>NW_025335440.1:23923021-23941864 GCF_004798865.1 Varanus komodoensis | reverse complement strand
ATAAGAATAACAGTTGCCCAGCATCCAATGTTAAAATATAAACCCACTAAATAAAACAAGGGAACAATTAAAATACTGGGAGAATAAAAAGGTTTTCACCTGACACTGAAAGGAAAGAAGATTTGGTGCCAGGCAGACCTCTGTGGAGAGCTGTGTTCCACAATCGGGGTGCTATCGCAGAGGAGGCCCTCCTCTGCGTAATCACCTTCTTGGGTCACTGTTGCAAGGCTTCATTCATCCAGGTAAGGGCGCAGTGGTAGACAAGCCAAAGCTGGAGAATGGTACTCCTCACCACCACTGCCACCTGAGATTCCAGGGACAGCTCAGGATCAAGGAGCACCCCCAAACTGCACACCCTGTCCTTTATTGGGAGCACAACCTTATCCAGAACAGGACAGATGTCGCTCACCTGTAGGGCTGAACTGCCTACCAATTACATAGTGATAGTACAATTAGGGACCTAGAAAAAAGAGCAAATGTCAGACTGGGAAAATGGTGGGAGCCTGCCTATTTATATAACAGGGAAGAGGGGCAGAGCTCCCACCAAAAAAATGTAGGCTTAGCTAGGGGAATTTTCCCAAATGTGGCACTGCACAGGCACGGCATCCATATGTATAAATGCACAATGACCACTCAAAGAACTACAGTTACAGGTATGCAACCTGCCTATTTTATACCACATGCTTACTTTAATCAGCTCAACTTGGCTGACTAAGTCTAGCCAAGTGAGTTTACCTCATAGTTGGTGCTGCTCAATTAATGTTCCACTATGAGAAAGAATATTATACTCACTATAGCTTTGAAAATGGTTGTAGTAACATCCCAGAGTGATGGGAGAGAGAAAGGGCAGTCTCCAAGCAGTTTTTGGAAATGGTACTGGAAGGAAGTGTTGGAAGGCTACTTGCTGGCTTCCTGTGAATTACCTTGTGAATACTGCAGGTTTCATCTTACCTCCTATGTTGTTCAGCATGGAACTACTAAATGAAATCAACAGGAGATTTGCTGGTAATTACGTATTTTTCCATGACCAAGTGATAGCAGGGAGGAGTCTCTGAATCAATGCCTGAAATTGGTAATAGGCTGAATGAAGACAAACAAACCCAATTGTAATACGCACATGATAAAACTATTGATCCCATGTAGGTCAATTGTCTTAGTAAATTGTTTAAGTATTATGGAAAGGGCTACAATCCAAGTAAGAGCATAATTTAAGGTTGCATGTGCTCTTTTATCCAGCTGCATCTAGATGTCCAAACAGCATCTTCATTCGGGGCTACCTTTTCAGCTGCAGCTAATGTAGCCTTTGGGACATCTAGTTCACTTTTATAATGTGTTGGAAACTGTACTTCAGATTATTCTAATGTGCTGTATATGGGTTTGTCATTAGGAATTTTTAAGAAGCTGCACCTGCCACGATGTGGTAGCCTAACTGTTGACCAGAACTAACCGTGGGAAACATAGCACATCACTATTAAAATAACTTCACTTGTGGCCAGTTAGCTTTAAAGCAAAATTCAGGATAGTCAAACATGAAAGAAAATGGCAGTTTCATCCAACAATATCTGGAGAACCATTGGTTGCTTACCCCTGGGTGAGATGATCTGATGAGCTCCTACTCCAAGCTTTGGGATACACAATGGTGGTTACAAGAAACAGGGTACTTTCTGTATTGGCACCCTTCTTTTGACTTAGGGAGATTACTTAGGTTTTTTCTTTCCTAGTTATTTTGGCGCATGGCAAAAAAATTACCTTTTCAGCTGTTAGGTAACTATGGTAATGAAACATTTAATTTGAAACTGGTTTTAATGTATTCAAATTGTTTTTATTGCTTAATTATTGTTTTCATTATAAGCTGCCTGGTGGATGTGGCAGACTGGAAGGTGGGTTATAAATATAACACTTTTAATTTATAAGAGCTTTCTAAGAAAATAAAAATTGAGATCCTTGTTGGAATCAATTGTCATCAAGCATCTGGAATTAATTTGCAACAGAGCACATTCCTGATTACTCATTTGCAAGACAGCTATCTGCCTTCAGTTTCAAAAAGTCTGTTAAAGTTGTCAAGATATAAAGAAAGAACAAACAAAGAAGTTTTGTGATTATGACTCAGTTCACACATCAAGGCTGCAGATCTGTGCATACAGGCTTTGAACCAGTTCTAGTTTCTAGAAACAGCTTTGGCCCTATTGAAGGTTGAGAGCATGATCTGCAAACCTGGTCTGATAGGTTGTTTAAGGGTTAAACAATGGAATGGTTAATTCGTAATTTATTTGGGGGTCAGTCCATGTTTGCCTATCTCACTTGGGCAGCTTGGATGTCTTTAACAGAATAGAAGCTGTTTGTGTGCAGCACACATCTCTGAAAAGTAACCCAAGGCTAGTTGCCATGACATGCAAACTGCATCTGTACCTCATATGGTTGTGAGCCGCCCCGAGGCTTCGGCGAATGGGGCGGCATAGAAGTCTCTAAAATAAAATAAAATAAAATAAAATAAAATAAAATATGCAGCAGTGTACCTTGCAGAGAAGAGAAGATGGTATCTATTGTTCCATTTTGGGTTGGATCCAATGTCACAAATTGAAAATTTGCTAATGTGACAGAACTTCCCTCCCTTCTCTGCAGTGACCTCATGCCCCAGATTTGTTCCAGGGGGTCTTCTAAATCTACAGTACAGATTTTGAGGTAAATGGGAGTTTGCAGGGGAGAAGGGAAATCTTATTATGTCAACAGAGGCTATTCTATTTCTGGAACAACATCACTGGCTCCAACTCTTTTTTCTTGCAGCACTTCTAAAGTGAAATATCTAGAAGAAGGAACCATGTTACTGCCTGATAAATCCTGAAAAGTTTTAACAAGAAACTGAAAAACCTGAGTCACAATGGATTATTTCCTATTTTAATTGTGGCAATATCTGGATGTTATAGGTTAGCTTACCCTGAAATACTAGTCAAATAGCAGGCTAATTGGACATTCATCCTAGGCAATGTTTCTCTAGAAGCAGGGCAGTCCAGCTTTTCATAAC
Organism: Varanus komodoensis; assembly: GCF_004798865.1. Lineage (NCBI taxonomy): Eukaryota > Metazoa > Chordata > Lepidosauria > Squamata > Varanidae > Varanus > Varanus komodoensis. The sequence continues at coordinate 23,938,842 of NW_025335440.1, read as the reverse complement.
TCAAGGGCTGCTTAAGGACTTCGACACAGAACATGAAGGCCACACAATGAATTACATTTTCGTATGATAAATTAAAGTGTTTGCAATATATTCCTTTAATATACACAATTAATATATTTAATCATTAAACAAGAGATAATTAAGATGATTTTAGACTAAATGAATGAAAAAAGTATGATTTGTGAGCCTGTGATCTCTGCAGTGGCCTCAGGAGAGCTTACACAATCATGCCTGTACCATTGCTGAGATCCAGATGCAGGGCTTTGAGTGGTAACAGGGCTGCAGAACATAGGCCACGTGTCGAACTTTCCCGCTCTTAAGATTAGACAAATATGCTGCTGGATGATAGTGGAAAAAATGATGTTTTCCAGAGCAAGACAATGAGGAGGGAGAAAACATAAAGTGATAATATCCTTGAAAAGCATCCTAGAATAAGGAGAGGTACAGGAGATCCCTGTCCTGATCTTTGTAGACATCACCCCCTCCATTCTTGATTAATTTTGATGCTGAAAATTGTCCCAGATTAGAAGGGACAAACTTTTAAATAAGTTATTCCACTGTCAGTCAGTCATCAAGAATATGTCTATACATGCTCTTGCATAGATAATGATCTCTTTTGCAGATTGATCAGCAAAAGTTTCCTTCAGTAATCTTTTATGCTGCTGTGCCTCTGTGTCAGTACTGGTGACCACATAACTGTTGCAGAACTGGCTGATGTAATATTTGAGAGACTTTTATATGATGCTAGGCAATGTTTTGATTTAGCAGCAAAGAATGTGCAGCAGCTTCATTTTGCACTGAGAGCTGCACTCATGTAAATACTTGTGAAAAAACTGTTTCTTATGAAGATTTCTGATAACATAAAGACAATGAAGCCTGCATATCCTCTCAGCCTGCCATAATTTAAAGTACATGTTAAGAGGAGAGTGATGCATGCAGGAAGCAAAATCTGCTAAAACACAATACTGAAGGCCAGACCTTAATTGTAAGGTTTTAGGATATCAATAGAATGTGCATATTAATGAATGGAAAATCAGCTGTATCTTGTATGAAAAACAAAGCATCTCACACAGAGGGAAAAGATGTTTTCTAATACTATTGCTTTCCTCACAAAATAAACTACATGGTTGAATTCACTTAGGAAGCTTATATAAATGTCAGTATGATGGTGTAAAAATAAACTCCCTTTACAAGTTTAGATACTATGTGTGTTCAGAACAATAGCTGCAGATGCGCATGCTCAGTGAATCAATCTCTCTCTCTCTCTGTATTCTTTTGTGTGCATATTGAAACACAGTTTTAATGTAGAGTTCTTTTTTCCTAACTCAAAAGCTGCCTTGCAGTTTCTGAATGCTGTACATGGTGGCAAGTTATATTAAAATATTCTCTACATGTTCATTTATCACAAAAGGTAGCCTTTTGTGCAAAAGGCTGATTGAAGGTCTGCATGTTCTATTGATTGGATGAAATCCAAGGTTGTAGTGAGTCAATTGTTCTGTATTTCAGTGAAAACTTTGTAGATACCTGCAGGAGGTTGATAGGTCAATCATTCCTCAGGTTCCTTTTATAAGTTTTTGTATGTAGTAAAGGGATAATAGTCTTATTCTACTGCTAAGGCTCTTTTCTCTCTGTTTTTGTGACTGGAATTCCTAGGTTTCATTCATAGCTGTGTCTTCCTCAGGCTGCCTTCACTTTTGACCATATATTATTTCTAAAATATGTAAAAAGATGTTAGTCTTCTCCATCATTCCTTAGTGCATGATGCAGTCAAAGGTGGTATTCAGAGAGTTCAAAGTCAAACATTTTAAGGTGTTGGTACTGCTTGCTGTATCTCTAGAATGCTTTATATATTGGGCTTGTTCTTTTGTTTAGCTATACATGACTAGTGGGGGAAAAACAACAATTGATTAGTATTTTTTTAAAGTTCTGCCATCGTGTCCAGCTGGAAGTTGATACAAACTTAACACATTCCCCAAAGTACTTTAAATGTACTAAGACATTGCCCACGGGAAAATGTGGACCAAGAGAGGGGAGGCAGGTAGAGCAGGCAGTAGCAGTACACACTGGGATTGCTTCCCAGCCACAAGGGCTGATGGGAGATATGCTGCCATTTGGACGGAAGATGGAGCCACATGGTAACTACTCATGAATACTCATGAATACAAAGCAAGATAGCAGTGCCTAGAGACACTAGGGGGCCAGTTGAAAGGTGGTGGCTACACGGGTGGGCCGGTGAGGTGGGGGTGCCTGGGGGCGCAGGCCAGTAAGGTGCTGTCGGGTGCACACGAGGCGGCATCGGGCACATGCGGTGGTGGCTTGCTCGCTTGGAGACCATCTCTGATCAAGTGAGCCACCACCTCCCCCCCCCCCCCGGCACTGTGAGGCTGCAGCTAGTGCATGTGCGGGCGGCGAATGGCAGCGCGGGCTGGATGGATGGCCATGGCGGGCCGGATCCGTCCCACGGGCTGTAGTTTGAGGACCCATGCACTACATTATATATTTAAGTCCTGAGTGGTCATTAGTGGTTGCAGGGAGAAACAACCCTCCAATAACCCATGACCTTTTGTAGGGTTTTCCACCCAGGTTTCAATGACAAACTATGGCAACACCTTGCTGCAGACTGAATATTCAAAATGGCAGTAAGCCACCCTGGGCTGCAGGGATCATCTGAACTGGCCCCAAAAGATAGAGGCAGTGTGGAGCAAGAGCATTGTTTTAGAGAACAGCACTGTAGGAAAGGAATGGAGGAAAGGAGGTAGAAAAGAACGCTAGCGATTACTGTAATTTTGGCTGATTTAGCAGAGTAGATAGAATCTGCAAAAGTTGATGGCTAACAAGTTATAGTCTAGTTCTTAATAGAATATATGCCTCTCTCTTTAAATCATCGCAAGAAAAGTACCCTCCAGCTATTGAAAGATACGAAAGATGGCTGCGTTATTTTCTAGGGGTGGGCAAAATGTAGATATCCAGATTTATTACATTTTTATTCTGCCCTTTTCTTTTTTTTAAGAACTCTTAGAGTGGCTTACATTATTCTCCTCCTCCTCCTCCTCCTGTCAGCCTTATCATCTCTCCTCCTCCATCTTATCCCCACAACAACAACCCTGTGAGGTAGGTTGGATTGAGAATCTGTGACTGACCCAAAGTCTCCCAGTTGGCTCCATGGCTGAGTGGGGACTAGAACTCAGATTACCTGAGTCCCACTCCCATGCTCTTAACCACTGAACCACACTGGCTCTCAAATGAATAAATTTTGGATGTCAGAAGTCTTTTTCAACATGGTAAGGAATGCTGGGTGATGAAGTCCAGTACATGCAGAGGTCTAATTTCTGCTTGCTCCTGTTTTAGATGATACATAATTTGAAAAGTTATAAAAGGGATAAATGATTAAGTAGAAAACTGTGTTCACTGAATTTCAGGCACTGAGTATAGCCTTCAGCAAAGACACTTTCCCATTATGCCTTGGCGACTGGGACTGCTCTTCCTTGCTGTGGCAAGTGCTTCTTTTTGTCTGTCTGATTCAAATGAATGAGCTGCTAAGATGAAGTTCAGGCAGGCTTTAAAGTTTGTTTGGGTGATTGACGAAGATGTTGATGTATGGAGATAACAGATGAGCTGGAGGGCAGATGCTGAATGGTCAGGTCAGAGAACAGTTGCCCTACTAGAGGCAGGAACACAGTCAAGCAAAAGATCAAGTTCTAGAGCAACAATAGAGAACTGAAGGAGGCAGAATCAGATGTAAGGTTAAAGGGAAGCAGGGGTCACCATCCTATGCAGCAGTTGGGAAAAGAAAACAGAATAGTCCTTCTACTTAAGACTGATAAGCTGCTTTGGCTGCATAGGTTATATAGGGCCTACTATGTCCAACTTGATGAGGAGAGAAAACTGTCATTATTTGTGTTCAGAGACAAGCTGATTCACTTCAGGCAGCATGGAGAGTACCTGTTTCTGCAGGATATTCTGCTACACTGGATCCCCTGAATATCCAGAATGCTAATGGAACAGAACACAGGTTGGAAGTCTTTATTCAAGGTCCTCCTTCATCACTATAAAGAGATGTTGTTGTTAGTTGCAAAGTCGGAAGTAGTGGCTGACCCATCGTGACCCCATGGACAACATGATAATGAAAAAACAAAAGAAGAAAGGATCACACAATGCAAAGCTGTATTCCCCCATTCTCCCTATTTCTTATGAGGTCCATAGGTAAAACTGGAAGCTTAGAAAAACAGCATTGTGAAGCAGTAACAATGTTTATTTTTTAAAGATCTTTTAATTTACTCTTATGTTGCATTATACAAGTTTTTTCCAGTTTTGTTTTCTCTGGATACTTTGGACTACAACTCCTAGAATTTCCAACAATTTGTCATGCTGGTGTGGCTGATAGGAGTCTGAAATATCTTATGGCACCAGATTGGAAAAATCTTGCATTATACTTTGGAACAGAGCATTGGTAAGCCAATGTTCAGAGCTTTTAGAGCTTGATCCTATAAAGCTTACTCAGAAGTAAGTCCTACGAAGTTTAGTAAAGTTTAGGATCGAATTTATGGAACAGTTGAAAGATAGGGACTGTTTTACAAAATGTTGCACTATGAACTGCTTTATGCTGATCATGCCTTCTTCCAGGACCCTCACCCTCACCATTCTGACCTCCCTCCAACAGACAGGATTCCATGTGTATCGAGTTTGCTGTTCTCACTGGGTTCTTTGGGGTTTTTCCCTTGCTGAAGTTTTCTTTTTCCCTGAATGATTTTGTGAAATTTCTGCAAATCATGAGTTCCCCCCAAACCTGCTGATAACCTCCCTCACATGTGTAGATGGTACTATCTCCCCGTTTGCATGAGGATCCATACTCCAAGAATGCATTTACTATGGAAGTTTAAGATAGCTGGTGTACAGAAGACACCCACCCATTCTTTGTTTAACACAGAGCTTTACTCAGTTCCTAAATAAAACTGTGGCATTTTATGAGCCCAAAATGAAAGATCCTATAAACCAAAATCTGGTTTCATCATGAGTTCTAAATAAAAAATCAGTGTTAAAGGATAGCTTTGCCAAACCCCGTGGAGAGAGTTTCTGTGATATAGCTTGAAGAACAATGTCTAAAAAGTAGCCTGTTGTATATGAAAACTTATTTCACAAAAAGCTATTAGTTTCTAAGTTGCTACAAGACTTCTGCTCCTGAAAGACTTGTAATTATTTATTCATATTTTCAATAAAACAGTTTTGCTAGTGTATTAAAAAAGGTAACTTGGCCAGAGTTCATACTTCCCCACAAGTTTTGTACCAGTAAATGTACGCATTGTATAACAGTAATATTATATGGAGTTGGGATAGAAGATGACCTTGAAAATTTAAAAGGCAATGAAATGAATTACAAAGTAAATATTTAGGGCACAGCCGTATGCATGTTTTAAATAGAAAATAGTCCTACAACTTCCAGCATTCCCATTACATTTTGCTGTATAAACATGTAAAGATTTGTGCTTTTATACATCATTTTATGTGTTCATCAACATAAAGCCCAAGTTATCAAAGGATAGTTTCATTAACTTCAATTAAAGTGATATTTATTTTGAAAATAAATGCATGCAATATTGATGCAGTGAGATGGTAAAATAGAATTTCAGAACTGACTGTTAGGGTTAAATAATTTACTCTCATAGCCAGATAGATTTTGTGGTTTCTTGACTAAGTAGTATGGAAATACGTTACCTGACTATGTTCACTTGTTGCCATTTCCTCCATTTACAGGACTCAGTTTTGACATTTTCTAGTTATCTACACTTTATATGAACTTTTGAGAGGTATTTCCCGCTGTGAAAAATTCTAATAATCACTTTTTTAAAAAAGCTATGTAACTCAACATGAGTATTTTGATGTCTTAGCTCGAAATTAGAAAACCCACACACACTAGTATCAGTTTTAGCCTCAGGCATGTGGTATCTGCCTCTTATTGCATTATTTAAGTGGCTAACTGGCAATTAGACATGCTGTGTTATTACAATTAGCATCTTAGTCCTTAGCTCTACCCAAGTCACTGCTCTTCCACCCCTCCTTGAGTTCTCATTAGTCCATCATTGGCTTTTCCACTTCTAATTTGTTCATCAGTTCACCTTATTACTTAATAAAATAAAGCCTTTTTCCAACATGATGCCCTCTAGATATTTAGGACCACAACTCCCAACAGTCCTGGCTGAGACTGCTGGGAATTGAAGTCAAAAGCATCTGAATGACACCAGATTAAGGAAGGCTGATACAGTGGGTAAAGAATGTACCATCTGTGCAAATCATTGTTCTTGTCCAGAGCAGGAATGAACTGAAAGTTCATGAGTATGAATGAGTTCCTGCTCTCATTCTGCATGATTCCCCCTTACCTCAGTTCATGAAGCTGCCTAGCACCTCTTTAGGGCCAGGATGGCACTGGCTTTTTACTTGACCAAAATCCCTTCTCATTACTAAATGAGGACTGTCCAGATTTTTTTTCAGGGGCTTACCATGGTAGCCAAGTGAAAATGACAATTTCATGCTATCTTTTATCTTTCTGGGTTTGCCCCCCAAGCAAGGTGCTGCAAAAGGCAAAAATAAATTTTCATTCCCATAAGAAGGCTGTTAGACTTTTCTTTCATATAGCATTCAGAGGGCTATGCACCAATCGCCCTTGTCCTGATCATTGCCATTCCTAAAACAAAGACCCTTGAAAGAGAGGTAGGTGCTGCACTTGGCCTGTAGCCACTTGTTCCAAAATAAAATGAGGGCTTGTCCATAATGTTTTGCAGTGCACAGTGTGTTGAGGAAGTGCTTGATAGTTTTTTTTACAGGCTGCATCTTCTTTTGGTAAGGTGTACAAGTGGAGGGTGATTGCCCTCCAAGCAGCTTCACCATCCATTTGGTGGATTTTTTCCAGCATTTTATGGAATGGGCAGAGGAAGGGTGTAAATAGAAGTTCAAAATGTTAACCAACCCCTTCTTCAAGGCAGCTCTGATTTCTAAAATGTATTTAAATAGGTATTTAAATCATTTTAAAAACATTGTTACTTTTTATTATAGGAAAAGTTGAAGCTGATCTGTTTTGTTCATAATTGTTACTCTGGATAACAGTATGACTGATTAACTATTTTCAAATCTTAAAATATTTATCAAATTATAATTTTAAGTCCTCAGGCCAAAACAATCACCACCAAAACAAGCCCCTAACACACATACAAACATAAAACCTGTTTGAGCCTCTTTTACTTCTTTTATATGCTTTTAATGAGCTGCTTAAAGTGATTATTTTATGTAATGTACAACACAAGATCTTACTTGGATCCAGTTTCTATAGTAATTAAATTAGTTAATGACTCCAGAAAGACACTTGTGTGTTTTTTTGTTTTTTTTCCAGGCATTTATAGCAGTAATGAAGTAGCAGTGTCATTTCCAAATGCTGTGTCTGGCTCAGGATCTAGCACTCCTGTTTCCAGTTCACATTTACCTCAGCAATCTTCTGGTCATGTACAGCAAGTGGGAACTTTATCTCCATCTTCTACACCCTCTGTAACTACTGCTGTTGCTACAACTCAGGTAGGTTATTACCACTATTGGTGCTGACAAATATTCATGTGACAAATGGGCTCTCTTTGCTATTTGTTTTTATTCTTTCAGTTAACCAGCAGCAAATGTTAAAATGTGCAAGAAGATAAATCTTAGAGCATTTTGTATAGCATACTGGGACTAAAAATACCCTTCCAATATTCGAGAGAGACCATCCTATGGTTTTTAGGGGCCATAGGATACTTCAGATTCTGAAATCTGAGGTCGGAACCAGGATACTGATCTCCCTCTTCCTCCTGCCCCTTGGCATGGAAAGAACTATGACTGAGTCACAAAATTGACCTCTGAGAGGGACAAAAGAGTGTGTGTGGTGGGGTGGGAGACTGACCTACACTGAAGGAACTCAAGCCTCCCTGCATCCCAGGCACCAGAGCAACATGGCTAAAATTGGATGTGTACCTGAATAGCAGAGCAGGAGGGAGCAGAGACTGCTCCCTGGGCTTCCCCTGCTCTACTCTGGAAGCTTGTGAGCCTCTGAGCTCGGATGCCCTAAAGCATCCTCATACTGGACACTTCCCATTTATTTCTAATGATTTTTCTTTCTATACATAGTTTTCAGTATCTGCATACCATGAGTTTAAATATTAGGATGTTCTTTATTATCTGCTACCCCATTAATACTTGTGCCTGCATTGCCTTCCAAGCTGCTGTTTGTAATGAGTGCTTTACAATATCCATATTCAATAATAGTCACTGATTTAGAATCCCACATTGGATTCTAACTAGCCAAGCATTCACAATGATAATGTATACTGAAGTATATCAGTTCTGGATTGATACACATAATCTATTTCTATTTGCTTAACTTTTTATTTTGTAAATAAATTTGAAAGTCAGTGTACCTACCATGTTTTTTCAGCCTTATTTATTTCTTGGCATTATTTGTATACCATTATTATTTTCAAAATCCCTAAGCAGTTGCCTTAATTTCTATAATATACAGTGGTACCTTGGTTCATGAACTTAATTCATTCCACGATTCTGGTTGTGTACTGAATTGGTTGTGAATTGAATCAAATTTCCCCATAAGGTTCAATGTAAACTAAGGTTACTCAGTTCTCAACCATATGTAATTTTTTTAACCACAAAAATATGAAACAAAGTACAGTACAGTATGAAGAGAGAGAACACTAACCTTGCTTGAGGCGACTTCTGGCGTGGAGGACAGGAAGGTGGGTGCAGAGGAGGTTATTGTTTGGAGGGAGAGTCTACAACCGCGATCTTGACTAGAGGAAGCTGTGACCATGTGTCAGAGCGGGGAAGATGGCCGCGTTTGTGATCATGCCAATACAAACACGGCCATCTTCCCCACATGAACACAAATGCAACCATCTGACATGCTCTTACATATGGTCACAGTGTGAGGAAGGTGGTCACGATCGTGTTCGTGCGAAGAAGATGGCTGTGATTGTGTTCGTCACCCAATGTGGAGTTCGCGAATGTAAGCAAAATTTTGCCAAACTTTCTGTTTGCAAACAGAAGCGTTCATGAACCGAGGTATTACTGTAGTAGCATTAGTCATACAAACCAATAGTCAGGGCAATATGAAGACTATAATATAATGAGCAGATGAGTTGGTGTAAAGTTATAAAATTTGGTATAACATTCTCTCATATGATTCTGCTCAGGATCTTAGCTTGGGTTCTGAGACCCTTCTTGATGTTCTTTTGCCAGCTAAGGTGCAGCTGGAGAGGATGAGAGTGCTGCTTGAGAAGCTTCCTTGCCTATTTTTAAGGTGTCGGTTAAGAGACGGTTCTGTTTTGATGTGTGTGTTTTGAGTATCTAGTTGATGAGTTTTTATTGGTTGTTCATGATGCTCTCTTTAGAATTTATTTATCTTGTTTTGTTGGTAGCTTATAATCCTGTATGCGGCTTTCTGCGTGCTTTTCACATGGAAAGGATGGATATCAACACTAGAATAAATAGAATAATGAGTTGACGGTTCACATACTTTATTTCATCTACCACTCCATCAGATTCTTGCTTCCTAATTTACCTCCAAACCAGAACTAGAAGCCAATGTCAAAGCATTGTGTAAAATGGTATAAAAGCAAATTATGGGTTGTGCAAACCATGTTTTGCTTATTCATGCATCTTGACAAGCTATGGTTTTACCAAGCCAGGATATAAGGAATGGAATCTGAGCCTGCAAAGGATGGAGAAAGGGAATAGCAATCTTTCAAACAATGCCTTTATCATTATACTTGCACTTGGTCATTATACATCAGGAAGCTGTTTTCTTAATATCATGCAATAAAGTAACAACCTATTAGCAATCTATTAGAATACACTTTAAGAGAAATATATTATTGATTATATATACTGGCTTTTAGAGGTTGTAGTATATTCTCTACATAATGTAGAATAACTACTCATACAGGTAGATAGCATATAATTGAAAGTTTCTTCATATAATCACAGATGTAAGTATAAACCCAGTGAACAATAAGTTATTTATTTTATCATCTCATTGTGCATTTGCCAGCACATTGAGAAGAAAAGCAAAATTTTGCTAGTTGAATGAGAAAAAGAAAAAATACAAATCATCATCATCATCATCATCATCATCATCATCATCATCATCATCTTACAATAGTAGAGTTGGAAGAGGCCAAGAATGCTGTTGCAGGTCACCATTTTACACCATCCCACTCATATGATTGTCCAGTTTCTTTTGGAATTCCTCTAGTGTGGGAGAGCTTTCATCTTTCACTGTTTTCTTTCATTGATCAGTAGCTACATCAATTAATTTAAAGCAGTTTTCTCCAGTCTAGCTCTCTACAGATGTTTTTAGGGTTAGGGTTAAGGTCTAGGCCTGCTATCAGCCCTGGCCAGCATGACTAATGGTCAGGAATCCCAGTAGCTTTAGTCTAAAACATCTGGAAGACTGGGAAAGCTAATAGGGAACATGTTTAATTAGAATGCCTACTTTAGTTGAAAACTTATTTATTTGTTGTGATTTCACCTATACACCCTGAATCCAATAAAGTTAATATGCTATTACTATTTTAACCTTAGTAATGTTGACTTGAGTAAAAGGGTTCTGTAACAATAGCTTTTCAAGCAGCAATATTTATTTATTTATTTATTTATTAAAACATTTTTATGCCGCCCCATTCGCTGAAGCCTCGGGGCGGCTTACAACAAATAAGTTAAATCGTCATAACATTTTAAAATATATACATTAAAATAACTTACAAATATACAATATAAAATAAGCCGCCCCGATGTCTAAAGCATCCCAAAACTGTAGTCTTCAAAAAAAAAAAAAAAAGTTATAGATGTTAGAAGTTCTGTAGAACAGCTGTCACCATCAAATATAAGAAGGTTTTTTACCCAGTTTCAAAGCTAAGAGTGAAATGAACCATTATGGTCCAACTCTATGGTTGGTGAGACAGAAAAAAATCTTTCTGCAGCCATCATTGTAAACAGCCACAGCACTGCGGTTAATCTAGTAAGAAATTCTGATCCAAAAAGTGCCTTCATTCCTTAGTTTCAGACTTCACATGTGAAATAAATAATATATAAGTAAATGAACCTTTCCTCTAAGTTTGGTATAACACTGACATAAAAGTTTTTTGAGTAAATATTTTCTTCACATAGATTAGTTTTATTTAATCATTTTCTATCAACAGGGTGATAAAATATAGAACATTGTTTTGTTATTTGTGAGTTTTAACTCAGAGCTGTGGTCAAATGTGGCCTTTTCTATCATGGTTTCTGCCTTTGTAAGCATTTGCTTTTACAATTGTTGTATAGATCTGGTTCTTATGGCAGTTCATTATATAAAGTAGTGTATGTAACTGTAACATTAATATGAATATGTTAAGAAACAATTTAAATTTGTTCTTTACAAGGGCATATATAGGTTATTAAAACTCATTACACCAAAGAAAGAAGGTGATAATGAATCAGCTAGAATTATTCTTATATTCTTGTAATGTTTCTTGGAATGTGGATACCAGTTTATGGACTCCTTTTAACAAATTGCGTATGCAATACTAAAAATGCAGTCATATTTTTTATTTTTATTTATTTTTTGATTTATATCCTGCCTTTTTCCTACAAAGGGCTCAAGGCAGCTTACATCATTCTCCTCCTCCATCTTATCCCCACAACAACAACCCTGTGAGGGTAGGTTGGGCTGAGAGTCTGTGACTGGCCCAAAGTCACCCAGTTGGCTCCATGGCTGAGCGGGGACTAGAACCCAGATCATCTGAGTCCCAGTCCCATGCTCTTAACCACTACATCACACTGGCTCTTATATGTAAGTAAGCCCCCTTTAATTCATTAGACCTTACTCTTGTGTTGAGTGTATATACTTGTAATCAAGTATATTATTGGTGCATTTTGGCATTCCGCCTATATTTCCCTGGTTACCTTTATACCATTTTTAATAGAATCTTAAAGTGCATCCCATAATGAAGTATTTTGGGTGGAAGGATACCATTTCCTAGTTACACCTTTTTCTTTTTACAATTTAATACTGTTATTTCTGTGTTTAAGCTGAATTTGTCAGATGATTAGTTAACATCTCTGTTTGGCTTGTTCTTTTAGATAAAGGAGATATATTTTCTAAAAAAAACTTAATGCTGTTTATATATTGTGAAATGGTCTGCATGTTTTATTATATCATATTTAACCCATATGCTCTACAAGTTTGATCACTTCGTGTAAATTTTCTCATTTTGGGAGTTCTCTGATTCTTAGCGGAGAAGGGTGGTGAGGTTCAAATACATCTTTTAAATTAATGGAAGTTACTAGCCTATCTGTCCACACATACCTATACTTACAACTAGAATCACACTGATTGCCTGATTTGGCAGGAAAAGGACAACTGTCAGCTTTCTTTATAAATTTCTGAAATAGGTGAGTATGTGTGCTATAGAATCCCAGATTAAGTAAATTATTATAAAGTCAAGGTATTTATGTTGAATTTTTTCATGAGCGCTGAAAAGATGCCTTACTCTGTCTCTTTTTCCTACACATATATTTATACCACCATTTCCCTCTTTCCTAATTCCAATCTGTACCTTAGACTAAAATGAGGAGAATATTAACTTCTCACTTCTGTTCATTTCACACATGAATCTTAATTCAGTTTACTTCATGGACAGTAGCAGAGACCTCTTCTATTAAAAGAACAATCTCTGACTTTCTGTGGGATTCAGATTACATATAAAATTACTTTTTAAAAGAGGTGGGTAAACAATTATACACCATCCATAATCAGAACTCCAGCAATTGAAATATTGTAGAGCATACGGAATTATGGATGTTTGCGTTCTTAAAATGCCTGGTGCAATAAGCACAATGGATTGTAACTAGCAGTTTCTTGCATATCGTATCATATTCCATACTACTACAAAAGGCTGGAAAAAGTAGGCATCTATCTCACCAACCAGAAATTGCATTAAGGGCACAATCCTATGCATTTAAACAGGGAGAAAATGTTCTACAACTCCCATCATTTCAGCCAGTCATGCTGAGTGTTGTAAGACTTTTTTTTCCAGTCTCAACAGTTACATGCAGCTTTTCATAGGTGTGAATGACAAGGCTTTAAAGATTGAAATAGAAAGTTGGAGGATTATGTAGAACTTGTTGAGTTCCTTGGAGGAGAAAACTGGGATATAAATATAAGGAATAATAGATGTTTTGATGAGTATTGGGTGCTTACATATCCTTGTGGAAACATATTGGTTATCCCTCCATTGTGACAAATGTTCATTTACTTATTTTGTTTTTTTGGTCATGTAACCAGTTCCCACTCTATAAGAGGTTCTTCCCTGTTAGCTCCCTGCTACCAAGTCCCAAATGCCTTTGGCAAGATACTTTCTCAAAAGCAAAAATGTGCACTATACCTCTGTCTGAACATTGTCAAAACCTTTAAAGGATGTATTCTGGCAAAAGTATTTGACTTTCCTTCAATATGGCCATTTCGCTATACGCTTAACAATACTGTTGGTTTAAAAAAACCTAGGTCATGATTTCTCTATGATTTTATATAGTCAGGCTTGCAAATGCATCTGAACATTGTTCTTAATAGTTGAATTTTTCTTAATTAGCTAATTAAAGAACACTTGAGTGAATATCATTGTGTCTTGGGGGTCTTCATCTATTCTGGTTCATCTAAAAATTAAGAAAAATAATTATAGTTTAGATGGATCTTGATCTTTGTACTGAAGTTACAAAGAATGAATTCAGTTTTTCCATTGTTTCTTTTTTTATATCATATTTTATTAGGCTAATGACCTGCCTTTTCTTTTTTAAAGAACACATTTTCTTTCTCCTGCTCTCAGTCTTATCCTGATAACAACAGCCCTGTGAGGTAGGCTGAGATGAGGGTCTATGACTGGCCCAAAATCACCCAGTTGGCTCCATGTCCGAGGAAGGACTAGAACCCAGATCGCATGAGTCTCAGATCTGTGCTCTTAACCACCAGCTTCTGATGTATTTAAATCTTTTATTCCTCATATGTAGAGCAATTTGCTCAGTGCTTTATAATAAATACCTAATGCGCTGGTTCACACACATTGTCACATTGGAAATAAGCCATAGTGTGTAGGTTTATTGTTTGGTAAAGCAGGTTGCTGCAGATGAATGATCAAGAGCTTACTGCTTTGCCATGCTTTGTTTGTTTCTTCATTTTTCTGTCCACTCCTAACATGTGTCTTGGAATCTTAGTGGCACAACTTTTTGAGATTTTTGCTAGGATTTTTTTTTATCTTCAGAGTGACACAGGGAGATTTTTAGGATGAGATAGCTGAGGTTATTATTTTATTTCTTTAACTTTTTAAAAACCTCTGTAGCTGTTCCTCACAGCCCATTTACCATTCTTCCTTGTACAGCTGTGCTTGCATGCATGATTGACTTACCACTGGGGAAGCATGTCTTCCATCTGGGTCTATGGCAGTTTGGTAAAGGGGGGATTCTTTCCCTTCTCCCATTTTCATGCTGAAATTCTTTGTTAGCTTCTCTCCATGGGGGAAACTTAAATTGCCTCTCCCAAATTACTGCAGTCCTAAATTGGGGTCTCTCTCTCTCTTTCTCTCTCTTGTGCGTGCACACACACACGCACTCTTACAAAGAGATAAGTCAATCCATGGATACATGCATAGGTGTGCTGATTTGGCTCACAAGAGGATAAAGTTTATCACTGTTAAATGAAACACTGAGCTGGAGGAGGAGGCACATAGGGGGCTGCAAGGAGAGGCCAGATTTTCCTCTGTTCTTCCCAGGTTGCTCTGTAGTTCTTTCTGAGAAAATAAGCACAAGTCACTGCTAGGTTTGGATGTCATGAAAATCTAACCTGAAAAACGCAGCAACAAATAATGGGTTCTCAGACCTGGTTTGTACATAGCAATAAATTTCCATATGGGGCTTTCCATTCTGAATATTTGAGCCATGGTAAGGATGCACTGTAGCTTCTCCTTACATGAAAATTTGGTGAGGGTAGGTTGTTTGGATGTTGACAAGTTATGCAGAACCTTTTTTAGTTTGCACACAACAAACTATGGTGCTCTGCTGCAGTAATGCAGATAATTGAAATGGTGGTAGCTGCTGTCACAGCAAAGCTGAACAGGTTTGCCCATGGTGACTTCTTGCTCAGGGTGCCTTGTGCACAATTAACAGACCATGCTGAGGAAAGTGCACCATGTTTGGACGTCATAACAAGCCACCTTGAAACAAATGTAGGTGACAACCCTCAGCTTCTTTGTATAGGATATAGGATTGTGCTACCAATAAATTGTGGTTAATTGCAAGTATTTGCAATACTTTCAGTAATAAGCATTTCCAGTAAATGTACGCTGTTATGTTCTTTAACTCTTAACTTTAATGTGTGGGACAATTCAATAACTTTCCTGAAAATGGTGATAGAGCAGCAAGGCTGCTTTGTTTTTAAGGCTTGAGTTGCACATCACACTATACCATGATGGGTGGTTCCAGTGTAACTTAATGTGACATCCAAACCCACAGCAGTTTTTCCTTCGTGTTTTTTGTAAGCGAGTGACCCTTGGAACCCATGGCTTGAATAGGATTGTTCAAGGTGCCTGGATTTCACTGTTGCTTTTTATGATATGCATATCCAGCAGGGCAAAACTATTGTGGATTGGCTGGCATGGCTATAGAGCCGGCTGGCAAAAGCAGCACTCCCCACAATATCACTAGTGTTATTCCACCCCCCAACACACACACACACACACACACACACACACACACACACACACACA
>NW_025335440.1:23862159-23922921 GCF_004798865.1 Varanus komodoensis | reverse complement strand
ACACACACACACACACACACACACACACACACACACACACACACAGTTTTTTCTTATCTCTTAGTCCTCTGCTCCTGGATGGGGTTTTAATTGTTTCGATTTTTATAGTGGTCTTGAAGAAAAGACACAGAGAGTATCTCAAACTTGCTTCCCATTTTTACATTTGCTTTTGGTCCTGCTTAAGCATACAGGAAAGACTATCCATTACTAGGAAATTTGTGTAATTTTCTCTTGCATTTTTGCTTTGCCTTGTCACATTGACGAGAGGGATATGGGTATAGAAACACAGATGGCCCTTGGGCCATCTATTCTCACCCTTGGCTCCAGCTGGCTCTGCTTTTGACATGCCTACCATGTGCATGTCCAGCCTATCCTTGAACACCCTCACCAATGGGGCTTCAAGCACCTCCTGTGGAAGCCCATTCCATACCTCAGGGGTCCTAACTGTCAGGAACTACTTCCTGGCATCCAGATTCAACCTTGGTTCCCTGTTTGCTCCATGCTGGGCTCAGTAGCAGATCAGTGGTCTTCTGAGGCAGAATGATTTCCTTTTGTGACATGGCAATCCAAGCAGACCAATTGGAGAAAGGAAGCTGTTGTAGAGAATGAGGAAATGAGAATACCTGCTATGAAGCATTCACCCCTCTCTAGGATCCATGTTGGCAATGGCCTGTAGGACTTGGAGTGAGGGAGAAATAGACCATAGCAAGCTGCCAAGCAAGCAAACATCTGGCAGGAGTAACTGACAAGCCACTCACCCACCCACCATGGCTTATTCTCAGAGTGGCTTAGCATGATGTACAAATATGCCATAAGCAGTTAATATTTCCAGCTATCTGAAGGAACTCCACACACAGTATATTGGAGAATTGTATGTCAGGCCCAAGTTTCTTCCTGTTTCTGAAAAGTGCTATTTGCATCATTCTACACTGACCCCCTCTGGCTGGTATGAAAAAAACAGCCATAGCTAATCTCTGTTTTTTTCTTTGCTCCTTGTAATAAGATTACTGCAGATGATATATAATGATATATTTCTGACTCAAGAAATTTGAAATACTTTGCTTCACTCATCTTCAAACTTAAGTAAAAGTATGAACAAACTATCATAAATATTTCTATTATATAGCTACTTTTATTTAAAATTTATTTGAATATATCAAAAACAAAACAAAACTATGCAAACCCTTCTCTTTGTCATTATGGCTGGGGACTTTGGGGGTAGGAGAAAAGAATTTACAGCCCGAGGGAAAATTCCACATAACATGTGACTCCAACTAGAAGAACAAAGGAATCATAGTTACTCAGAGTAGCATTTGGTCCAATTAAAATCTTTACTTTTTAATAAACTGATTTCACTAATATAGGCCTCCTCTATAAATATAATTCACCAAAACTGACACAGTTGCTTGATTTTGTGTACTCTACGTGCTGAGACAACTGCATCAGTGTTTCAGTCTAGCGGTGAATGCTTTCTTGCCTTCAAGCTGAAGCTTATTTAGTTGGGTTTATCTGGTGCTGCTGTAGCAACCATCAGTCTCCAGGCAACTGAGGCACATTGACCTCTTTGATGAACTGAGTGTAGCACTCCTTCAGTTTAGCTTTCTGAGACAATAGTAATGGTGAATGTGAAAAATGTTTGTCTCTGTGCACCCAGTGTGTTTTTATTAAAGCCTTTGTATGTGTTTTTAATAAAAGCCTATATGCAGTGAATACATGTCAATCTGCTTAAGTGAATATAGGTATAACTTTGGAAAGTTAGTCTGAAAAACCGTATGTGATCAAAGTTTGTTGATAGTGGAAAGGCCTTATAAGCTACATATGTGATTATAATGCAATTTCAAGCATTTTGTAGAGAACAATGTTCAAATTTGTCTGATATGCATAACTGATCAATAGTTTGTGTGTGTCTGCGTGTGTTCAGCCCTTTTTAGTAACATGTTACACCAGTTCCACTAAAGACAGAATAGCTTTTCACTAGAACTTTATGTATCAATCCTTGTCTGAAAAAAGTAATTTTGCCCTTTCCATTAACAGCATAGTGCCTTAGAAATATTTCTTATAAATATACCTAATAATAAAATTGAAACATTTGGGAAACTAATACTTAAGCCTATTTACCTGAATGTTTTACATTGACCGTGTGGTCTAGTGATTAGAATTCTGGAGGCAGGAGATCCAGGTTTTGGTTCCCACTCAACCATGAAGCTTATTTGATGACTTTGGGTCAGTCATAAACTTTAAACCTAGCCTACCTCACAGGAACAGGGTTGTTGTAAAAACAAAACGGGGAGGAAAAGAACATTGCAACCTGCCCTGAGTTCCTTATAAGAGGAAGAAAGGTGAGGTTGAAATGTGATATCATCTTACTTGCTTTACTAAAATTTGTTGTCCAGCTGTAATTACTGAGGGGAGGGCTGGAGTAAACATAAAAGAGGCTGTGTATACTACTAGGTTTGCTATTGTATGCCCACTTACCCAGGAGGAAGCCCTATCAAATTCAATATGATTTACTTCTGAGTAGAAATGTATAGTAATGTGCTACCATTGATATAAAGTAGACAGTGCATTGAAAGAGCCTATATTTATTTTGCTGAACCTGTGCAGTGTCTGCTGCTTGATGGGTACAAGAATGAACTTTCTAATTGCATCCTTACCCATAAACAGAAAACAGCTTCCAGTATTTGATAACAATTGAGCTTTGAAAAGTGAATATGTTGAAATGCTATGTCAAGTAGAAAATGTAGGTGCCAAAATCCAGGCTATTATGACAAATTATAAGTTGATATTTATGCAGAGGAGAGGCATAATGGTTTTCCTTAAAAAAAAAAAAAAAACCCAAGTCAGAGCTAGATTACAAATTATGCATTGATACACTAATATCACCTAAAGAGACCATCTAATAATTTGGTAATCTTTTGAGTTGAAGAATGTACAATTACAGAAAACTTTATGTAAATTGTGAAATATTCAAGATTACATCAAAAGAGCAATATGTCAACACCTAAATTGAGTTTTATAGCTGTTTCTCTTTATCTTCCTATTTTAACTCTTTATTGTACCAAGGGCAGAGATTATCGTTTCTGTGTGTGTGCACTTTATTTTGCTTTTCAGGTTTTACTGTTCAAAAACTGTGTATTAAAGTATATCTGAAAATATGATTTTTTTTGTTTCAGAATTCTGTAACATCCAGTGGTTGGTACTTCTTAATATATATTTGCCTGTAAGCGTTAAACACATATTTTTTAGGCAGTTCTGTTTTACATTGTATCTAACCTATACTATGTTCTTTAAAATGTTAAACCATTCTTAAAGGTATCACTGAAATAGAAGCTTATATCTTGTTAAAAGGTTATTTCATTTCAATAAGAATTCAAAAGTACATTTTAAACTACAATTCATATCCCCAGTTCCACTGGCTGGAAGTGATTAGAATGGAAAGAATAATTTTCTGTATTAGTAGAGAGCTATGTTCAACTTGAGAACCCACAGATTTTTCAGTTTCCCCACAGAAAGCTCTATAAGTGGAGATCTATAATGATCTATAGATGATCACCTATAATGTTACTTCTTGAAGGTAGACCTTGAAATGGGTGTTCCTGGGGGTGGAGGGGGGTGGGTTCAAGATGTTATCCGACTCCATTTAGGAGTGGTCTGATAGTCATCTTAATCTAAAATAGAAACTACAAAGAGATAGTTTTTACAAACTGAGGAAAACAAAAGCTGAAGAATTATCCTTCTGTTTCTGATTAAGTTGGAAATAGCTTTTCATAAAAGATTGCTGCAGAATCTTTTCGGGATGTCCTGCATCAGCCTGTGCCTTTATGAATGTTGATGTATCTGTACCAAATGCCAAAGCATTTAATTCTGCTAGACTCCTCTTATATGTTTTAAATCCTATTTGTAGTTTTGCCTGTAAGGCAAATGCTTCACAGAAGAATCAAAGTTAGTGTGTCAAAGTTAGTCACAGTGAGAATGGATTTAGAAAAGCAGTAATGTAGTATGGTGATTATTTAATTTGGGGTGCAATCCTATGGGTGGTGTCCATGTTTGAGAGAAGCTTTTAGTCTTGGAGGCTTCTAAGAATCTGTTACCCTGTTGGACTGTTGCTTATAGGGTGGACAGTGCAATGGAGAAGATTTTAATCTTTCCCTCCCACTGCTTATACAGTTTCTTCTGGACAGGCCCCTGAGACTCTCTGTAGTAGCTGTACTGGCAAGGCTGAGGCTAAAGATCTTCTCCCCTTTCTGCCCACGAGAAGGCAAAAAGTTCAGACATTCCCAAGGCTCTTTTGCAAGCTCAGAGAACAACCAGAATGGTACTTTCCACGGACGTTGTAAAGTGGGCAGGAAGAATGATAAGATTTCACAGTTACAGCCACAAGTTGTAGCTGAATCCTATCGTCTCTGGGCTCTTCCCTTATGACCACAGGGTTGCTTTCTCCACTGAAGTGTCTTTTAGAGTTGGACGGTGAAGAATGTGGCTAGAGCTTCATCTTTGGAACCAACTGAAACTCCAGTGATTTCAGTAGTCTTAAGCATAACTCACATAGAGAGGTATGTACATACCTGAGGAACAAGGATCTGTGAAGATTTGATTCAACAAAAAGTTGTAGGTCTGCTTGATTCTCTAATTTTCATTTTTGCATAAGTATCAAATCTAATAGTTTGATTCCGTTTAGACAAACCATTGCCCAACTTAATATGATGTAGTTAAGTTAGGGTTGATTGAGCTAGTTTCGTCTTGTGCATGCACAATTACTAATGGAATATACATGGCTGGGAGAACACCTCATGTACTTTTTCCATTAGTGTTATGTTGGAAACACCAATTATTGCAAGCAGATTTTTTTTCTTTTCCTCCCAACTATAATTAAGCATGGCACTATAAGGTAAGCATACCATTTTAAAACAAAAATTAGAACCCAGTTATTAATTAACAAGTTAATGAACTGATAGAGTTGACTCTGCTTTATATCTAGCAGTGTCATGGCGTATAGTTAAACTGTAGTATTACACTTGTGTATTTTCTTGGGAAATACAAAGCGGTATTCAAATGAAAATAGGATTTCAGGATTCCTTTATTTGAATTTTTTAGTTATGTGGTATGATAATTAAGGTGTCTATAGAGGCACAATTCAGCTGGAAATGATCCCATATAATCCTAGTTTTTTCAACTGCTGTTGTGGGAAAAACTGCATAATTATCAGAAGAACAATATTTTCATTTAACCAGCATATACTAGAAAAGTTAACAATAACTAAACTCAAATAACTTGGTCATCCTAAGTGTGTCACATCCTCCCACCATATATATCAATTAGAAGCCTAAATGTAAGTTTAAAATGTATGTTTCTATGAGGAAAACATTTCCCAGTTCAAGCAAATGGTGAAAAACATTCTTCATTCAGTTTCAAGGTATGGAAATAATCATGACCCCCAACTATTAACAAAAACACTAATTCTCTAAAAGGGTATTGATTAGATATAAACTGATTATGAGGCAGCTCTGGAATTGGTAGCTCAGTCTTTTCTTGTTGTCCTATCATGAATGAAGGCAGGTTCAGTAATGGTTTAAGTACAATTAAATCCCTCCCCCTTCTTTACGGAAACTCAACTGTGGGCATTTCAGCATTAGCCTAAACAATGGTTTTGAATATGTTAAGCCCCTAACAATTAGAGAGAAGTTTCGGGCATTGAATAATGTTGAATGATGCAATTGAACCTGACAGCTTCAACAGTCAGCCTTCTCATGGGACCTGAAAGTTGTTCACACTTGGTTTCATCTCTCATCACACGCTAGTATTAAAACCTTACTAGTGGGGAGCTTAGACAGGAATGGGGTTTCTATAAGAAAACATTTCATATCCTAAAAGTTGAGGTGACTGGGAGCTTATGCTTGATAAGAGCACAAAACATTTTGTAATGTTGTTAATAACAGTATAGTGAATTTTTTCTCCCGTCAGCTTTTAAATTAAGTGATCTACAGATCATTTAAAGATTTGCTAGAAGTGGAAATATGTACTAAATAAAAGTTGTGTGGACCACTTAGTTTGATGTCATTTATTTGTACAGTGCACACATGTGAAGGGTTCCCAAAATCACATTAGTCCTGCACTTGCACATACATGCACCATTCTCTTTCAGCCTGAACAGCTTATTGGTCTATGGTACATGGCTAACCTGCACTGAACAGAGGTTTGGGAGTATGGAAGACAATCACATGCCTGCTATTCCATCTACTGGCCACTCATGCTGCTTGTGAGCCCATGTGCTCAATTTAAGCAATAGGAGAGTCTGCTGAGCTTGTATGACTCTTTTATGCATATCAGCAGTTTGAGTGCTCTGAGTTATTATCCGTGTTATTCTATTAATAACTTTAGTCACAGTTCTTCACAAGTTGTACATCTAATGTATCACGTGAAACATTGTCTTTTTAAAACATTGGTTATATTTTGTTTTTTAGTTTCAGAAGGGTACAGATACAAAGCATACGCAGACAAGTTCAGTTTGATGTGAACATTTAAAGTACTAGTTTTTATGATGTCTTTCATGATCTGCTTCCCTTTTCTTGCATGAACTATCAATTAAATGTATTTTGGCATACATGTAACTATGTGTTATTAAGATCTGTGAATTTAAAATAGCAGAATTTCAAGACAGCACATTTCATTTGTGCGTTGATGATTTTGGTCAAACTGACATAGCTGAAATAACATATCATATGGTGTATAACTATTGCATGTTTTGGCTTGTTTAAATCTATGACTTAAGTGTTTTGACAGGATGACTCCGCATTTAATAAATTCTTTCTTCATAGAGCTGAAATATTCTAAACCATCATGCTTGTACTTCACTTCTAAATAGTGCAGTCATCTAATATTTTTCTTTACTTTTGTGACCAGATGGAATTATCATATACATCATAATATAACTTAATCCCATTTTCTATACCTAATTCGCTGATAATAAAGGCAGTGGCTTCATTTAGTATATAGTTCCAACATTGTGACCAGTTTTCTTCCCATTTTGGCACAATTTAGAAATCACATTGTAAATATAATGTGTGCCAGAGATAGATATTCTTAGAGTATATTTTAAGTGTTTTAAAAGTTTAATGTGAGATGATAAATATAGGGAGTGACCAATAGGTTGAGCAAAATCTCATTCTTAGTATAATTTAAAATCATGTCAAGATTGATATACATTGCTTGCATAATCCTATGCATGTTTAGAAAGAAAGAGGTCCCACAACTTCCTAGGACATACTGGGAGCCACAGGGCTCCTTACTATCCATATATGTATAGGATTGTGCCCTTAACCTGTTTTGCTGTTTGTGTTTTGCTCCAATAGATTCTGATTATAATATTAGCTATGCCATGATTTGAACATTTAAAACAAAGTATTAAACATACTTGTCATTTGTATTAAACAATCTTCTTGTCTTCTTTCAATCAACAAAATATATTTTTCTATTGTAATCACTGCAATCTTAAGCACACTTTCAAGGGAGTAAGCCAAATTGAAAATAAAAGATGGATTTGTGAGTAAACATAATTAGGATTGCACTGTCAGATTTATTCACAACTTTAATCAAAGTAATATAATTTGGATCTAAAACTGCACCCCATTATTATGTCTGTTTTATGTTGAATTCAGTGGGACAGGGGCCAGTATAACTGAGTGCAGAATTGGATCCTTTGGAATTGTATTTATTGCACATATCTATATTATAATCTCTGCTTTGAGCGCCAAAGAATTGAGGCCTTTGAATTGTGCTGCTGGCGGAGACTCCTGCGAGTCCCTTGGACTGCAAGGCGATCAAACCAGTCACTCTTAGAGGAGATCAACCCGGACTGCTCTTTAGAAGGCCAGATACTGAAGATGAAACTCAATACTTTGGCCATCTAATGAGAAGGAAGGACTCACTGGAGAAGAGCCTAATGCTGGGAACAACTGATGGCGAAAGAAGAAGGGGACGGCAGAGAATGAGGTGGCTAGATGGAGTCACTGAAGCAGTCAGTGTGAGCTTAAGTGGACTCCAGGGGATGGTGGAGGACAGGAAGGCCCGGAGGAATGCTTTCCAAGGGGTTGCAATGGGTCGGATGCGACTTCGCAACTAACAACAACATATTATAATCTGCTTTTCACAACCTGATGCCCTTCAGATGAGTTGGACTACAACAATGTCCCATGATAATTGTCTATGCTAACTCAGGGTGAAGATTATTGTGGTCTAATACAATAATAGAATCCAGTGCCAGGTTGGAGAAGATGGCTATAAATCTTGTTGTTTAATCTTTGAACATAAAAATTAATTAGCTTTTGTACTTGATTGGACAGTACCATAGTTGAAAATGTAGCAGCAATTTTAAATGGTTTGCTAAGATCAGTTTATGCCCTGTTATAAAACTATTACTTACAAGTAAGGCTACAATTCTATGCATCCTTACTTAGTTATAAGGCACATTGAACTCAATAGGGCTTATGCATGGGATTGCTCAAATACAGTGAGTGGCTAGGATTGCATTTGATTATGTGTTCAGGGAATTTGTGTTCAGGATTCTTGTGTTGTATAGCAAGCTGTTTTTGAAGGTGGAATGGGGCTTAGCTGTTCAGAGGGTAGAAACAACCACAAATTCAAAAAATCATTTTATAGATGCTTGGCAGTGGTTCTTACAGTGGTATGAAAATTCTTTTAGCGAAAACTGTTCATTGAAGGGAATGCAAATAGGTTATTAATATTCTATTTACCATATTGGAAAATAGGCTTTATGCTTTTCTTGTGCATGAAGGGGTAACCTGCATTTTTTCTGGATTTATTATCCCAGAAGAATAATTCTGGAAATACCCCGAGCTTCAGTGTAATGTCTGCCTTTTTATCTCATTTAACTGTTATGCTTTTTGGAGAGTAATCAAGAGAGCAGGAGAATCAATAAAATATTATGACTTCAATCAAACCTGTGAACACCTTCATTTCACATAACTGATTTTCTTCTGCAGAGTGTGGTTTGTTTATATGTTTATACGAAAGTATTTAGAAATGCATTTGGGATCCACAAATGCATTTCATTCCTGTATGTACATGTTCGTTGCTTGACAACTACAACATCAAGTGACAACTTGAGTGTGGGACTGAACCATCACAGGAGACATACCTCAGAAAGAACTTCATTATTGTCTCCTATCAACTTGGTACTTCTCAACAGAGTCATTTTCACATTCAGGACAATAGTCATTAATGTCTTTGAATACTAGACCTCTTCAGGTGTCCCAGATGAATCTGTGAAAAGGGCAGCAAAGCCATACATGAAGACCCCACCCACAACATCCCTGTCCCCATGGGATGGACTTTCAGACATTCAAGTATTCAGAGAGGATTTCTGAAAGGACTTTCTTGTCTGTTCCCTCACACTCTATCTACCATGGTAAATAATCAAAGGATTCTGCTATTAAAAGTCTTTTATAGAGTGATGTGAAGATCTGCTCATTGGGTTTGGCTACTGTCATGTCACAAATCAGCAATTAAAATGCCACTATTTCTGATGTGTATTATTTGGATTCCCCTTCCCTGGTTTCCTTGATGTTTCATTCTAACTCTGTGGTTGTTTAATTTTGTATGGTCTTTCTTTTTCTGGCTTAACTTTCTTGCTGATGTTTCCATGTAAAAATAAAATAGTGACTCACCTATTTTTTTTTTTTTAAATGGGGGGGACAGGAAGAGAAAGAGATAATTTGTGCCTTCTTTGTACATCATAAGAGAAAAAATTGTGGAGTGTCTATTGGGCATAATCTTCTTAATGGTTTGTAATCAAGGATTATCAACCATTGCTTGAAATAATGGATAAATAAATTTGTAGAAGCCGAACATCTTGGCTAAGGGCCAAAGCCTAATGGCAGAATAAGATTCTTTTAGAGGTACTGGATATAGCTTCAAATATTTGCCTTGAAACAGAATGTTTCCATGGAGTACACTTAAATATCTTTAGGGGACAATCCAGACAATTTTAGGCCAAATGTTTAAAATATGCTGATTTTTAGTAGTAGAGTTATGCACATGAGTAACTACTTTTATACAACTCATTGGTGAATGTAGCACAATCCTTCACATGTCTACTTATAAGCAAGTCTCCTGTTTTCAGCAGGCCTTACTCTGTAGCAAGTGTGCTTATGATTGCAGCCTTATGTGCTTCACTTTGTTGGGTTGCACTTAGAAGGTATCTTATTTTAAACAGGGTTTGTATATTTTTGGCAGGTTCAAATTTTTAACTGTTTATAATTTCAGATGTGTATCTAATTTTCTGTGTAGCAGGGTCATGAGGCAGAAATCTGTAATATATTGTTCTTAGAGGTAACTGTCTTGGAAAAGTAGTAGCAGTACATCTGTTGCATTAAGCTTCCAAATTAAGTGTTTAAAGGCAGTATGTTAGTCAAAAGTAACATAGTCAAGGGTAGAAGCTATTTTTATTACACTGGATTAAGCAAAAGTTCTGCCAACCTCCTCAGTTTTATCTCTTCAAGGGTTCATTTTTGCTTGTTTGGCACAAGGCCCAGCAACGACCTTCAGAATTGTGGTTAGAAACATGAATGAATGAATACAAACTTTGGATGAGCTCTTCAGTAAGTCAAGCTGGCTAGCTGCCAAAAATGCATTCCTTATAAGGAGGTCAGGGCAGAGCTGTGATTTGCTGAGCCCTTTATTGTATGGAAAACATACTAGTAATGGCTGTTTTGCTTTCTATAAAACAAAATACAAACAAAAGTTTGGCTTCTTATGTATCAAAATAGGAGATAATCAAATAGTGTGCAGGTTTTACTGTTGACAGAATGCACCAAATAAAATACGACTCCATGGTTAAACTATAAAGGTGGAAGTTGGACCTTTTGACCCTCATTGCCTTTTTGTGATGTAAGGAACTCCAAGCATTTGTGAGACATCTGTTGCCTACCTGTCCTTATTTTGTAAATGGTTTAATCAGATCAAATAATTAGTACAACCACATGGTTGTCATACAGCTAAATCCTGGTATTGCCAATGAGATTTGGAAATTGAAGCAATTCTTTGTGCACCCAACATACTGTGTGTTACTTTGAAATTATAATTTATGACATTTCTGGTAAAACTTAATGTTGGAAGTCATGTATGAATGCATGCTGCAAATGAGGTACAGTTCAGAAAGTTTTGCAGATCTACTTTAGTTCTAAGTTTGATCTTAAGCATGTTCTTCATTAACGTTCTTGGATTGCCTATGCTGAGTTATTCTAAAAACATTTAATACTGTTAAAATAGGTTTTCCTGTGCATATTTTAATTAAAAAGACTCTATTTTTGTACAGGCAAGCACCCTACCTGGAGCTTCCCTTGGCCTGCCTCCGTCCCATGTTTATGGTATTAGGCTGAACCCCACCTCAGCAATGGCAGCACATACAGCTCCGCCCGAAAACAGTCAGCCAGGCAAGTTAGAGTGCTTCAAATTATCTATTTTGGTTGCTTAAAATTTTAAACTTTATTACTGTTTCATTTCAGTGTAGTTGTGTGTTCAGCAGCTTGCTGCATTGTGAAAGGGAACACTGTTTTGCACAACTGCCTTCTACAGTATCTTTCTACTGTCTGAAATGTAAATGTTTAAGCAGAGCCATGAGCAGGCAGGAAGGTAACAATGTCTCCTGTGACTTTTGTGATTGATGCGTTCAGTCCCCTTAGTTCTCTGCAATAAGAGTAGCACAGCACTGGGTTTTGTTGTGAATAGTTTCAAGATTTATTTGCATAATTTATGAAATTGCATAATATGCAAGTTTGTCCAGCTGAGATTATGTTTCACAAGTTCCACAACATCTAGTAATTGTGTGAATATTTGCCAGTTGATGTTTTTATAGCATTGGCTCTTCTTTGAAAAAACAACACACATTTTAATGAGCTCCTGGATTTGCTTTGTTTCATTCCATCCTTAAGGATTTGTTGACATGTCGTAATAGTCATGCCTGTCTGGGGGAAGGGAATGAGTTTAGCAGTTTACCAAGAATGGATCAGTCATGTCTTGCCCTCTAAGAGGCCAGAGGTCATTTGCTGCAGAATAAGGGGAGGGCAACCTTGAAGGGGGCAGATAGGGTTATTTTATTGAGAGGCCATAGGGAAAAATAACCCTTTTGAGTCCTACCAAGCAAAGTGCCTCTGTGTATTTGGGACATTTTAAATACCTCTTAGAGCCCCCTTTTCATTGATATTTTTAAATCTATGCTTTGACATTTGTTAGTAAAACTTTTTTGGGAAAAAGTTAGGAACAGAAGTAAATACAGTGCAGTATGTGGGTTTTCCTGGGATGTAAAGTGTTAAAAAAAATACAAAGCCTGGGGATTTGCTGTGATAAGCATACAGATTAGCTGTCCACAGCTGTGATTCATTACTTTCGCTGCAGAAATTAAAAGTGGCTGAGGGGAGGGTACTGGAAATGCAAACCATGCTTCTGTGCTGTAAAACTGAAAGCAATGAAAAGAGAGAGGCTAATCCATGGCCTGCTACGCCCAGAGAAATGTGTACGGACAACGCCTTAGCCATTGCACTTGGCAATTTTAAAAGAGCAGCCTTCTCTAACATTCAGCAAAACTCCTAGATACTGGATTACATTTTTAAAATTATCTCCATATCTGCTGCATCTTAAAATCTAATCTCAGAAAGAGTCACTCTTGGCCGTGAAATATTTACTCCGCAGATCAAGATCTAGGAGACAATAGCCGGAGCCTTGTTGGCAGAGGAGGATCACCCAGAGGAAGTCTTTCACCACGGTAAGCAATTTTTACTCTTGAGAGGCAAAAAGATATTCTTAAGGTGTGGAAACTTTATCAGTCATGCTTACATTTAAGCTAAAAAGAATTATGCAGAAAAATGAGTCTTGAAGGGTTAAGAAAAGATGTTCAGATATGAAGGTAATTTAATAGGATTACATAATAAAACAATGAATACCTTCACCTCAGGTGAAAATGGCTTAGCTAGTCTATGCTTTTTTGCATAGTCTTGACTCAGCTGTATGGCTAGTTTTTATTATATGTAAGATCTCATTCGTTAGAAGTTCTCAAATCTCTTCCATACTCTTAAAGAATGTTGACTATAAACACGTATTGAGCAAAGAAAAAGAAGGTGACATTAATGAAAAAATACTTTTCTAAAACTGTGAAATGGGCATTCTTGAAAAGATGGTGATCAGAATTGATCACCAATACTTCAGTCCATTTTCTGCTGGTATCTTTGTCTTAAAGGAATAATATTTGTTGATTAATATCATGTAAAGATGGTATGTACTACTTGAGTACTGGCTTCAGTGAAAGATTTTTTTATAATTATAGGATGGCATTCTGAAGCTTTTCATTTTATGGTACAATAGCACTACATGCTGTTACTGCAATCTATGCAGTTATTTAATAAGTTAGTAATAAATAAAAAACATTGTTAGTGGAGGCATGTCAATGTCCCATATCTAATCAGAAGTGCTGTGTCATGTACAAGAGTAAATGAACTGTAAAGTGAATGTTAGTGATCTGCTGCCTGATTTTCAAGAGCCTGCAAAGCTCAGAGACTGGCTGAAAAATAAATTCACCTCTGTAAAGCAGGCCAATGTTGTCTTAAGGACAAATCCTCAAAAGCCTTATGAAACAGACTGTGACTGACTTCAAATTGAGCCTTCTAGATATATAGATCTATTTTCTCACATAGTTTTATCTCTACTGAAACAGTTTGTAAGGTTCCATTCTGTATCAGTTTATTTAAAATTAAACAAAACTCAGGATGTAGTGTATTTGCTCATCCTTCATGTGGTAGAACTCTCAGCCTTTTGAACAAAGCTTAGGTCAGATAAATATCCAAGTATCAGATAACTTCCAAGTATTTTTGATCTTTTTGATAGAGAAATGAAGGAATATTGAAACATAGCCCAGACAACATTTATTCTCTTTGCTCAAATCCTTTAGATTTCACTTGGATTTAAGAGTACCTTTTATTTTTATTATGGACCAAAAGCCTGTTACTGTATTTTAAAAAGCATTAGGAATGCATCAGTCTGTTGTAAGATTACACATAAACATACATGTTAAGATTAGGCACGCAAACCTAAAAAAAAGCTTGGGAGATGGTACATTCTTATAGTTAGGGAATCCATCTAAACATCTTGCATGTTAATTTTATATCATAAGTATTACATAACATTCTCCATTTTTGTTTGATTATTTCATAATGTACTAAGTATAAACATATATGACAAAAATTACATCTTTGTGCAAAGGTATGTATGGAACAGTACAAAAGGGCCTCTCTATATCTTCCAATTTATACTGAACTATTCTACTATAAAAGTGGCAGATTAGATCCAGGCAGTGACCTATGGTGAACCTAGCACCCTGTCTCCAGCAGTGGTTAAGGCTGAATGCATCAGAGGAATTAGTCAAGAAATAGGCAGGTATGGGGTGATCCACTCTGTCCTTTCTTCCCATCCTGACATTCAAAGCATTTACTAAGCATTTACACCTGTATAAACTCTCTAGAGCTTATGTGGGGCTCCCACAAAGAATGCAGGTAATGCTTTAGTAATACTTGGGAGACTCTGCACTCTTTGAGAATATGTGGAATATGTGGATAAATAATAATATGTGGATATTAGTTCACATTAGCTAATAACTATTCACTGATGCCTCAACTTAATTTTTTAAATAGTGTATTCAGCCCAATGTATTATATTTTCTTATTTTTCAATAAAGATAGAAGTTGTAGGCTCACAGTGCTTTGTATAGGGGAACGATTAATTTATGTCAGTATGAATTCTTGTATTGGAGATGATTAACAGTTTCATATTCTCTTTCTTTTATTTATGATAGACTTCCATAGAAACTTATATGGAAGATGTTCAGTATTACGATAATTCTGCTAACTGTTATAGAAATATTTTCTTATTATACAACACCTTGAAAGTACATAATGTGGGAATTCTTAAAGGAAAAACTTGCAATTCTGTAGATTTTTCTCTCTGAAAATTCTTCCAAGCATTCTGTTTTGTTGCGATTACTACAGTTCATTGAACTGAAGTTTATGGTTAATTATCTTTAAGATCTGTTTCCTGAGTGGTAACCACTGAAAGAATCTAAAATTGTATATTCACAATTAAGGGTTTTTCCTCAGCAGTTATGAAAACTGGATTTCTGAATGCCATTTAATATCCCAGTAAGTTGCTTTTGTTCTCTAGGAAAAGCATTTAACTCTTTAAAGTCTTTGCCATTTATCTTTAATATGTAACAAAATGCTTATCTCTTTGAATATTACTGACTAAAGTGGAATCCAGAATATTTAAGAAAATTATTTTGAAGTTAATCTTCTACCTCTTGGTTTTTTACCTAGTAATTTCTGACCTTGTATCCTGCTATGCATCTATACTCTAATTGAATTTGCTTTAGTTAATACTCTTATACAACATATGTATTTTATTTTTAAGCAAAATATGGCCCAGTTTGTCACTGGTGATCTTTTCAGTATAAATATTGATAATTGAATGTTTCATTGCCCTTCCTCTTTCCTTTCCAAAGTAAAACACTTTATATCATGCAAAAAGCTAGAAACCAAGATATTTCAGTTTTAATTTCTGTCACTTTTGCGGGTACCCTTAGTGTTTCTCCCAAGTCTGTTATAGTACAAACTTGCTCAATATGTGTCTGTTCCGAAGTAAGGACCTTTGAGTTACAGGTGAATGGGTATGGGAGTACATCATTAATGTCTTGGTGACTAGACTGAAGACACAGTCTTATACCTACTTAACTAGAAGGAAGTTCTGGTAAACTCAGTGGGATTAACTTGGAATAGATGTGCATTAGGATTGTCATAGAACTAAATTTGACTTGAAAATTAAAGTTGCTTAGCTGTCACAGCAAGAGAACATAAAGAGAACATAATTGCCTATATTACAGAATTGCTCAATATTGAGTTCCTGTGTGGGGGAAAAACAAATATAGATATATTGCTACTTGTTTAGTAATGTTCATCATGAGCTGTAGGAAGATCTGAATCCAAACCCTGTTTAGATCAGTAAAAAACCTGATACTGGTTTCAATTAAAGTGGGATTTAAACCCATGTTAGTAGTGTGTAGATTTTTTGAATGTCCTTTCTACTGTGAATAAGGCTGCAGATGAATATGTTGTGCTGCAGAATTTGTGTTTTAGTTCTTATCAGAAGGAAGTCACAATATTCCTGTAATGAAGTAGGCAGGAGGTATTTGAATTCACCAGCATTTTCAGTACTCTGTACACATATTAAGGAGGGAGCTGTGAAAATCCACTTAATTTTTAAAAAGATGAGTTTAAACTTGCCTGAGTATAAATGCAGTGATGTAATTTATAGAATATTGCTGTAATGATGTGTCTCAGCACTGAACAAAAATGTTTGGCACTCAAATGTTTCAATTAGGGCTCAGTTGAAAACAGTAATTGTAAGATATTCTCTCTCTCTCTCTCTCTCTCTCTCTCTCTCTCTCTCTCTCTCTCTCTCTCTCTGTGTGTGTGTGTGTGTGTGTGTGTGTGTGTGTGTTTTAAAAAAATAGGAAATACATTTTTAAATAGTTAAGGTATTTGTCACATCAGGATTTCTTGTGTTGTGACTTAAATTAGCTGTATTATCTACATGTGTCTTTAATGACTTTTTGCATATCATATTGCAAAACCAGTTCAAAAAGAGTTTTTCTTTAAGTGTATTCCATGATCCTGTACTGGGTCATGTAGAAATTTTGCCTTTAGAGAGCTGTGGAGTATGTTTTGTCTATTTAGTTAGTATTTTTTTTTTGGTCAGATTTTGTGGATATTTGATTGGTTATTTTCTTCTTAATCTCTTATAAGAGTATTCATGGAAATCTGTGGCAAAGTTAGATTGAACTATAAGGAAGTTTAATAACATTAGTCATTTGTCACATTCCTTATTTTGCCTGGCAAAAGTGTTAAGTTGCTTATATCAAAGCATTTTTTCAGAGCTCTTAAATAAAA
This sequence comes from Varanus komodoensis, assembly GCF_004798865.1. Classification (NCBI taxonomy): domain Eukaryota; kingdom Metazoa; phylum Chordata; class Lepidosauria; order Squamata; family Varanidae; genus Varanus; species Varanus komodoensis. Next base: position 23,905,918 of record NW_025335440.1, on the reverse strand, counting down.
CAGTAAAACATTTTATAGATTACCAATGTTGCTGATGCCTGTGCAATGTGAAATCAGAAGATCTGAATAAATGAAGCTTTTTTTGTGTGTGTACAGAAACCATTGTAGAAAACTGACGGGTCTTCTATACATGTTTTTCCCTCTGCCTTCACATTCTTTTAAATGTAATTTCCAATCTTTCTGCAGGTCTCCTGTAAGTAGTTTACAGATCCGTTATGATCAGTCAGGGAATACCAGCGTGGAACATTTGCCTCCAGTACCAGCTACTATTGAACAACTTCTGGAGAGGCAGTGGAGTGAAGGGCAGCAGTTCTTGCTAGAACAGGGCACCCCTAGTGACAGTAAGTACTTCATACTGTTGTGCCTGATCTTTCCAATGGTGAACACAGGTTAGGCATGTATGGTAATATCCCTATTTATTATATAATCAATTATCTGTTGGGGATATTTTATGATGTGTATAATTTTTTTGCATTTGAAAAGTAGTGATCATTTCTGAAGCAATTAAGGTCTTAAATCTGGTTCTCTCTGGTTTACTTTTGCTATAGAAAAGCGTTGTTTTGAATGTAGGGAAAGGACTTTAATTTTGCTCCAGAATCTTCTGTGGGTTGAAGATCTGTGAGGAGCTTCAATAGTGAATCAAAATTTTATTTTGAACAGACAGAATGGAAGTATGAATTTTCCTGACATTATTATTTTGTCTTTAATATATTATACTCTAGTCACATGCATATAAATATTTGAATTGTTTAAAACCATCATTTTTTCATTTAGTGAAATTCCTTGAGCATCCTCTCCTGGTTGTTAGTGAGTGAAGTACCATCTAGGTTTTTTTGTTTTTTTGTATGAATAGTACCCTGACAAAAATGCTAATTGTGAGGAAATTCATGCAGGGATAATCCTTTAAACATGATAGCTGGAGGACAGGTTTAGCTAAGTCTTATTGCATCTCATTTGGGCACACTGAGAGTTCCTTTGTATGTTGTTGAAGAGGAGGATAAAAAGCTAAATCCTTGGGAAATGACCAGATGTGCCTGTACCAGTATACTTGTGTCTGTCTTAGGCCCAGAGGTCATGTTAAACAAATACAATTTAGAATTTTAAAAGTGGCTTTTCTTTTGCTATAATGGGCAAACTGTCTTGCATGTTGGCTCATGCAAGTTCCAAAATTCATCCAAAATCCAACTTTAAGAGTAGCAGTGGATAGTATTTGGCTGAGGATGGGCTTTATCCACAGGAAGAAGGCAAGGACCGCAGGGCTCCTGATGTGCTCCCTGCTGGGTGCTCTTTAGAGGGGCATTGAAAACAGCTGGAGTCTGTTGATTTAAAAGCAATAAAAACAAAGTAAAAGTTTTCATTGATTACATAAATTTGCAGGGTTTTCTAGTAAGGAGTCAACAGAATAGCTTTCCCCTTCCAACAATTAAAAAAGCACTCACACGCAAAATTGTTTTGAAAGAGTAAAAGCATATTAAACTTTACAACCCAAGTAAAACATCCTTTTCTTAAATAATTATTAAATAATGGGTGCTCGTGAAGGAATCTTTCTATACCCCCATACCTTTTTTATCACCGTTTCAAAGGTATATGTAACTGAAACCACATGCACTACAATTTGTTCACAGGCTTTAGTAGGACACATGATTTGATGTGTGATGGGTACTTTTTGTGCATTAAACCACATCTATGTTTGAGGATTTGGGCTCTCAGTATATGTGTGAAAGACTGAGAAATTTATGGCTTTGGGGACCTCTAAAATTTTTGGTATTTCCATAGGAGTATTGTGCTACTTATAGGACATACAGTAATTTTCAAGAACTTTCAAGGTGTAAAGAGATGGATAAACAGATGTGGAATGTGCATCAATTAGTGCCTGTAGTTCTCATCATGTCTAGGGATCATTTAGAATATAGATCATTTTTCATCTCAGCTTCATATCTGATAAGGACATCATGGAAAAAGTAGGGAAGTACTCTCCTGTAACTTGTTTGTGACTAATTAGAATTGGGTAGGTATGCAAAACCTGACATCTGCAGTTATTTCTTAACAAAATAACATGTTCAAATGGTCTTTTTAAGGATTTAGATTAATTGGTCAAATTTTTTGTTTAGTTTTAGGCATGCTGAAATCATTACATCAGCTTCAAGTTGAAAACCGGCTCTTAGAAGAGCAGATTAAGAACCTGACTGCTAAAAAAGAGCGCCTGCAGCTACTAAATGCCCAGCTTTCGGTTCCTTTCCCAACAATATCATCCAATCCAAGTCCTTCTCATCAGATACATGCATTTTCAACACAGGCTGGTAAGGAAAGAATTAGCTTTCACTGTTAGATTGACCTCTGTCAAACTTTTGAGACTTTTAGCCTCTTACCAATATCATCATTACGTTCCATCTGTAATATAATAGAGGATAGTTTTCTTACTGCTTTCATGTACAATATGACCTGTAAAATCAATAATTTCTGAGAATATTTTAAAGGAAATGCCATATGCATATCCATTGTGAAACTTTTGAGAAAGATAGGAAGATAAGAATGGTTTATATTATTGATATTATCAATATTGATATTTATATTATTGATATTATCAATATTGATAATTATATTATCTTGTTTTACAAAATTACAGATAAAATACTGTGAGAGGTTTCCAGAAATGTTTTGAGCATATAATTGAAACATTATTTACTTTCATGAAACAGCAATGTAGTTTATGAGTACTTTTGTCACATGTGAATTGATATGTGCCTTTTGGATGGCGAAATTAATGCACTTTTTACCTTATTTCTTTTTAAATCATCACTTTAGGTGCTAGCACTGATTCTTTGAACAGCAGCAAAAGTCCACATCTAGGAAGCAGTTTTCTACCTGACAACTCTCTTTCTGTATTAAATCAGGTACTGTTTGCTGCCTTTTTCTGCTGGGCTAATTCTGTTAGCTTTCTGTTTGGCAAATATTGCATCTCAATTATATGTTGCTTTGTGTGAAGTTTGATATAGCTGATCTTTTGTATTTTCATTAGGAGATAAACTCCAGTGGACAAAGCACCAGTAGTTCCTCTGCTCTTTCGACTCCCCCACCTGCTGGGCAAAGTCCAGCTCAGCAAGGCACAGGAGTTGCAGGAGTTCAACAGGTCAATGGTGTGACAGTGGGGGCACTTGCCAGTGGAATGCAAACTGTAACATCCACCATTCCTGCAGTGGGTGGAATAATTGGAGCTCTGCCAGGTAACCAGCTGGCAATCAATGGAATCGTTGGAACTTTAAATGGGGTAATTCAGACTCCAGCCACAATATCGCAGAACCCTTCTCCTCTTACTCACACAACAGTGCCACTGAATGCAGCGCATCCTCTGCCAACTACACTGAGTAATAGGTAAGCTTTTACTCTTGTATTGTATTGCTGGATCATTCTTACAGTATTTTGTAAGGCTGTGATTATCCAGGATGGCTATCTGTAGCTTAATGATGCTGAGGAAAGAACTATGATGTGTGCGCCAGAATTTAAAAAATAGCAAATTATGTCTGTGTGAATGTTGGTGAAAACTAAGCAGTTGTTTGTTGTACCACTTTGACTCACAGATAGGGACCAATTCATATGTTGGTGTGTGGGCTTGTTATTGTATTACACATTTGAGAGGGGTGTGTGTTGTGGTCATATCACTGAATATGTGCTTTCTCATAGATTTTTCCTCTTTCTCCTTTGTCTTGCCACTTTATGGTCTCATCAGTAATAGTTTGGGAGCTTATCCCTGATGAGGATGGTAGGGAAACCGGATATGTGATGAATGGGATTAAAGAGAATCACACTGAAGGATGTGAAGGAGAATCACATAAAGTTGCCATATTCTTGTTGATGTTTTCAAAAATCAAGCCACAAGCACACAGATTGCTTGCTGGAAAAGGTTTTTTCCCTGATTGTGGCATTAAAAACAGAATATTTAAGTGATAGCACATATTGGATTGGCATTCAAACATGGCATAGTTAGACTTTACAGAATAAAAATGTTAAAAATAAGAATGCCTTCCTTAATATGGCCATTCTGTGTATCTCCTTGATATTGAAATGATAATCACAGTTACAACAGTATTCAATACTTAGATGATCCTATCTTTTGGACTGGGAAATCATTGCTTAGCAAAACACTGTCAGAGCAGAAAGGTCTTCTCTCTATCCCTCCCATTTCCTTCCTGTGATATGGAAGAGGATTTTCTCTGTGCTGGAGGATCGAGCTATTGCTCTTCTGGGGCACAGATGCAAATAAGATTACCATCTACTGTTTCACCCTTTTGGTTGAGTTTTGTTCCCCACAATGCTTTCTTCCTTCTTTAATCCTGCCACACATGATTTTCTTTAGTTGCATCTGCAGCATAACCTTCTTCACAGGCATAGAGGGGAGGAAGTTCACAAAACAAACTTGGTGAAGTGGTTAGACAGAGCAAGGGAAGAGCAGAATACTAATTGAAGAAGCATGGCAGTCTAGTCCCATTCCATTCAAACTAGCAAACCTCCCAGACACCCTGACGTACTCACAACTATCTGTTCCACTGGGGTGTGATGCTTGGGCAACTGCTGTGCTGCCTTCCAGTCTTACATGAAAGTACAGTGGTACCGTGACTCAACGAACGTAATCTGTTCCAGGACTCTGCCGTGATCCAAACTGGTCGTGAGCCAAGTTAAATTTCCCCATAAGGTTTAATGTAAATAAGGTTAATCCGTTCTGTAACCACTTTTTAAATCAGAAAAATGTGAAGCAAAGTGACAACAAAGATTGTGGCCACTTCCCCCCAAGCACAAGCGCTGCCATCTCCTTGCCCCTGCTGCACAACCGAGAATGTGCCTGTCATCTCTGCATGTGCTTGTCACCCCTGCAGGTGTCGGGGGGGGGAGAGACGGGCATGATCACAGATGCACTGGGGGAGGAAGAGACAGGCACAAATGGCGCACTGGGGGAGGGAGAGATGGGCGCCATCTCCCCCCCGCCCCTAGCACGATCACGGCCATCTCCCAGTGGGGAGACGGCCATGATCGCAGTTCCATTCGTGCAGGGAAGACATGTGTGATCACAGGCGCGTTGCTGCAGGAAAGACGGGCGCAGCACAGCACAGCCACGGGGGAGATGGCCAAGATTGCGCCCATCTTTCCTGCAGGAGTGCTTCTCTGATCACGCACGCCTTCCCTGCGCAAAAGCAACTGCGATCGTGGCCATCTCTCCACTTGGCGGGGAGGGAGATGGCTGCGATCTTGGACTTCACCAAAATGCCTCAGATCACAAGTACCCTTTCACACTTGACAGAGAAGGGTTTGAAGAACTGGGAATTGAAGCCTCCTTCTCTAATAGTGTCTCAGACTGAATTGTCACTCCTACACCAGGCCACTCTTCACTCCTGCACATGTGGTAAAGAAGCTTTCATGGAAGGCAGGATCTTGGAACTGAACAAGTAATTGACGGACATGCTTTTCACAGTCCAGGCATCTAGCCTGGCAGTATCAGTACTGATTCCTCAGCCAACAATGCAAGCCGTCAGTGGATCGAGTTTCCTCATCATAGGAGGGGATGACAAAGACATAGATTCAGTGACTCAGCTTTATTTAAAGGTTGTTTGGTTAACACAGACCACACTTCTGAAGTCATGGCATTGATGCTTTATGTGCTATCAAGTCATCTTCAACTTATGAATGAAAGCTCACCAAAGCTCCCATCCATAGCAGCCCTGTTCAGCTCTTCCACTTAAACTTAGACATTATAAATCAATTAACTTGAGAGTTGATGGTCCAGCGCTTAGATGAAAAACCAGTCCAGAAGCAAATGTATAGGCCTAATCAGAGATTTTAAATCATTGATCCAGGTTTATGATGCAAGAACCTGGTCTAGGAGATAAGCCCAAAATCAGAGAAGGCTAGAAATATACACACTGGCAAAGATCAAGTCCAATAACAGAGCCTGCTTTGGAAATCTCTACAGCATCAAGATAAAACAAAGTCTTAAAAGTTAATAATAGTCCAAACCAGAAGGCATTTTGAGTAATCAAAGTCAAAGGTATTTGGTTCATAGCAAACAGTCCATGGTATATTAGAAGACCAGCAGTTATGTTGCACAGCAGATTTTAACACAAGGTTCAACGGATCAAGGTCCAGAGCAGATGACCAACCCGAGAGAGAGCGAGCATTTCAGTAATGCAATTAATGGAAAGGCCAGGCAGCCAAGACAGCATAGCAGCTCCATGGCAGGGAACCAGGCAAAGGCTCAAATTACTTGTGCCACATCAGTTGCCAACCTGGAACTTTCATGTTGCAAGATTTTCTGGAAGCGTGAACAGAACAGACAGAAAATGTTTGACAAGGAAAGAACATTATAGGCGAAGAAGAAGAGCTCTAGTACATAAAAGATATTTACAGGCTTCCTTATGTATTGACAGGTAAACAGAGGAGTGGTTTCTAAGCTCATTAATAATTACTCTGTTTTTGCAGCTGAATTTAATCCATAAACATGTCAAAACAAGCGGTTTCTGTTCTGCTCTCTTGGGCTGAAGCTGCAAGCAGAGATACATCTCTAAGTGACTTCTCTCATGCTTGGTTCCCATCAAATATTTCCCAGGTGATAAATCAAAGCCTGGCTCAAAGTAGCATCTTGTACTTGTTTTAAGACACACATTTCTCTCTTTCTTTGCCTGGAATTAACTGAGAAGTTGGACCCAGCCAACTTCATACAGCTGTACTGGATTCTACATTATGCCTATCTACTCTGAAGCAGGCTTAGATTTAGAGGCTGCAAAGCCTACCAGACCAAGCCAGATCTCAAAATTGGCATTTCTACTGTTCATTGACTCCCTAATACCACAGGTACTGCCAACATTACTACCAATGTAACGATCAATCAATCTATAGATGCAAAATTCACCTATACTTCATCAGATCTATGGAGAAGTAGGTCACCATAATGGCATTCTGTAGTCTGGCAGGTTTTCCATTGGTCTTTTTGGAATATTTTTCCTCAAGCCCAAAGGGGTTGTTGATCTGGATGGCATGAACAATATTAGCATTTTAGCAATCACCCAGGCTAGGTAGGATAGACAGACACTGCTGCATTAGACGATGCTGTTTCAGTATATCATTTGAAAGAACCTTATTATGAATCTGTGACAGAGTATTCTGTCAATACCATTGCTGATATTCAGATACTAGCTAAAATAGGTAAGTACCAACATTCGCCATTGGCTACTGTTTCAATTCCTTCACCAGCTGGACATATTACTAGCCCCTCCAGAATTCCTTCCCCTTGATTGCCAACCAAAGCACTAACAGTTCAGCCTGTGACTATAGTACTGACATTGATTTCCACAATGATTGCTCAGCTGTTTGTCATGTTACCTTCTGGTCCTTGCCCTGCTTCCACTTGGGGCACTTCATTGCAACAGGTGCCTGTATTTTCATCAGGTCTTGGTGGATCATGATCTGCTCAGCAGCAAGACTGTGTTGCCACAGTCAGTGGCAGATGATTACTAGTTGTATTTGATGTCCACAGCACCCACCATTTCGTATCTAGATGCTACAGTAAGAAATCCAGTCAGCATTTCCTTTTGAGGACATAGATCCTCAGAGGAGGAACTCTTGGATGGTGCAGTTTCTCAGTCTTGAGATCCAACTACCCATTCTTCAGATTATAGATCCAGTTTTCAGTGTCACGCAATCTAAAGCCATGGCTCCTATAGCAATCTTGTTGCTTCCTGCATTTTTTCAGGAGTCCATTAATCATAGACCACTTCATCATTGGCTCCTCCTACTTCAGTGCATCTCAAGAAAATGTGCAGGGTTCGGGAAAAGGGTGTAGGGCTTCTACTCACACATTTCACACCAAATTCTGTTGTCTAGGGTCTCGGGAAGTCTTAAAAATCCATTCTTCCCTAGTAGATAAAGAGGAACAGTGCATCTATTCTTCTTCCGCCTGGGATTGTAGGCACAAAATCAGTGTCCAGATGCCAGCTGTTCCTGTGATAGAAAATGGAAACCTTAAGAATAAACAAAAGTTGGCTAGAATAATCCAAGGCAAAACAATGTGGTGCCAACAGATGAAAATGCCTAGGCATCAGATTCTGATGCAAAGACTATAGTGGATTCTACGACATTAACAAGATATGGTTGTCTTAGGTCTGCAGGACTGTCTCACGAAGCTTAGTCAGAGATGGAAAGCATCCCTTTTAGTAGGGAAAGTTTAATTCAAAAACAGATGTAGCTATGGACTTAGTACAAAAGACCAAGAATTCTATCCAGCGTGTGGGTTTAGAACAGCAGACCACCTCTAATGACCACTTTATAAACAATTTTGATTTCTGACTGGACAATCTTAAGCCACCTGCTCAATTCCCTCCTATAGCAATCTTGTTGCTTCCTGCATTTTTTTCAGGACAGTATCACTCCTCAAACTTTAGGAAAAACCACAGGAAGCAGGGCAGTGACAATTCACATTACCTTGGACTTTCCCCTGCAGAGTTTTTGTTCCTCTACCTCTATCAACCCACCTTTGGAGCCTATTTCTCCATCATAGAAGCACATGACACTGGGCTTCTCTGAGCCTTCTGTATTTTGCAGAGGCGCTACAGGATCAAGTTTAACAACCTTCCTCCAAAACAGTACTATCTGAACCAGCACTTCCTGTAGGTTCTCTTGAAGGAAATAGATCCTCTTCTAGCAAAGGGAGCAATACAAATCCACAGGATCAAATGCATGGAGGATTCTTCTCCTGTTATTTCATCATTGCAATGAAAGATGAAGCCCTTCAACTGAACCCAGATCTTAGCTAGATGATTCCATATATCACCTTGGGGCACTTTCACGTGGGCACACTGTCTCCTCTACTTTGAGAAGGGGCTTGGTTTGCATCTGTAGATTTGGGGGATGTATAGTTCCACTGTGTCATCAACAGGAATTATCAGTGCTTCCTTTGATTCACGATCAGACCTGTTGCGTGCCAGTTCCATGTTGCCCTTCAGTCTTGCCATGGTGCTGAGAATTTTCACCAAGTCTATGGCTGTGGTCATAGTTCATCTTCTTCAGTGGGTGTTTGTGACTTGATTGTGGATAGCATCTACAAGAGAAGGGAACCTGAATGCTATTTCCACAATACACTGTTTGCTGTAGGATCCCGATCTCTGTTTGAAAAAAAAAAAAAACACTCTAGTTTGGTGGACAAATGCTTCTAATCACTGGAGAGGTTGAAAGCCTCTTTTCACTTTGCGTTCTCCATCTCTGATGGTGACAATGGATGATCCCTGAAAGTTTAGGGAATATGAACAGAAACAGGAGCTGTTTCACAACTTTTTGGAGCTTCTAGCTATTGAGAAGGCATTGTGAGCATTTGATGCAGACCCCAGAGGCCACTAAGTTCAGATTATATCTGATACTACCATGACTGTGTACTACTTTAATAAGTAAGTAGGTAAAAACTCTCCGCTTCTGACTGACCTCACATGCCACAATTTCCATTGATGAATCCCTCACAGGATTGGGCTGATAGGGAGGCATGTTGCTGGAGGGAAGAACTGTATACCAATGATCTTAGATCAGGGGTCCTCAAACTTTTTCAACAGGGCCAGTTAAAAGGTGCTGGCAGTGTGGGCGGGTCGGTAAGGCGGTGCCGGTGGCAGTGCGTGGGCCAGCAAGGGAGCGCGAGCGGGGTGCATGTATGCGCAGCAAGGCAAAGCGGGGGCGGGTGGGCATGAGGGGAGGGGGAGCAAGGTGGGCATGTGTGCGAGGGGAGGCGGGGTGGGGCGGACACGTGCAGCGGGGCGCAAAGCAGTGGCTTGCTTGCTCGGAGATCATTTTCTCAGAGCGAGTCCAAAACGATCTCTGCGCAAGCAAGCTGCCGCCTCCCTGCCAGCACAGCAAGGCGGTGGCAGGTGGTGTGGGGCACAGCGGGTGGCTACGGGCACGGCGAGTCCAAAACCTCCCAGGTGGGCCAGATAAATGGGCATGGCGGGCCTCGTCCGGCCCGCAGGCCATAGTTTGAGGACCCATGTCTTAGATGGACCTACCCGGAACTACACAAATTTCCTTGATCTTTTCTTGGGACGCTTCAGAGTTGGATGTATTCAATGGAGATCACTATTTACCCAAATTTCTGCAGAACATTAAAAAGATACTTCCTAACTGTGAGAGTTTGACAGTGGAACAGACTGCTTCAGGAAGTGGTGGGTTCTTGTTTGCTGGAGGTATTTAAGCACAGACTGGTCAGCCAGCTGTCAGGGATGTTAGCTGTGTTCTTGGACCCTTAATCTGAATAGTTTACAGGAATAGCATCCCCAAATCCAAACCAAATAAGAAACTTAAAACTTGCATTTTTCCCAATAAAAGTCATCCACAATTCAATTTGTGCATGATTTCTCAGAAGAATGTCTCATTGAAGTGTCCATCTTCTGCTTCCATACATAAGTTTCAACAGAGATCCAGAGCAGGGCCAGAGAGTAATGAACAGTGTAGAAGAATGGGATGCACAAAGATTTCTAAACACTGACGCATTCCGGGCATGTTGAGGAGGGACAAAGACACGACAGAAGCAAGTCAGGACATGTGGGCAGAGCACAGATTGTGCTCTGGCCATGTTGGCTCAAAGGCAAATAAAGAGGAAGGAGGCACTTAATTAATTTAAAAATAATTTGCATTGATATTTTGAGTGCTTTTTAAATTCCTGCAATATAAAGTAATGCATACTATTTTAATAGAAAGTTCAAGGAAGAATGCAGTTATTTTTCAAACTTACAAGTAAGTGCTAGATATTTTCCCCAGTTTGGGTCTCTCCTTTATAGTCTTTTGAATAACTGAATACATCTGCAAAAAGCTGCACTGAATTGTGCAGTAATACAAAAAAGAGCAACTGCTAATTAACCATCAGAATTGAGTGGGATTAAGTACTTACCTTGTTTAGCTACATTTGCATTCATAACTGAATGTAATCTAAAATGACTTCTTTTGCAATGTTACTATATACAAAAGTTCTTAGAAATTCATTTGAATGCTTAGAAACACATAATACAATTTGGCATGTGCATATCTGTGAATACCTTAGTTTTAATTTGTTTAGCTATGTTGAAAAATGCATGGCCTAGAAATGATCCAGGAGCCAATTTGACTCAATAAATATTTCTAGTTAAGGATTTCCATTGCTTTGCAGTGCCTCTGGACTTGGATTTCTTCCTGAACAACAGAGACAACTTTTGCTGCGTCAACAGCACCAGCAGTTTCAGCAGTTACTGAATACTCAACAATTCGCATCAGTAAGCTGTACCTTTTTATAATTACCGCTATTCCCATGTTAAAGGGCGGGTGCCATGGCCTACATAGCTAAAATGTATTAGAGCAAGGAGGAGATGCCAATAATTTGCTGTTTGCAGAGGTTAAGAGGATAGGGGTTTTAAAAAGGGAACAGACCCCTCCCAAATGTAAAGGAAATTTGTGTGTGTGTGTTTGGGGGAGGGTAGGAAAGCTACCTGTGTTCACTTTCTACTCCACTCTCCCCTTCAGGCAGGGAGACTATTCCCACTCTGGGGAACCTCCTTGCTTGCAAAAGAAGAGCTTTAAAGGCATTGATAGCAGACCCCATCAGCATCATCAAAAACACCTAACAAGGCCCTCTTCTCAGGCAAAGAGGCTATTCTGCTCTCAGAGGCTCCTTCATCTGAGAAAAAGGAACCATGAAGGTGGCTTGACTGACACCTGCAGGGGCCCCCAGAGAAAGATCTCTGAATGCCTACTACGAACATGATCCTTTGCGGGGGAGTGCAGCTCCCTCTAGAACAAGTTGACTGTTCTGGGCATTTATCTGGGCAGGTGAACCTACAGCATCTCTATCTTGTCTTGGCTGAGTCTTAATTTACTGGCCTTCATCCACGCCATTACTATGCTCAGAAATGGATTCAGAACTGCCACTGCCTTAAAAAGAAGAGCTACAGCTGGATGTTATCTGCACACCACTCACACCTCAGCCCACACAACAGAGCAGTACTGGAGCTAGAACTCTGTGGAACCCAAAGTTCAGAGCAATAATTTCCCAGCACCACTTTCTGAACTCAACTGTCCAAATATCAATGCCATACCACCTCCTACTAATGAACACACTAATAGGGAGGGAACTTGCTTCTCCTGCAGTGGAAATCTAGGAAATCACCATTGATTTCCTAGACACATACTAACATTACCATATAAACTAAAGGCCCCTGGACCTTGGGAAAGGAGTTAGAAAGAGCAGCTTCTCAGTGATTTCCTTGTCCACAATTGCTCTTCTGTTCTCCCAGCTGCTGCCCTCTGCTGTTGGTGGTGGTTGTAATGTATTGAACTGAACACCTGTGAAGTGTCCAACTTTGCTGGTTTCTTTAGCTTTCCCTAAGCTGGCAGACAAGGTTCAGGAGGCAAAAGATAAAAACTCTTCTCTGCCAGCAGTGTACCTGTTATCCAGCCTGCTTTTGCCAGCAGTGCCACACACTAAGAGCCAAAGGCCAAGAATCCTGTGGCTCTTTCCCTTCAGCTTACACCAAAGGCATGTGACTGTTAAGTGCAACCTTTAAATACCTAAGGAGTGGATGGAAAACTGAGATATCCTCAGAGAGATGTCCTCCAGCAGACTTGTGGAATCTCAGCAAGGTCTAGTATCAAATCAAGGTCAGGTAATGTCTGGGGAGCAAGCAGAGGAGTTGCTAGTCCAGGCCAGTGGGCATGATGGCCAACCAGCCCTTGAGAATCGGGAGGCAGCACAACACAAGGTATAATTGACAGTGGGGGCTGAGGAGAGCCCCGGTCTACCAATAACAGGGCCAGAGGAGGAGTCTAGGACCAGGCAGGTCTCACAGCAGGAATTGAGCAGTCTGTCTGACTTAGAGGTCCCTCCCCTTGATGCCAGTTGCTAGGAAACAGCATAGGTGGGAAATTAGGTTAACTGAGAAATAAGAAGAATGCAGGAGCGCTAGGTTTCACAACACCCTGCCTGCTGGGATGTGCAGGCGAAAGGGGTATAAAGAAGTGGGGGACTGAGCAGGTGTTCAGAGAGGGCTCAACACTGCACTCTGTTGAGTGAACTCAGAGATATGCGACAGTAAAGCCTTATGAAAAGAAACTTGGGAGTAGCAAGTTTACTTGGGAGAACTGTGCTCCACAACAGTATTGTTTTCTCATACTTTTATTTTTAATTTAATTTAATTTATATGCTACCTACGACATCTCTAGATGGCTGACACTGCTAAAATAACACATTCTAAAAACACAATGTTAAAACTCAATAAAAATTTAAACAATAAAACCCAATTAATCTAATACAAATATAACATTCCGATAAATTAATAAACCCAGCAGGCCATAGTGGCATCCATGGGAGGAATCAAGTATTAAAATATCTTTTAAAAAGATAAGTCTTCGCCTGGTGCTGAAAGGAATACAGAGATGGCGCCAGGCAAATATTCTTAGCGAGAGCATTCCAAATATGGGGAGTAGCGGCAGAAAAGTCTCTCTTCCTATTAGCCACCCCTCTTATTTCCCTGAGGGATGGCTCCTGCAAAAGGGCCCTTGCATCAATCTCAAGGACCAGTTAGGAATACATGGGTGCAAACGGTTCTCCAGATAACTGGGGCCATGGCTGTTCAGAGCTTTCTATGTCAAAACAAGCACCTTGAATTGGGCCCAGGCCACAGTTGGTAACCAATGCAATTCTTTGAATACGGGTGTTATTGAGTGGATGCACATATACTCAAAATTCTGTTTTATTCTTATAATAGCCTTGTGGGAGATGGTAGCATCTCTAGTGAGCTTATAGTTGATCAATAATTCAAACCCAAGATACCTATATTCAAGCCTATATGAGTTCTAAGAAAAGCATTGTTGCTTTTTCCTTGTAGCAATGGATTTGTGTGTATTTTAGTGAGGTACCCTAAAGCTCACTTTTCACCTTTGTTTGATTATGCATTTCTCAATTAAGGAGAAAAAATCACCTGTAAAATGACTGACTAGAATACCCCTCCATTTGTGTATTCAAGGAACAACAGCAAGCTCTTCTCTATCAGTTAGTGCAGCAGCAGCAGCAGCAGCAGCAGCATCACCAACCTGAAGTTCAGCAACTGCAGATTCCAGGATCAGCACAGATTCCCATCAATAACTTACTGGCAGGCTCTCAGGCATCTCCGCTGCATACATCTACAACTAACCCCTTCCTTACAATTCATGGGGATAATGCAACCCCCAAAGTAACTGTAAGTATAAGCAAGTACCATTTACACTGGAGTGAATTCAAGATATATTTACCCAAATGTTAACTTAAAAATAAAAAGAGAAGGAAATGCCTATTTGAACAGTTTTAAATGGGGAGGCATTTTATTCTGCTCCAGCTGCGCAACTGAAAAAGCAGCTTCTACTGTCACAGCAACTTTGGCATCTATTCCCTGGAATGGGACAAAGACTCCAGTGATTCTGGTCCTTCTATCTGCTTGGTAAAGCTATTGAGCTATCCCTCACTGTAATGAAAATGACAATAAGATGCTCCTGGCTTTCCTTTTGACCTCTTCCACACTTCCTAGCTAGGGCAAGGGCAAGGGCAAGTGCTACTACGGATGTTACTGCTATACTATTACTGGTTTCAGCATTGTGCTGGTAGTTCCTGTACTGTGCAAAAAAAGGATGCCTTCACATCTAATTTTAGGCACTGCTTTTTTTGCCATTCTGACAAGCATTTAGGATCAGGTTGTTAGGCTAAAATGCTTAAATTTTACTGCTTAAAATAAGCTAGCATGCTGTCATTTAGCTTTAAGTTATAGAGAATTCCATCAGCACTCAAGTTAAAACAAAGATAACTAGTTTCCTTTTTTTGGTGGTGCTGTCTAGTATTTGCTTAAGTTATTCCTTTAAATAAATTTACTTTGGAAACAGTTACAGTTATAGGGTTTAATTCTAGAACGTGTGACAAAGTAAAGAAGATAGCTGTGAGCATGTGCAGAATGCTTCCCCCCCATCACCAAATAAGCCCCACAATGGATGGGTCGTAAGGAATTTTTGATAAGGACAGTGGCTTCAAGGCAAACTTGGTTATCAGTTATGTTCCTTTCTTGGCAACTAATTACTGCTTAGGGGGTGTTCACAGACTTTAAAACAAAACCTCAAGTCAGTCAGCATTTCACGATCAATCCATATTGTAAATGATTTGCATATTATCCAAAATTCATTGAAGGAAGTTTGAATAATTTACTCAATATTGGTCATCAGGAAAGATCATTTTTAGGTTTTGTTCGCTTTACTCTCTGCTGCTTTCAGCACCCATTTGTATTTGCACAGAGGTTTAGCAACTTAAGAGCACAGACACAGCTGGAAGGGAGAGCTGTAAGCAGCATTAGGACTAAATACCATCCTCTGCTGTTGGAAGTTTGTTTTCCTGTTGGGTCTCAACCTTAGCAAGTACTGGTAATGCAGAAACAAAAAGCTATATTGATGCTTTTTTTAACAGTACATTAAAACTTGGCTTAGATAGATGTTGTATTACTGTACTATGCAATTCTAACAATTGCAGATGTGTATCTTCTTTTCTCCAGAGACTCAATGATAAAAGTGGACCAGTTGTACCAGAAAAGAACTGACATTTGGAGAAGGAAAAAAGTACAATTGCATATCCTGCTGTGATAGCACTTCATCAGGCTGCAAGCTGTAGTCTCTTTTTGCAGGTATGACTAGATGTAACAAGGAGAAAACTGCACATTGGAAAAGCAAATCTACCTGAAGATGTGTGAGGTTTTGACCTTGTTGCTTTTTGTTGCACTGACATGGAACTGCTTTCTTCAGATTTCATGGAACTTTTTTCATACAAGAATTGTCAGTTTTGACAATTGCTTTGAGCTCTGCTACTGAATTAGTAGCCCTTTAACATATCGCAGTGCTAATAAACAGCCTATCCATTACTTGTTTGAAGAAAGCAAACAAAACTACAAGTTAAACATCAGTGTTTTAGAAATAATAGTTTTTCCTAAAAGGACCATGGTTTAAGGGTTTTTTTTTAGGATGCACTCCTGTGGTTCCCAGATGTTGTCTGGATAACCATAGGAGAGGTAGAAGTCCCAACTCCAGCCTAAGAAACAAACTCTGAAGTCAGTACTGGAGCTACTACCTTGGAATGCCCACCCTCACAGTAGGCAGAATTCTTTGCAAGCTAGCTTTGTTCCAAGAAGAATTCTTTGCAAGCTAGCTTTGTTGGAAGACTGTCCCAGTTGCTGAAATTGGACAGTGTGAAGGGTGGGGAGAGCTCTGCTAGGACACAATGTACCCTGGCAGCAGTTCAGCCTCTCTCCTTTGCAGACAGGGGCAAAAGACTTAGATGATCAGCATCAACTAAGTCTTTTGCAGGGTAGGAACAATATGGAGGTGACCTTCACCTCTACATTCCACCCACCCTCAACAGGATGCTTGTTATCCTCTGACTTCAGAGGATCACAGGCAGTCACATTGGATCACACTGTTACTTAGCCTTTTCTTAATTTTAATGGATACTTTGCTTGAACTCTTAAGGGATGACAAACGGTAGTTAATCTTGAATTGTATTTTTTAAGATTGCTTGAAAATACTGTTCAGTTCAAAGATTATATATTTTACCAGGTGAGAAAGTAACTCAAGTTCTGGTAGTGTTTGACCTAACCCAAGTGCCTGTTGCTTACCTCTGTTGGGTTGAAATGGCTGTATACAGCTGGGCATGCACTAAAGAAGTCTTTGTAAAAAAAAAAAAAAAAAAAAAGTGTTTTCAAACTTGCACCAGCAGCCTTCCCCATTGATCTGCCTTTATTAGAAGTGTTTGTCACTGTAGATAGCTCAGGCAAATGATTACCTGGGTTGCTTTCCACTAATAAATTACCAAAAAAGGAGAGAAAAATCTCTCATTTCTAATAAACTATTAACGGGTGAAAGTAAATGTTTGAATATTTTCACTTTGAATAGTTGATTTTCATGATATGACTATGCAGTACAGCAAAGATCATTTGAAGTTGGGGGTTAATAGCCACTAATCTGAATCTGTGTGAATTATTAGTGGAAAATACTCAAGTATATGTAGACCTTCACTGTGTACTTAATTGGAAGAACCTTTTGTTTCTGCAATATCGTTTGGTTAAACATTGCACAGTTCTTACCTCATTTCTGTAAATAAGGTTTTGTGACTGTTTTGTATTGTGGAGGATTCATAAAATGTGGCTATTCTGATTTGTAATATTTCTAAATGGTAGATTTAATTAAAAGGTAAAGAATAATTTATTTTTATATGTTCATGGGAATTTTTTAAAAGTCTCAAATCATTTTTGTAGATAATTTACTAAGGTAAATCAGTGTGGTTTAATTTACTTAAGCCACTCATTTAATATTCTGTAACAATTTGTACAAAATATTGCTGGTTTGACTAGATGTAAAATTGCAAGTTTATATAAAGATATGTACAAAGTTTTGGTTAATAAAATTTAATATTGTTTATGGTTGTAAACCTAAAGCAAGATTGAAGAGTTTTTCCTATTTGATAATGACTTTCATTACATATTTGTATATATTAGCAAATGAGATGGCACTTGTTTTACAGTGCTGAAGTTTTCAACATGAACTAAAATCTTTATTCGCCAGGAGTGGCAGTGCTTTAATTAGCATAATTCTCATTCTCTTTCCTTCCACTCAAAAAGGTGGCAAGCCCTCAATCACTCCCACAACTGTCAAGTTATCTCCCACAAGGCCATGCATCAGCAAGTTAGAATGTGCTAGTCTATATACAGAATGAGTGTTACTACCTATTCTGGTAATAGCCTCTGCTTAGACTACTGTTAAGAGGCTAAATGGTTCTGTTTTCATTCTAA
Source organism: Varanus komodoensis (assembly GCF_004798865.1). Lineage (NCBI taxonomy): Eukaryota > Metazoa > Chordata > Lepidosauria > Squamata > Varanidae > Varanus > Varanus komodoensis. The sequence continues at coordinate 23,888,078 of NW_025335440.1, read as the reverse complement.
TGTGCAGTGTTGCACCTGAAGGCCAGAACCCATGGCAGTGTAAATCCTGCTAAACAAAGGTATTTGTTCAATAACTTAACACAATAAAACACATTCCAGCCACTTCAGCATATACAAAAGTACTACAGTCTTAAGCAGGCCCAAAACCATTTCTCCCACAATCTCCCTAAAGCCCTCTGCTGTTCATTGGAAGGTCAAGCCCACTTTTCCTATTCACAAGTGCTCCAGTTAGCTTAATTACATGCATTAATTTATTGTCATTTCCAAACAATTGGTGGTTTTGGGGGAGGGGGCAACCTGTTCCCCTCAACCACTTGAAATTGCCTAGCTTTTGTGCAGTTTTTACCCATTCTAAATGCTTGGAATTCTTCCACAAAAGACTTACTTAGTTACTAGCAGAAAGAATTTTCAGAGATGATACACGTGTGTCTTCTGTCCACCATGGAAATGCAGTACTTAAGAGGTCTCTTAAACTGAATTCTGTTAGGTTAGAATTAAAAAAGTTAGACTCGCTTAGCCCTAAGACTCTTGCCTGGCCTTAATCAAAGATATGCTATGTAAGCCAGTATATTTAAGTTAACTAGTTCCTATTTTCCTGTTCTAAATATTAATAGTTAGGCCCCTAACACAGCGCTTCAGCTATGGGTGGTACAGAAATGTAATGCAGTAGCAACACTAACACCACCACCACCAACAGGGCTCATAATCTAGGGAAATCAAATTATCTGGAAATCGTATGTACCAAATTTATATGCCACATTGCATACATACATGTTTATGTGTATATTTTTATTCAGCTATGACTCTGCCCATTCCAACCTGGTTCACATGACCTGACAGTCTAGTGTGTAATTTACCCTCAAGCTGGGTGCATGCCAGCTGCCATTATGAATGTGCAACCTCCAACTAATAGTCTCCATGTTGTGCAAACCAGGCCTGTAGGGATTATGGCTATTCATAGGTTGTTTAGCCTTCAAAATAATCCCTGCTGAGTTGGTTCAAATATTCATAATTGCAGCCAGCATACACTACAGCTCCTCAAGGATAAATTAACCCATAGTGGGCTACTATGCAAACTGGCCCAATGTGTAAACAGAAAACAGAACATTTATCATCATCATATTAGTCATTCCTTGTATTAAATACATTAGGAATAAGTCCACATTATATGGATACATATACCAAATGAGAATTTCCTAAAATATTGTTGTACCAATATGAAAAAGCAACCAAAAAGCTGACTCTATTACCACAAATGGAAGGCATAAATTTTTATTGTATTTTATCTTATTTTACTAAGGCACATGACATACTGAAATACTGAGGTATAAAAATACATGTTACTGCATAAGATGTTTAAAATATTCCACTCTGGCAAGTAAAATTATTCAAAATATTCAGCTTTTTACCATCTTTTTCTTTTGTATGAGTTCAACCAGCAACTTGTATCTTGTCATACATTCTTCCTGTATAGAAAAAGAGATTTAGGGAGAGGAGGAGAGAAAGGATAGAAATTTCAGTAATCAAGTTTACTGTACATTTTTGCTGTTGTCAGAAAATGGGCACACTTGTAAATCAGTGGTATGAATTACCCCACTTTAAATTTACACAAATATTTACATAAAGGCTTACTTCATACATGTCTATGTGTTTGTATGTAAAGATATACGGCAAAAATTAACAGGTTGGTACATGATGAGCTAGCAACCATCTCTGGTATTGCAACTCCACTTTTTTCAACAGCTGCTAAGTGTCAACTCATTGAACATACCAACACATTCATACAAATTGTTCTGTAGGCAATTCTGTATCAGAAAGACCCCCATCAGAAACTTGGGAAAGTCACTGCCTGTCAGTGAGAACACTATGGCGTCAGATGGATCAATGGTTTGACTTCCTAGGAGACAGCTTCCTACGTCCCTAACTCCCACGAGCCCTTATCATTGGCTTATCCTGGTTATGACTAAAAGTATTTATAGACTTTTAAAAATTAGCTCAAAAAACAAGTTCAATTTGTGACTTGTGTCTAGTCCCAACGTGTTTTAATCCTAGACAAAACCATGACATTACCTTACTTTTTCCAGGAACATATCTTGCAATTTTATCCCAACGTTCTAGCGTTCCCTTTGGATACTGCTGTAAGGCCAACTCCAGCAGCTTTTGTTGATTCTGAGTCCAAAAGTCTTCTGAACTGCGACATCTCTCTCTTTTTCTGCCCTCGTCATCACTATCCTCCTCTTGGTCTGCAGTGACAAAGTCTTTCTGGCGCTTTCCTCTACACTTGTCTTCTGCTGTCTCTTTCATCACTGGAAGTGTTGTTTCAGGAACCTTTGGTATTGTCTTCCGCTTACGGAGTCTGGCTTCATTCAACACTGTCTCTCTTTGATCAACTGCTGCCACATCTGTTGGTTCAGGGTCACAAGTATACTTTGCTTCTTCTTCCTGTACAGCCTCCTCTCTTTCCCGCTGAGTGATTATATGATCTGATAAGTTAACAGCAGCCTTGTTGGCTCTTGAGTTTTGGGCCAGCATTTTCAGCTCAGACAGCCTAACAACACCTATTGGAAAGATCATCATTTTCAGTTAGAGTTATAATGTTGGAATTAAGAGTTGCCAAACTTAGGTTGGGCATACTGTGCTGATCCTGCACTATTGTTATTCTGCAAGTGGAACCTTCAAATACGAAGTACTTGAATCAGCCCTTCAAAAATAAGCCCTTCTGAAAAATCTAAAGTTTAGGATTACAATAGGTGCTTAAAGGGGGTTCACTTAAATTAGCCATGACTGTATTCTAACAGGTCTACTCTGAAACCAATAATCTAGATCCAGCTGAATGAATTTGGACTTTTTTAACAGATGTTTTCATGACAGTCACACTCAGTTCAAGATAGCTTGCTTCCTTGCTTGATTTAAAACTTGTATGCCATCCCTTATGTATGGCATCTCAGACAGCTTACAATCATGAGCAGCAACTTTTAAACCTTGCATCAATTGGACTGAGGTCTAGGCTCTGACTTGGCCATTCTAAGACAGTCAGATTCTTGGTTTTAAGCCACTTCAGTGTTACTTTGACTTTGTGTTAAGGTTTATTGTCTGCCCCAGTCCAGGTCCCTTGAAGACTGAAAGCATCACCCTAAAAATGTTTTAATAAATAAATAAAATGATGCTGTCACCATCATGCCTCATCATGGAGATGGTGTTTTCAGGTCAAAGAGCAATGGTGACTTTGCATCACACGTAGCATTTTTTGCCTTATCAGACCCATAGATTTCTTTCAACAATGGCTTTCTTCTTACCACTCTTCCATAACTCCAACTTTGTGGGGTGCCTGTGTGATAGTTTTCCTATGTATGGTTTCTCCTGCCTCTGCTGTGAATCTCTCTAGGTCCTTCAGAGTTACCATTAGCCTCTTGGTTGCTTCTCTGACTAATATGCCTCTTAAGTACTTTTTGTGGATGGCCTTCTCTATGCAGAGTTCCAGCTGAGCCAAATTCTTTCCATCCACTTTCAGCAATACTCACTAGCTCTGATGGCAGCAACTTTGTCCTGAGCCTTCTAATGCTGTAGAAGATGCACGAAATTCTCCAGTCTCACCTTTTACATATATTCTTACCAATACTTGTCTGGTGCAGAGAACAAGTCTACATGCCTGGTTCCTAAAGTTTGGCCAAGGAAGATCTGTTCCCAAATCCTAGGAGCTGACCACTCTTAAGTCTATAGCAGAGGTGAGCAGAACATAGTGAACCCCTGACCAGTTCATGGTAGTTCATCTATCACCTACTGGCTGCTGGTCTCTATGATCCAGCTCAAAAAAAAGAGTCTTTAAGTATGACTGTACATTAAGCATTGCTTTTGCCTTAATGGTTAAAGAACAAATAATACAGGCCCACTGAAAACTTACCGGGTGCACATACAACTGTGTCTTTAACCTCCTTTGCTTTCATTGTCACCTGTACAGGAAGGCAGGGAAACCATTTAATTTATACATATAGGTGCATAAGTGAGCTTAAAAAATGTCTAGAAAAAGAACTACTGATATTAACCAAGAGTAAGTCCCCAGCACATATCTCCAAACTATCATCCTTCCAGAACTGTTATCTACTGTCCCCAATCATTGTTACAGCAGTGTTTGGATTAAGGGTCTGGTTCAAAGAACTTGTTACACTGAGCCGTCAACTTCCTTCTTCCCTCCCTCCCTAAGATGGGATTTGATCTGCCATATGGAAAATAAAGGAAAAACTTCGGAGTATTTCATTTCAAGATCCTTCTGCTTCTGCAACTTGCTTACCTTGTTCTTTGGTATTCCTTATGAAGAGCCTTTTCAGTTAGCTGTGTATCTGCGTAATCTGCCTATAGCTCAATATCACAGGGCTTTCCTTTTGACCTGATTCAATGTACTTCCTGCTGAAATGCTTTGATGAAGATAGGTTGGTGCTGCTTACCCTGCCACTGTTCATGTGACACTCAGGAGGTGGAATACAATTCAGCTGGGGAAGAAATGATTGCCTCTTCACTGACCACTTTACTAGGTAGACCAGCTGGGTTATATGTTTAGTATCTATTCTAAGATAAAATGCCATGAGTAATGTTGGTTGTGGCCAAATTCTTACCAGCAACACTGAAAACAAGGAAGCAAGTATCAGATGTAAGAAGGATTTTTCAGGAGATAGGACCTTGGGATACCTATTTTTGTACAGATATGTTTGAATTGGTGTGATTACGTTTTTACATTTTGTATTGTAAATGTTCCCTGCTTTTACTTCTGCTCTGTTGACTGTAATAAGAAGAGCAAACTGTGTCTGCCTTTATTTCACTGAAAATCCCAGGGTGAAAATTTTGGCTCAAAGAACAGGCCGGACTGACCTACTGTCCAAAACCTGGTGAATGGTCAATACATTGCATCTGATTAATCTCTGTCTGTTGCGGAGCACATATTTCTGTTCCTGGGGACTCTGTTCATCCTGAAGTCACCCAGAGAGTTTTGCAGGTCAGCAAAGATGTCCCCTTCCAACACTAGCTACAGTTAGCATGTTGTCATGATTATAACTGTTGGACTAGCAGCAAGGAGACATGTTTCAAACATCTGTTCACCTAGGAAGTTAACGGGGTAACCTGGGAACACCCATTCTCTTTCAGCCTAACCTATCGCATAGGGTTGTTATGACAGTAAAACGAAAGAGTTGAATCCAAATTTAAGATGGCTCAACTGTGCTGGCAGAACTGAGCATTCCTGTCTGCTGCTTCCCGTGACGGTTCCTCCAGCCCCTGAAAATGCAATGTGTTCCCATGCTTGTAGAAGGAAAAGAAATCATGGTGGCAGTTTTTCCCTATCCTGTGTGTGAAAGTATACATGCCTCATTTTCATAATTACTCATGCCATTCACAGGTTGTCATGTCATGCAAACCCAGTGAGGTGGCTGGCTGCTGTCATTCCAAAATCACCCTGAAGTCCATGGTTTGTTCTAGGATTCTAGTCAGGAAACCTCCATGAGGTGTGGTGTGGTGTGGTGTGGTGTGGTGTGGTGTGGGGGGAATCCTCCCACAGTGATGTTTGGCAAGGGGAGTCCTTCCTTTTGCAGGAGGCAGATCCTAGTTCCAACTCTAGAAGAACCATATTGCCTTGAACTCCTTGGGGGAACAATCGTATAGGAATGTAATAAACAACAAAACACATTACACATTGGCCTCTGATTCACATACAATGCCACCACATGGGCTGCACAGGCCAAGTGGAAGCAAGTGAGCATATTTATTCCTATGAAATTATTCTTTTCAATCAATCAATCCATGATTTGTTTCTGAGGTAACTTGGGTCATTTAACCTCTAAAAATCCATAGTTCTGCATTCAGATGTCACAACAACAATCCAAAAATAGGTTGTTCTTGGGCCCCTGATTGAAAACAGAATTGTGAGGTGCAGTGTGCTTACTTGTTCCTGGTTGGCAATGCAAAGCCCTATGTTAAAAACAAACAACAACAACAAGAATTACAGGGGAACTGGATCATTGGCTCTTTTCATTCGTCTAGGACATGGGTCCTCAAACTACGGCCCGCGGCCCAAACCTGGCCCGCCATGCCCATTTATCCAGCCCGCCTCCAAGGTTTTGGACTCAGAGAAAACGATCTCTGAGATAGCAAGCCACCACCTCGCTGGCCCACGCCCGCCGCTACTGCCTTTCAACTGGCCCCCTGTTGAAAAAGTTTGAGGACCCCAGTCTAAGACTTCCAGTTCCATCTGAAGAGCAAGAGAACCTGTTGTTTCACCTCTCACATTTCTGCCATAACAAGCCCCTAAGCAAAAGCAGAGCAGCTTCTGCCTTCTGTGACCAGAAGAAAATTTTCAGGAGAGGAAGGGCTCTGCTTACGAAAGGTCCCTTCACTAAAGCACACACATGCCACGGCTCACTCTATTAATCAGGGTCTCCCAACTCGGTGTAACGTTTCAGGGGACTGGAAGGGTGACATGGGAAGGAGGAAGAAACCAAATCAGTTCCAGCATTAATCTGGGTCCAACCCATAATTGGCAAACAATAACATACAATTGCACAGGAAAGACATGCATGGACTCTTTAGAAAAGGAGACAATCAGATATAACTTTACAAATAAACAATATCTTTAAGACCAATACATTCATTCATTTTGCTTACAATCTGCCAACACACACCCCACCCATAATAGTAATCTAAGTATGTTTAACAGAGATCCTGAGCTGTTTAAAAGTTAACACCTCAGGCTAAGAACAGATTTTAAAGGCACTGAGTTTCTTCCCATGAGCCCAATGGTGGTTAATCATTTGCCCATTTTCTCAGACATCTGGGATGTTTTTCTAACTGCACCCCACCCCTGTTACCTCACACTGCCAGGCAACACGCTAATTAGAAAAATGTGCTCCTATCTGCCCACCTGTCTATTGTTTTGCTGCCTACCTGAGCCTTTTCCATGCAGGCAGCAAATCCCCCATCAGTCTGCTATTGCAACCTGAACACAAGAGATTAGTGACCACAGAAGGCATGAAGAATCAGTTTACATCCTCTCAGGCAAGCAAATGATATTATTTCATGAGGATGGAACCAGAGAGCTCTTTGCTGTCAGTTCAGGAAACCTGCCATTAAAAGTGGCATTGATGCCTATATTGCATGCCAGACTATTTTATGTTCACAATTCCACTATTCCCTTCCACTATTAAAAATAATGACAAGATCCAGAGGACTCACTATATACTCATAAAGAGCCTCCACAAGTGGACCAGGTGTGGTGAGGGCTTGGCCTTTACATCTGACAACTGTCCCCTAATGCCACATTCAGCGCTGTTCCAGAGGGGCTCCCTACCTTCACAGGCGGTTCCCTGGAGCACCTGAAGACCCACATCAGGAGAAGAAGGCTAAAATGCAATTGTGGCCCTCTGGATTTTGGCCTGCATAAAATGATTGTGCTATGCCAAACAGTGCCCAAAAATTTCATCTCCCTTTCAAAACTTCAGTACCATTACTTGTATTCAAATTACATTTGATTTAGGATTTTGGGAAATCAAGTAACATCTACAGTGCCTTGTAAAAGAATATCTAGATACAGAATATGCATGTATGTATATTAAAAACTGACAGGTTCCTTGTGTGTATGTGTGCACACATACATGGCTATGAGTGATACAATCCTCCCCAAACTATACAGACCATATCTGTAGTTTCACTTGTCCCTACAAAGCAGGTACTCCTAAATGGTGTGGAGAGAACTCCTCTGTTCTGTTCCATTGAATAACTCCACCCACCTGGAAATATTCATGCTATTTCTACTGTGCTGGAAACACAAAATGGCAGCATGTATATATTACATGTCCCAACACACAAGCTACAGCAAATTCCACACATGTGCCAAGTGGCATCAACACATGCTCAAACATTACAAAGCTGAAGGACATTCTTGGAAAAATTGTCACTCACCCTGTCTATGCTCACTGAGAAAAACTAGAAGAAACTTAATCGAAGAAAGAAAATTTCACCCATCATCAGGTAAAGGGGATGTTTCTTTAAATGGTTAAAAAGGCTGGAATGAGGGCTACAAATTCAGCAAGGGGGAAATGGGTCAAAGAACAGATGTGTTGAGGCAGGCATGGAGTGGTGGTGCAGGTAATCAGGCCAGCAGGCAGGAGCTCTTACAACAGGGAACGGAAGGCTGCTTCCCTTTCATAACTGAAACGCTTGGCAATAACAAATTTAATACATATCACAAACACAAACCAGTGAAGTAATTTAATTAATGCTACATTATCTTTTCATTCAGAATACAAATATGATCTCATAATACTGATTGGTTTAAGGGAAGTTTGATTTTGAAAGGAGAACTGAAATAGCGTGCATGTTAAAAGTTGTTTCAAATGTTTAGATCCTGGGCCAGTTCTCACAATCAAACTGACACAGACATTTGTGAACTGAGATCTTGGGTAACTTGGAGGCTGATTAAATTATTAAAGTCACTGTTTCATCAAGATTTCCACTGCATGGTCATACTCAAAAAAGGACTGCAAAAACAACTAAAACCATCTTATTCTGGCTATTCCTCCCTCTAATTCTAAAACTCAGTAAAATTGTTAATTTATTATAAACTGTAAGTGTAAGTATACCATTATACTTGTTCCTAAAATTTTATCTTTATATCTGTCCTTTTGCTTCTGAAAATTTGAAGAGTGTCACTTCATGAAATATATACGATGCAAATAGGCAAATAACATCCTTTAGCTTTATAATCCTTCCCCCAAACAATTCAAGTTTTTCTTGACATATTTTATTCTTACAACTATTCTGTGAGGTAGATTTGGTTGAGTGTGACTGGCCAAAAGTCACTCAGTAAGTATCATAATCATTTGAAATTAGGTCTCTCTGGTCCTAGTTCTGCTAAACTGGCTCTAACTGATGGCAGCAGAAAAATATGGGCATTGTGTTTGTGTGCATGAGAGAGGGATTTTAGAAATGCAACAAACATGTTTATGCTTTATAATCATCGATCCACATTTACGGGGTCATATATGCAGTTCTAACAACTCCTGCTTAACAGACTAGCTATATATGCTTCCACAGCTTTATTCAGCTGCTGTGTTCTTCTTCTCTTTCTCATTCCCACCAATAGCAGCAATTCCTGGGAAACACACTGACCACATGGCTGATGCGGAGAGCATGCAAATCATAGTATGCTGGATCTCATTTGAGAAGGACCTCAGTGCTACATTCCCCAAAACATGGCCCTGTGCCACCTCCCGCTACTGCTCTTTTAGATCCTACTGGCTCCTGTGCCTTCCTAAGTACCTAAGACAAGCCATGCTGGATCAGACCAAAGATTCAGCACTCTGTATACAATGTGGCAAACCAGCTGGCCACAGCATCCCTCAAGCAGGATTGGTGCAAGACCTCCTCCTGCCCGAGCTCCTCAGCAACTGGTGGATGCAGGCACGGTAAAGCAGGTAGGCACACAGCCAGCAAAACTAGTAGCCACAGCAGTGACATCTTCTCACTGGACAAAATGGCCCATGGCCACAACAGCTGAGCAGGGCTGCCAAGGACAGAGCAAGGTGGAGGGGGCACATGCACAGGGTCACTGTAAGCCAGCACTTACTTGATGGCATGGAGCAACGATCTTCTAAACAAACGAGCAGCAAAAAGCACCCTACATCCAGAGCCAACATAGTGGGGAAAAACCCTGCTTATAAAACCAAGCGAAAAGGAAGGAAAAACCAAACAAAAATCAGGAACGCAGTTTCATACCCCACTATATTCTCCTCCAGGAGATGAGACAATCCTTATATTTGAGCAAGAAACATACTTTTTGGGATAGGAAAGAAATGCAAGTCCCAAATGCAATAGTCAGCATATCTATGTGTCAGAGGCAACAAGAAGCAGGAGCCCCAGCCGAGGAAATAAATGATCCAAAGAGTATGCAGCAAAAAGCTTTCAGGGAGTTGTTTTGTTTGACAACATGGAGAAATTAACAAGTGAAACCATACAATGACTCAGGTAAAAAGGCACCTTTCCACCCTCAAATTTGGATTTAGCTAGCAGTGTTCTTGAAGAAGTGGAAAGCAAGTTTAATTAACAGCCACAATTTGACAGCTGACAAAAACCAGAGGTACTCTTTTTAAATCATTTCAACAACAGCAGCTCAAATACGCATATACAAATTTCAATCCATCAGAGCACACAAAAATGATTAATACAATTTAAGGTGGCCAAGATACCTCAGTTTGTACAAATTAAGTTCAATTTCCTAACTCATAATTATGCAAAGTAAATGCATAGATTTACCCATTCTGTGTAATTCTGTTTTAAAGATTCAGACTGGGATAAAAAAGGCTTCTGTGTGCATGCATTTGCCATTGCAGCAGCACTGACTGATTTTTCCACCAAGCAGCAGTCTCCCTTGTTTCATTAGATGTTGCTCAAAAGGGTTTCTCAACTCTCTGGGATGACACTTCAAGTGAAGTACAAGATTTTATAGCTTCTTTCTTTCTAAAACAGAAGTTCCATTTTTAGGAAAGCTCTTTTGTAAAATTAAGTAAAAGACACAATCAATGAATGTAACTGAATTCAGATTAGGCAAATGGTTGAATTTATAAGTAAAATCCCTAGGAAACAGATATATTGATGTCCTGAATTCTTTACCCATGCTGAAATCAGTATGTTAACCATTTTCAATGCTCTCAAGTTTTTTTTCTAAAATATACATGAAGTACAAGAAGTGCATGAGTTGTCATGTCTTCAAATTTTTCAAGTATTCCAATAAAAATAATGTCCAAATGAAGCTTCAAGTCTGCCTCATTTAAACCATATCAAGTGTACTTTATTTTTTAAAGAATTAAATATTTTGGATATTGGAAAAAACATTTCAGATATTTATATAACATATATATTAGTATGGCATACTTAAGGTTTTTTGCTACATAGAAACCAAATACAAGCAAAACATTTGTGGCTTCATATATAAGAATGTTTGTCCCCTCAAAAAATGATATAAATTCATTTAGAAACTAGAAATCATTTCTAGAGAAATAGGCTTCTTTTAAATATATGTTGATTGCAATAATGCAAGCTTAGGGTTTGCTGGAATGGAATTAAACATCCTAAACGGAACACTTTGGGTTCCCTTTTCATGTTTTGTTAGCGTGTATTAAATCAGGACACTATGCATTTGATTTTGTGACTAAAATCATATGCTTAGGATTGCTTATCAGTGACTTTAGTCTAAATGTTATATAGGTATTGATACATAAAATGGCCATGAAATTCTGTTCATACCTAACCAGAGTGCAAAAATGCTGACCAAACAAGAAAGTCAGATGGAAACAAATAGACAAAGAGGTCACTTGTTGCTCAGCCCTGAATGGGAAGAAGAAGGGCTTAAGGGCCGTCTCACTTTGGAACCAACCATAACTACACAGTAAGGCAGGTTTGGACATTTCAAGCAAAGATGCCCATGTTGCAAAAGAAAGGGTGCAAGGGCATTCCAATTACAAGAGTCTGTAGTCCCCCAAAGTTCATGCCATAATTAATCTTGCCTAACATGTCACAAGACTGCCCATGAAAATTGTTACAAACCACACTTTTTAACCACTGTCCTGATGTTTTTGGAAACCTCAGGAGAATTCTATTTCTTCTCTTTGGAGTCAGACTCCAAGAACCACAACTGCTTCAGTCCATCCAATTGTGGACCGAAATAACATTGTTTGGTCACTCACATAGAGAGGCAAATTGATCACTGACACATCACTATATTCCACATTATGGTGTAGACCCATCATTTCATGGAAAAAAGAATATGAGCTTTAATTAAACACTATTAATTGATCTACATTTAGTTTAGAGGGGTGTTCTAGGCCTAAACAGAAATATTATCTTTACTTAAGTCTCACAAATGTTCTCTTCCAACTAAGAGGGTTTACTACAAAGACTAGAACTGGCATTGTTTTTCTGTTATCAGGTTACAGTAGCTCAAGTCTCTAAGCACCAGAATCATCATATGGCTGATCAGTTACAGCTGTTAATTGTGGAGCAAAGGGACCAGCTGACATCTGCTTCTTCCATAGTTAGTTAATGGTTCACTTCCAGGTCCTAAAAGCATTGCAACCTCTCTCAAATGGACCCCTTCTATGTCTGGCTTCTACACTCCCCATCTTGTTCTGATTTGTCCATACAATGCAAATTCAAGTGAACTCACATCTGCCACTGATCGACCCAATTCATGAGCAATCTTTTCCCATCGACCAGGCGTACCCCCTGGGAACTTAACCATACTTCTTGTCAGTTGGCTAAGGTCCTCTTCCGTCCATTCAGGTGCCTGTAAAACATGCATAGAACATTTATTACACTAGCAGACTAGGAGGATTTCTGTGTGGCTAAAACACTGAGCACAAGACTTAAGCAAAGTAATCATGAAACAGCTTTTGACTACCAACAATTTCTTACCTTGCTTAGTATTTTCAGCTTTCTATTGTGGTGTAAAGTAACAGAAGATCCAACTTACTGTAAACATACTGCTGACACGTATTACATTACATGTATACACAACTGAAGGTCACCTTATTACATTTACAATATGTTGTATAGAAGTAAGCAAATGCATGTGTGAACAATACATGCAAACACATGTGCATGCACATATGCAGGGAAAAACACATTAAAATAAAAATTCACATTCACATGCTGAAAACTATTAATATGACAAATCTTTTTTCTGGGGCATGAACTCAGGAAAGATGAAGCAGACCTGGATTTAGCAAAATAATAATACTTTTACCATGCAGTCCATACTGTTACATTTTAAAATGGTGCAACAGATCAGTTGAGGATTTCTGGAGCTGGTGTTTAATGCGTTGAAGCACTCAGACTAAACAGCTTCTGAGCAGGGTGCCACACAGGAAAGAGGGGATGGGACTAGCTACTTTCAGAGAGGTCATGATATTACACTCATTGAGAAGAAACTGGAATTCTTCCTTTTATGCCAAACCAAAATCAAAACACACCATGCAAAAAAATAAAAAAAATGGTTCTTCTATATAGAGAAGCCTTAACGTTCACGTGCAAGCAGCTGTTTCCACCTTCCCTTTTGCTCAGAAAAGCCATCTGGACGAAGCTTCCTCTGCACCAGCACCATTAGTAAGCAACAGCTTCCCATTTCTATTTATTTCAAAAAAGAGCCCTTTATGACGAATACCTCCCCTCATCACCATTTCCGATAATGAACAGGCAGGCATCAAGCAGTTTGCATTACAGAGCCATCAACACAGAACAACAGTCAGAGGTGAATGACCCCAGAGACCATCTCCACAGCTACGGCAAAGCTTCTCCCTGACACTAATCCTGCCTGTCATTCTCCCACTGTGCTCTAACCACACTGACGTCCGCCTGCTGCACCACAAGCTTGAACGGGGCCCTTCCTGACTTTTTACTGTCTCCCCCAATCAATGGCTCAAGCGTGCTCTTTTCACCATGTCCAAATGGCAGCTTCACTCATAATCAGAGTGCCTTGGCCCTGTGTAAAGGGCTTCCCAAAGGCTCTGCCATTTGCATTCATTTGCAAAGCAAACTACTTTTATTCACTTTGTCCTGCTATCAAGAATGCTCCCTGAAGCAGAGAAATTGGCATAAATATACAGCCTGCCACTTAAGAGACAGTAAATAATAGCTAATAGTGGGAAGGATTTTTATCAATCATCCCTATTTCACGGCTGTGTGTATCTTTGTTCATGAAACACTGAAAATCATATCTGCATGGATGTTTGTATAATCATTACAATTCAGTAAAGAGTGCAGGTATGGGTGGGTGAACGAACGCACACGCACGGGACGTACTTTTTCTGGCTTGGAGGAAAGAAAAACACCAAGTATGCAGGGCTGGTGAACTGATGAGAAGGAAGACGATTTCCTCTGGAAGTAATCAAGCCTTCCTCAAGAAGTGAACATTTTCCTCCTCCCCCATCCCACCCACTCCCCCAGCAACTCTGACCACAGACACTTATTGTAAAACCAACTGTCCAAGTACCACAGTATTAGATATATACTATTGGCCAGGATCCAAACAGTTCTCTTTAGTCATGTGGCTTATTAAATGCTTAATGAAGTTTTGAACAACTCACTGCCCCAGGAGCAATTTGTACTCTATTAGCATTGGTTTGTGAAATGGCTGTAAGATTTGGTGGGGGAAGCCTTGCTTGGTGGAATGGGGGCTGCTGACAGAGAGTGAGTCAAGTCCTTCACTTTCCACTGAGCAAAGCATGTGGGTTCTTTGGAACTTCGCCTATACACCATTCATCAAAGAGGTTACAGGTTATTTGTCAGGTGCTTGTTAATATTTAGTGTGTCTTCAAATGGTGACTTGCATTCCTGCACAAGCATTCTCAAAGTATGTTTAAAATGAAAACAATGTGGACAACTGTTTCTCTAATAACACTCTGTATATGCAAACTTTTAACACATATCCAAATTTAAGTCTGTGGAAATCTTAAAAGTTTTTGAATAATCTGAAACTCTGATGGTAGTGATGGTGGTGGCAGAACAGGAATTTCACACATTTCGACCAACACAAAGGTTCTTCCCCAGTACTATGCACCTTCAAAATGAATTGAAGATAATAACAGAGCAGTTCCATTTTGGAATCAAAAAACTCTACAAATGATTAATACATGTAGCTTGCCTTTAGATCTCTTGAATTCCTGTAAGCTTTGAGCTGGCAACACATTTTTTTGAAATCATATACTCTAAAACATGATTTCCGCAATGACCATGCTTCTGTTGGTCAAAATGTGTCCTCTGGTATGCTGAATTGCCTAGTCAAACTTCTGTCCCACATTATGTAATCAATATTACAAATTGTAAATAGAGGAAAGCCTCTAATTAAAATCTGAGGCTTTGACAGGCCTTATGAGGTCTGTCAATGAATTCCACTCTAGCTGAGGCATGTTATTGTTGGATCCCTTTTAAAGAAGGAACATCTCTATGTAGATCCAATGTGCTTGAAAATCTTCCTCACTACTTACTTGATTGTCACATTTATGGGGTTTTAAGAGCAGCCTTGTTTACAAATTTAGATCTTTCATTCAACAGACCTGCTGGGTATTTGACTAAATTCTTATTGGGAGATAACTCCCATTGTATTTTGGAAAAGGTGCCTGCTTTTCTTTTAAAATTTCAAGTTTAAGGAAGAAAATTGGTAGTGATGAAAAACTAAACATTTTAGATGATTAATTCTACTTGCTCAAATGCTTAGCATTTATCTTATTTGTGCAATGTATTTTATCTGTAGCTCTTTTTCTAAGGGCTTTAGCTATGTAGAAATAAACTTTATTTACTTACAAAATTTAAGGGAGCACTGAGACAACTACCGTTCAGTTTAGTTTTCCAATACTAGCAATGAAAATAATTAAATATCAACACTTAAAAACTTTACTGTATTCAAATACAGGAAATCAAGCATTCCAGTCTTAAGTATCTCAGTACAACATACTATGCATACAAGAGTTTTTAATTAGGACTGCCTTTTTGACTTCAAACTACAGACACAAAGAGGCAAGCACCTGCTCATCTGTTTAAAACATGGATTGGTGGTGTTACCAAATGCCAATATCCAATGACATCCACATGAATGCCCCAAATGGTTATACATACAATTGGGGGCTGTGCAGATAATTCCTTCCTGCCTCCTACTGATCATGCTGAACAGCCCTATGAGCTGTGCCAATCCCTTCACACCCGAGTTTACTCAACAGACTGGGATAGTTAAGTTCACTCTCTCATACAGGAATTGGAATAGAAGATAAAATGTAGAGTTAGAATGTAATTTTCCCTAGAAAGAAACATATATGCATATACAAACTTAACTTTCAAACTTGCTTCTTTACAAACATTAATTCCTTTACTATCTGCAAAATAATAAGGCCAGGTCTAATATATTACTCCTGGGGGTTATAACCAATTTTTATACTGATAGGTAAGCAGAAACTGCCAATATTTTCATTTCAAATACAAGCTTCCCTATTTCTAGCTT
Source organism: Varanus komodoensis (assembly GCF_004798865.1). Classification (NCBI taxonomy): domain Eukaryota; kingdom Metazoa; phylum Chordata; class Lepidosauria; order Squamata; family Varanidae; genus Varanus; species Varanus komodoensis. The sequence continues at coordinate 23,872,051 of NW_025335440.1, read as the reverse complement.
CTTTCATACTTTTAACATTTCCAGAAACTGTATATCCCCAGGTAAGTGAAAAGACTTGGAATGAAGCAAGCCATGCTCAACAGACTTACATTTTAAAAGGCACGATAATGTACAGGGTCATATGGCAGAAGCAGCTCCACATTCACCAGAATGCCACTAAAAGCATGAGGAGAGCCTTTCTGTATACAATGTGAACTGTTACTGCACTCCCCTAACAAATTTCTACATCTAATACTAAGAATCTAAGTGAATACCTTTGATATATTCTGCAGCATCCACTTCCAAAGCAAACACCCTGGATTTTATTTAATTTGTGCCTATATTTATATGAAAACTTTTCTGTAATCACTTTATACCATTTCTGACTCACAGAAACTGAGATTCTTGGAACAAAGGTGAAATATTCATTGTGTTTGTTTTATAAAAATCAACCCTTCATGACCCTGGAGCATTTTACTATTTTCTGAATTTGCTTTGGCTCTTTTTTTTTTTAAGGCTTGGTAAATTTACAACTCTAAAGTAGTAGTTAATTATGTCTTTAGATGCAACACAGCCCCCTGTGATTCAACTGCTACAAGCAGCTAGGAAGGTGGCCACAGTGTGAATTTATTCTCCCTGTTCTAACTCTGGAGCCAACTGTAACCATGAGAGTCAGATGAATGTGTAAGCATAAGCCTCTGTCACTTAAAACCCATGTTTGTCCAATATTACTGAAACACTGGGCCAAAACTCATCTCTACGGTAAAGTAATAGAAGATGCCACATGGTGAGGGGACAGCTGTTATGTCTACACAGGCATTCAGATTTTACATCAGAAAAGCTGTGCTTTGGGATTACTGCTCCCCATCAAACACAATACAATAAAAAATGAAAAACCGAATAGAGGCATTTTAACATGAAAATTAAAGCAGATTACTTTTACAGTTATAAATATTCACATCATCTGGTCAGATAGTACTTTAAAGAAATATACCACATCATATTTCAACAGCAGATATCAACTTTTAGTATTAATTGGCTGTGTTAATTGTTATTTAAACATGTGCAGGCTGTCTTGTTATTTTAACATTATTTACAAGAAAAACTATAGCTGACTGTCCCACTATATAACAATCATGTCAGTCACTTGAGTACCATTTTTGGCAGAAAGGAGGGGTAAAAATTAATTCAATGAATAAAGTAGCTAAATAGTATAAGAAACAAGTTAAAACAATTAAAACAATCTCACATAATCAAAAGCAAACAATTCAAAGGCAGCAGATAAAAGCAGGCAAAGGTGCCTGATAGTTTTCAATTAATTTAAATGCATGCCTATAAAAATAAAATCCTATATTGCAAGTTCTGTATCTACTTATCTGCAGTTAACCCCTCTGAACGCAAAGGGGTTTGCTTGTGAGTAGAAATGTATAGGACAGCACTGTTAAGAAGGCTACAGAAAGACAAGATGGGAGCCCTTTCCTAGGGCATGGAGTACCACAACTTGGATGCCTCCACAGAGGAGGAGGAGCTGCATATAATACCTGTCTTCACCAATGATATCTGCACTTATGTAGCCAAAATGCCACCACTCGTATACAAGAGAAAGGTATCAGAAAGCTTGGGACACTGCAAGGTTTTCAGAAGTACAAGGTTCTTTAAGGGACAAGGGGAGTTTAAAACAATGCAATGAGGACTGAGTGGCTGTAGAACACTGATCAATTGAATGGAATGTCTGGAACCCTCAAAAGAATCACTCCACACTGCAACATTTTGTTACAGGTCCTATTTGTACATACTAACAGCAATCTCAATTTGCAGAGTGTCAGTCCTAAAGCTAGTGTGGTGTAGGAGAGAGAGCCCTTGACTGGGGACCTGGGAGATCTGGGTTCTAGTCCTCACTTGGCCATGAAGTTGAGTGACTTTGGGCAAGTCACAGAGTCTCAGTCCAACCTATCACACAGGGTTGTTTTTGTGAGGATGAAATGGAGCTATGTAAGCCAACTTGGGTTCCTCATAAGAAGAAAAGGAACAGGGTATAAATGTGATGTCGTAACAATGACGATGACGACGACAACAAGCAGCAGCAAACAGCTCCTCTGCGGTATCAATACATTTATTGGATTCCCTAAGTTTGCAGAACTACAGAAAGTATCTGGGGATGGGGGAACACAACCCACTTGGCATGTTAGTGCAAAACACCAACTCGCCCTGGTAATACGCCAAGTGGGCTAGTTATGTGAACAACACATGGTACGTCTGACAGCGAACTGGGCTCATTGTCAATTGCTGGCCGCCTCCCTTACCTCTCAGTCCTCCTTTTGGTATCTTGAGTAACATTATGGCAGGACTGAGTTGTCTCCCCACCCTCTGCAGTGATCATGAACCATTTGCAACTTTATGCCTGTTACCACTTTTGCTCCAACCCTGAAAACTGGCTTGACAGCTGTTCCCACAATCCCCATTTCGACAGCCCCTTCAAAGCAGCAGGCTAGAGGGGGTGGCAATGACTGGCAGATTTTTTTAAAAGGGGTGTGTGTGTACACATGTGCAAACAAATTTGTGTTCCAAGTTTTCACTTTTCCCCACCTGACAGTCCACTGGCTAGTGAACATTTTGCACTTTACCCCAAAATTCTGAGTGCTATCTGTCAAAACTATGGTTCTCCTTTAAAAGGGCATTTTGAAACTGTTTTAGACATATGACTTCTATGTCCCAGTCAGAAAATCTCTATTGCCTTTTCCCCCGCAAAAAAGGGGGTGCACTTTAGTATGCCTGTGGACTACCAGGGTGGGCAAATAAATAAATAAATAAATAAATAATCTCGCTGCAATAGGGGTGTAAATCACACCCTGTTTTCATGAGCAATGATCACTCTTTGTTAAGTACAAAAATGTACCCCCCCCCCCTTTTTCTCTTGTGTCCAAGACAGCTAGCTTACAAAACTCTGGATCCTCTATAAAAGGGTGTTTTGATAGGGTGATGGGTGTTTAGGCTGGGCCATATGGTGCACATATTGCAGTCAGAAAATCCCTATTGCATTTTCTTGGCTTTGCTTTCCCATTTGACAGCTATCATGAGAAAGCAAAAGGAAATTAGAATGTATTTAGAGCTTCTATGGGGCAATATCCAGGACTGATACCTGCTGCAGTTTCGCAGTATCCTCTACAAGACATCAAATTCCCATGCTTGTACAACTGTAAAAACCAACAGTTGCACAAGCATAACTAAGATTATCCTTTGAAAGAGTAACACAAGCCATTTTGGTACCTTTTGTGTACAAATAAATAAAGATCTCCAGCCACTGATACCCCCCTCCAAGGTGCGACTCAGACCTTTTAAAGCTGCTCTCAGTGACTTTCAGCAAGGATTAGGAAAGCAAGTTCTGGGGGGTGGGGGGATGCGTAAAGGGGGGGGAGCTGTAGCAAGCAGAAAACAACCTGCAGTCATAGTGAGGCACCCAGTTAGCATCACTCATCCCCAAATGTCACTTTAGCATGAATGGAGTGGCTGGCACTGGCACGTGTCTAGGCTTACCTGGGAAAAGACATCTCCATGATATGACAGACAACTGCAGGTAGCAATCCATAAAAGGTTTTCATTTGTAAACCTAATAACTGAGGACTGAGCACACTCTGAGTGGTTGCTATTGGGCAGGAAATGAAGTATTCTGGAAGAAGGCATAGATGACTGGCTAGAACACTCAACAGGAGCACTCCACGTCACAACACTTGAGCAAAACCTGCCTATTCTGTAGTCACTGATATTTCCAGACACCTTTCTTTTGTTGTTATGTGCCACCAAGTTACACCAACCTTATGAATGAAAGCAGTCCCATATGTCTTGTACTTACTTCACAGTCCTGCCCAGCTGCTCTAAATTCAAGGCTCTGGCTTCCTTCCTCTGCATTTCATAACTTGTCTTCCCCTTCTGCTTTCAAATTTCCCCAGCATTGTTTGTAACCCATTCTGAAACGCTTTGCATATAGGAGGGGGCATGAATGTATGCAAGTATAAATAAATAGCATTACTGTCTTCTCCAGTTTTTTTTTCTTCTCAGGATGTGCCCAAGGAATTACAGCCTCCATTTTGTCTTTTTTGCTTCCAAAGAATGCTATTGGCTTGATTTTGTCCACAACCCACTTGTTCATCTTTCTGTCAGTCCAGGGTATTTGCAAAGTTCTCCTCAAACACCATGTTACGAATGCATTACTTCCTGTCAACTGTCTTCACTGTGCAGCTTTCACACCTATACATAGAAATCAGGGATACAATAGTGTGAATAATCTTGGCGTTGGTCTTCAGTGAAACCGCCTTGCACTTTATGGTCTTTTCTAGTTTCTTCATTGCTGCACTTCCGAGTCTGTCTTCTTCAAATTTTTTGGCTGTAGTCTCCTTTTGCACTGATGGCTGAGTCAAGGTAGGTAAAATCTTTCACAGTTTCAATTTCTAAATTCTTAACAGCAACATTCTGTAACTGTTCTGTAGTCATAATTTTCCTTTTCTCAATGTTCAGCTGCAGTCCTGCTTTTGCACTTCTTTCTCTTTCATCTGGAGTCCTTTCATTCATTGCTGCTTTCCGCCAGTAGCATAGCATCATCTGCACATCTTAAATTACTGATGTGTCTTCTACCAGTTTTCACTCAATCTTCCTCTGATTCTAATCCAGGTTTCCTTATAAATCCTGGGTGTAGACTGAACATCTTTGCCTGAAACTATTCTGCTTCTTCATATTCTGTCCTAACAGTAGCTTATTTTCAACAATACAGGTTACACATCAGGATGATCTAGTGCTGAAACACCCCTATCTCTTTCAGGAAAATTCATAGCTCCCTGTGATCAACAGAGTCAAAGTCTTTGCTGTAATCTATAAAGAACAGACTGATCTTCTGAAATTATTTCAGGCACTCCAGCAGCCAACATGTATTTGTCAAATGATCATGAGCCCCTCCTCCTTTTTGGAAGCCAGCCTGAATGTCAGGTAATTCTCCATTTAGGGTAATATTCCATTCTTAAACCTATGCAAATATACCTTTTCAAGGACTAGACATATGTAGTACTCCAATCTAAGCTGGACCAAACCACGCTTAGACACAGCCACTACCTGAGTATCTTAGGAAAACTCAGTCAGGAAGCACCCCAAACTGCAAAACCGATTCTTCAAAGGAAATGAAACTCCATCAAAATAAGGTTCAGTTCCTAGTCCCTGACCTTCATTTTTACTGATCTGAACAATTCTGTGTTGTCTGATATATTAAACTTTCATTTGTTGCTCCAGATCCAGTTTTTCATTGATTTCATACACTAGTTCAGGACTATTGCAGCTTCCATGGACTCAGATGTAAAGGAGCGAGAGAGGCAAATACCTTTGGCATAATAATGGCATTGAACTCCAAATCACCAGATAATTCTCCTAGCAGTTTTATGTCCATGTTATACTTCTTAACGAACCTTAATGAACACTATTGGGCCAACAGCAAAGGCTCTTTGGTACCACCCAGAAACAATGTAAACCAATGACCCCAAACTCCATCACAGATAGGTGGCCCAGAAGGATACAATGATTGATGGTATCAAAGGTTGCTGAGCGATCTAGCAAAACCAAAAGGGATGCACTTCCAGAATAAATCATCAATCAGGCAGCTAAAGTCAATTTGGTCCCAAAGCCAGGTTAAACACTAGACCAAAAAGGTCATCAGTATTATGCAGAAATTGTTGGTATTATGTCACCACCATGCATTTAAATAGTGTATCCTGATAGCACTTGCTCTGAAATGATAAATTTGAGTCAAGCTGGAAGTTATCCAATACAGTGGTATTCAATGAGGAAACCACAACCTTCTCATAAGAATGCATTAATAACATTTATAACTCAGTAAGCCAGATTTCCCTTGCTTGATTTAATCCATTGTATTAGACAAGGTTCAAGTGCACAAGTGGTCAGCCACACACTTCCAAGGAATCTGCCCACATGTATTCTTCCATAAAACCATTCTGTTTGCAAATTAATCTGCATATTTAAAATCTGCATGAAAGTTCAAAGTCAATTTTGCATCTAAATGCTTTAAGCCCTTTTCTCCCAAGATACATTTTTAACACTTTTTTTGTATTTGTGCCAAGTGCTATGCTGTAACATTGAAACAGTGCAAAAAGTTGCCAAAAAGGTAAGTTCCAACCCATACATTAGTCAAAGAGGAGTAGATAAGGTCAGTTTGTACAGGAATTTGCAATAGCTGACGTCTCAGCTATCTCTACAAAGATCTCTGTAGGACTACATTCAATGTTAAGTCAAGGCTAGAACAGGATAAGCCATTTTATTTGTAAAAATTCACACAAACTTGTCATAGGAGTTGAGGGCTTCATCATACTCTAACAGCCAGAATACAACCTTCACAGCACATGAAAAACTTCTCGTTCAGACTTCTGTAGCACAGTGAGTGGAAGTCAGGGCAGTGAAGGAGTTAGAGGACTATAATTTAGATTTTTAAAAAATTAATTAGCATATTTTAATGCAATGAAATTTATGTATTTGCAAGTGTACACATGATTCTATACTAGAGAATAGGCTGCAGAATGATATAGGGAAGACCAGTATCACCAAAATAAGAGTTTGCCCTTGGAAAAGGCAGACTTTCTCATTCCTGGGTCTTCCCATTTAAAAAAGATAATAAAGCTTGTGTCACTACAGCAGTATGAGGAAACTTGTGACAGGATGACCACCAAGCAACAATTCAAAGAAAGGCGGTGGGGGGGGGGGCAGACTGCAGCATAGCTTATGTTGTAAGCTATCCCTCAGGGGCAATTAGCCAGTAGCTACATGTTCAGATGAAAACAGAAGTCTTGGAACAAGTTGCTTTGGGGCAGACTGCCCCATTCCTTGCATTGGACCAAATTCTCCAGAGACAAAGGAGGATTCCTCTGAACAAGAGCAAAACTGGATCACTGAGATGGGATATTCCTAATCTATGAGACAAGTATCTAGCCCTATCAGCAAATGTCTCAAAGATATTTGCTAGGCAAAAAAAATCTCACCACTAATTTGAAACATTTGCAGTTTGTTTGTTTAAGAAATAGCATTCTAAAAATGCTAAAGCATCACTTTGATGTTTCAGTTTCTGTTCTGTTTGATGCACTGCCTACTCAATTTGGCGGAATCTTATGCTTTTGAGGACACAATGTATTACTAATAAATTGCACCCTTATAAATTGCATTTGGGATATTCAAATAGAAGATAATAGATGATAATTCCATACTAGAATAGTAAATTAAAACAAGTTCCAGTATAACTACTCATACATTATAACACCAAAACTGTTTGTTATAATGATTCTTCATTGATCATTTCAACTAACTTGAAGAAACAAAATAACTCATTGAGTATTTCTGTTTCCTAAAGTTCTCAAGAACTGCCTAAAGAGATGAACAGAGTTGTCTCTACAGCATCATTCTAGCAAACGAGCAGAGAAATTGATATTAAGGAGCAGAATCATCAAGTTGAGCTGAGCCTTCATTTAAAAAGAAGACAGACGGACAGATGGATGTCAGGAAAAAACAACACAAGACCACAGCAAATCTGTGCCTTCATAATACACCTATTCTTCTATATGTCGCACGGTCCTCTGTGGAAAAAGTGAGTATGTGACTGGAAAGTATCTTCTTGATGCTTTCCCACTAAAAACCACCTTGTCCACTTGGTTCTGCCATTAGTCTTGAATACTGAATCATTTCACATACTTTTGGTATACACCTAAAACATCTTAACTCTCTCAATCCAGACTCTTCCTGCCACCCACAGTGTCCTGTGATTATGCAGCACAGATGAAACTTGGAGCAGAAACTTCTGCCTGCAAACATTTGAGATCAGTTCTACTACTACAGGCTACAACACCCAGCAACCATGTAGCACTACAGATGTTATATAAACAAGTAGAATTTAGTAAACTTTTTATAAATGTGTAAGTATTAGAATAAAACTAGCTAATACTATAGCAGCTGCATTCAAAACCAACTCTTTAACCAAAACAATGGGAAGAGAAAGATAATGAATATGAATCCCAAACAAATAATAAGTGATGGATTACTGCACCATAACAGAATTCATCCAGCTCCAGTCAGTTGAATTATTGCTTTCTCTGTCACTCAAATTACTTTCCAGCTACCCCTCGGCCTGTAATCTCATCCCAATCTAACCAGACAGCCACAACCATCTGCATCAGAACCATAACACTGCTGGGTAAAATTTCCCCATTTAGTCATCTTTGATCTAGCTTGGTACAACAATACGACTGATGTGAACACAGTTTCTATGAAGAAAAATCTACTTCTTTTTCATCTATTAAAGAAGGCATTACAGCCATATTTTTGCTTTGAGGCTATTATTAACTAGGCCAATTAAGTACATATCAATTCTGACATTCTTATCTCCCGAGTATCATCACTAGGTCTCAAGACAGAACATAATTAAGATGCTTATTTCTGAGTCATGCTGTTTCTGAATACTGTACAACACCAGCCAGATTAATTTAAAGTAGTTGTTTTCAATTACCTAGAATAAACCTATTACAGCATTTTCATCAATAGCAACTGTTTATAATATTGATGGTCAAGACCAATGCCATGGTAATATTAGCCAGATTTATAATGTGTTCACAATTATATTTACACAAGCTGAATTGTGTATGCTTTATCTAGTTCTGGCATGTTCCCAACATTTGTTTGTAGTCTTGAGAGCAAACTGATTTTCTAAAAAAGCTAAGAGCAGAAACCATTGACAACTTACTTGTTCTGCTACTAAAAACTTATCCAAATCTGTCTGTTAACATGTATGGGCAGATGATGGAAAATGCTATCACACATGAAGCATCAAAACCTAATAGATTATGAATATAAAGAAAACCAGTTTTGTGAACTATTAACTTGGCAACTCTAAGAAAGTCATCCCTTATTCACCAGCTCTATGTTGTCCTTTGCAATTTTTAGAATATAAACTGGATCGCAACATAGAGATTATACTTTTGTATTTACTTAATAAATTCTCATTTTCAATCTATAATAAAAGATATTTGTCACCTTCAGGACTGGACTAGAACTAGCTGCATACAAATATGCTTTTGGAAGAATAAAGCTTATGTATATCTCAGATCAAATTATTAACATTTGATCTGTTAATTGGTATTTTTGTTTATTTTTGTATTTATAAGTCATCAAGTAGTCCAGAAAGATTCTCTAGGCAGCGTACCACAAGCAGAAAATCTCAAATTTAAAATTTAAAATTGTTTTGTCATAATTGATTATAAATGGAAAATAAAAATGACTAAAAGCTAGCAATGCAAAGGCCTACATGCAGCCATACTAACAGGTGTACCAAAATGTCACATGCTTTACAGTAAACTCTGCTGAATTCTACTCTTGCAAATATCACTATAAAAACAACTACAGTCATTAACTGTGAGACTGCATATTGGCTAATTTGTGCACAGTTGTCATGGTCCAGTTACATAGCTGTCAATTGAAAACCACTGGCAAAGGGGGAAAAGTGGCACAAGCAGGTGTACTGAACGGGAAGTGGGGCAATATTTTAAGTGCTGAACTGTCAGTTTGCAGTGTTCTCCCCTTTTCAACCCTTCCCTAGTTCTCCAGCTACTCCAGAAAGGTAAGATATTAACCCCACTTCTTTTAAGAGTAATTATTCTGGCAGTTATTGCAGTTCCCTGACAGCTCTAAACAGCATCCCTGTAAAGGTGGCTAAAAGGGACAGCATGAATGGCACCCCCTGGGGGTAAAGTGTAAGTACTACTGGTGCGGGCACTCCATTCGCTCTTTTCCATTCTGCCACTTCTATGGCGTTAGTTTGTTTAAAGCTATCGGGAATATTTGTGCTATTTTTTGTACTGGGAAATAAGAGACAAATTTAATG
>NW_025335440.1:23853189-23862059 GCF_004798865.1 Varanus komodoensis | reverse complement strand
AGGAGCACTTCAAGGCTGCAAATCTTATCCTTTATGGGGAGTGCAATCCCCTACAGGATAGGTTGAAAACTCCCCAGCTGAACTTCCCACCAACAGTACCTCCGTCTAATCTGGACTGAACTTCAGGTTATTGGCCCACAGCCAGTCCATTACCAAGCTCAGACACCAGTTTAGAACAGTCACTGCTTCACCTGGAGATGATGAAATGAGAGGTAGAGCTGAATGTCATTAGTCTACTGATGACACTTCAGCCCAAACCTCTTGATGACACCACCCCCCAGCAGTTTCATGTAGATGCTGAAAAGCATGGGGACAAAACAGAGCCCAGTGGGACTCCATGACACAAAGGCCAAGGTCCTTCTAAGAGGGTCAGAATAAAATAAAATGTATAAATAACAATAAAAGCAACGATTAAAATACAATGAACAAAAGGCAATAAAACAAGACAGTTCATAGCTAAAGATAATAAACTGTACATATTAATGAAAAACCAAGTTAATATTATCAGAATAAAATCAATTATTAAAATGCCTTGAGAATAAAACTGTTTTTGCCTGACACCGAAAAGATTGTAGTAAAAGCGCCAGGAGAACTGCTTTTGGTAGGCTGTTCCATAGGTGGGACACAACTATAGAGAAGACCCCTCTTCTATTAGCCATCCTGCTTATCTCCTTGGAGGATGACTCTTTCAGAAGGGCCTCCAAAACAGATCTTAGGGGCCAAGTAGGCACATATGGGAGCAGGGGGTCCCCAGGTCCCAAGACATTTAGGGCTTTATATATTAAAACAACCACCTTAAATTGGGTGCAGAGCTCAACTGGTAGCCAATGAAAAGTATTGGGGTTACATGAGTGTGTGGTCCTATCCTGTTCTGTTCCTGTTGAAATTTCAGAACTGTCCTCAAGGGCAGACCCATGCACAGCATGTTACATTAGCCCACTCAGGAGGTTACCAGAGTGTAGGTGACTGTGACTAGGCTCTGCCTGGCCAAGAAAGGTTGTAGCCTTGTAGCTGATAAATTAATCACAGCTGAAAGAAGGAGCTCCTGGCCACTACCTGATTAATTGATAATGGTAATTTCGGGTCCAGAGGTACCTCCAAGCTATGAACCCCTGTCCTTCCGGGGGAGTGTGACCCCAGCCAGGACTGACTGAAGGCCCACCCTCTGGGCAGATGGACCATCCACCAACATCACCTCTTCTTATCTGGATTGAGCTTCAATTTGTTGGCCCGCATCCAAAACCGCCTCACCTGGGTTAGATGAAAAAGGAGATGCAAAGCTGTGTGACTTCTTGATACTGATGACGTATAAACCCCCACTTCCAAATGACCTCTCCCAGCAGTTTCATGTATATGTTAAACAGCATGGGGGACAGAATAGAGCCCTGAGGAACCCCTATACATGTTATTTTGTCCTTCAGTAGTTGTGGAGACAGAATCTGATGCTGAGCTGATACGTGTGATTTTCAAGGAAGAGTAAGAACCCCCAAAATGAAAACCCTAAGAAAAAATCAAATTCATTGTATGCAGCAAGTGAATTTGGAGCATTGGCATGGGGAAGTGGCATGTTCCCACATAGGCAGCAGACATTCCAGGTGAACTACTGAAAATATTTAAAAGTAGAACAAAGCAGAACCCAAACCATGAGACTGGCGAACACGCTAAGAGACAGGATGAAGATCTAGGGCAATCTTGATCAACATGAATGCAGGCCTGAAAGCAACAGAATGAGAATCAATAGGGACAAGTGCCAAGTCCTCCACCTAGGAAAAAGAAACCAAATACATTGAGGCAAGATGTGGAATACATGGCTCAATAGAACTGAAAAAGATGTTGGAGTTATTGTGGACAACAAGGCTAAATATGAGCCAACAATGCAATGCAGCTGCAAAAATATTTGTGCTATTTTAGGATGAATTAATAGAAGTATTATTTCCAAATCACAAGTAGTAGTAGTAGTCGTCCCTATACTCCTCACTAGATGGAACTCATCTGGTGCCAGTTCTAGGCAGCAAGATTTAAGAAAGATGAAGAAAAATTAAAAGAGTCCAGAGGAGGGCAACAAAAATGATCCAGGGTTTGGAAGCATTGCCCTGTGAGCAGAGACTGAGAGAACTGAGCATGTTCAGCCTTGAGAAGACTGAAAGGGGACGTGATATCCCTCTATAAGTACCTCAAAGGCTATCACAAAGAGGAGGGGGTCAAGATCTCTTCTCTCTGATTCCAGAATGTAGGACACGGAATATTCAAGTCAAGTTGTGACAAACCAGATTCAGGCGAGATATCAGGAAATTTTTCATCACTGTAAGAGAAATGCAACAGTGGGACCAGTTGCCTAGAGAGGTTGCCCACACTAAAGACATTCAAGGCAAAACTGGATAGTCTTCTGAGTGGAATAGTGTAAACTGGTCCCCTGCAACAGCAGGCAGTTGGATCCAATGGCTTTCATGGCCCATTCCCACTCTACTATTCTATGAATATATGATCATAATATGCAATTATTTGGAATGAGCAGGACTGGGAGTTCTGAACCCTGTAATTGCATTACATATTTTTTCTCCAAGAATAACTTATGATGCAGCAGTTTAAACATACATTAAGCAGAGCAAGTTTTTAAAAACTGTAAGTTTCAAAAATAATCCCAGAAGAGGTATTTTCTGTCTCACTGTAAGCAAATATTTCAAGATACTTAAGAGTAGAAGTTGTAATTATATTCACTATATATATAAATATAAATCTGTGAAATAAAATCACACACATAAATACAGGTGTTCAAAACCAACAGGAACTCTGCCTTGAAGAGGAAAAGGAAGAGGAGGAGGAAAAGAAGGAGGAGGCAGCAGAAGCAGCGACTTATTTTCTGATTTCATTTTAACACAGAGAATGGACCATGGAAAAAAAATTAAAGGAATTAAATTAAATTCCTTAGATTCCTTGTTAGGGTGCTGCAGAAACTAGAGTACTCGACTAACAAGTTCCATTCAACCATAAATCACTCTCAGCCCAACCTACCTCAGGAGGGTTATTGCAAAGAAAACAAATTAGAGAAGGAGAGGACTTTGTATGCCATGTGTGCAATGTGATCTCTATGAACAGTAGAATTTAAAAAGTGCAATGAAATAATTTTAAAAGGGTCAGAATTCATACATAATGGTAACTAGTTATATTTAGAAGGTTGCAATATTTTTTTAAAACATTAGACTTCCTGCATCTAATTCCCTTACAACACATACAACTACAGACAAAACAGAGCATTTATGCTATGTGCTACAGACCTGCCCAAATTGATGCCCTCCAGATCTGGTGGACTACAAGTCCCTTTATGTTGAGCCAGCCTGGCTAATTCGGAGAACACCAGGTTGGGGAAGGTTGGCAACACTCCCTGAAATCCAAAGGTCTATATATAACCATATATAAACCAACATTAATAGCAATAGACTAGCATATGTTACTTCTATAGTCTTCTGTTTACATTTTAAAATAGTTTTATCTGCAAAATTACTGACCTTACATCATTTATTGTTAGGGAGTCTATTCATATAAGGCATATAGAAACTGCCTGCCAACTTTCCCAACATAAGGAACCAGCAGCTGATCATCAAGGTAGTAGTATTTGTCTAGAAACATCTGATGTTATCAAAACTAATTACACTGAAGCATTCAAGGAAGGGGAATCTCACAGATCTTTTGTTAGGACTTTCTGCCACTGTTTCTTACATTTGCATGATGCTTGCCATGTTGTTTCTGTTTTGTTTAAAGGTCAGACAAACCCTGCATAGGGTGCCAAAGACTTCTACAGGATTTTTTAACCTGCTCATTGCTTGTAAACAAGTAATGCCAAAGTTAATAAAGCATCTTTAAAAAAATCTTTAAAAATGAAATAAATATCAGAAGTGGCACAGATTCTGACACATCTGTGTGCATTTTTAGTGCCTGAAGGCACCATACTGGAAAACCCAGTTTGAGGTTAAACATCCCCAAAATTGACATTTAATGTGCAGCATATTTCATCCTACCCTGTAAAGGCTAATGGTTACATATCCCTTAACTTTTTCTTTGAATTACCACATTCTGACTGGACCATAGCTCTGTAATAGCATTCATACTAAGCAGATCTACCAATATTTGATAGATTACATTAAACATTTCAGTCAAAATAAGTATTTCAGAGAGTAAGACACTACGTTAAATGTACCTCTTCTTTTGTAAGTGTTTCATTTCTATACCCTGTAGAAAAGTTATCAAAGCCAAACTTAGATTTTATTTGTTTTTTAAAGATTTTCTGAATAAACCTTCCGTTTTCCAATCACACCACTTCTCCCACAAGTTACAGAGCAGCAAAGGTTGAAAAGGGCCATAACCTTTATATCCCATGTGTGAACTTCTCAGAAGTATCTGCTCAGCCACTCTGGGAAAAAGAATGCTAGGCAAGAAGGACTGGGCTAGTCCTATGTTTTTCTACAAGAATCGCTCAGAGGGTTATCTGCTGCTGTTCGCATTGTATTTTCTTTTCTGCTTTAAACAGAAACTAGCTTTTGGCATCATCCCAGAAATTGTCATTTAAAAAGTGAAAGTGTGTACAGTTGACTCCCAGATCATCTTTGCCAAATATGTTCCCCATCTTCTCTTGACTCTAGTTAATAATATGGTGATTTCTTAGATGGATGGCAGGAGGTATAAAGTTCATTAGCAACAGAGTAACATAATAGGTTTCTTAATAGTATATGCAGGGCAACAAACTCATCTGCTAAAGCAGGAGAGACAATGACATTTATACTGCTAAGTATCCCTTAATTCCTAGCAACAGCCTTTCTACAATACTGTTGAAAAAGAAATCGGGTCACAGATAAATGCTAACTAGATGCCCAAATGAAGAAGGCAAGCTGTATAACTTGCTTTCTCTTTTACTGAAAATGAAGAAAACCTTAAAGAGCAGAGGAAAAACATTGTGCATGATCATATACAACTATTTAGAGCACTTCCCAAACATGTTCTGATCCAGGCCTTGCGCTGTGCAACAAAGTCCATATGTGTGATGCAGAGACCACGAAGAATGACCAGACACCACTATTTAGAGCATTTCCCAAACACACCATTCTAGAAGTAACGTTCCAGAAAACAAAATCATTTCTACTTCACCATTATAACATTTCCACATTTGTTACAATTCTTGTCTCCACTATCACAAAACAATGGCAAAGTTGCTTTCTTCAGACTAAAACTAGATGGAAGACAGAAGCAGAGACATGGAACTGAGCCATCAGCAATACTTGGAATTTAAACATGCACCATGCATCCAATACACCATGCATCCAATAAGGAATCCACCTCATTCTCTAAAATGGATCTGAACCAATGCTGATATGTCTTTATCTATTGCTGTAAAGAATAGGTGCATGCATTAGCTACTAAATATATATGCCTTTTTATATCCAGAAATGGATGCAAAGCAGTTTTAAAATACAATAAAATCAAGCTCAACAACAATAAAGTAACTTCACCATAACAATTTCTTCTACAATTACTAATTAAAAAAGCTGCTGTTCCATTTTTTCCAAGATTTTATTCCAAATTGCTCCTGTTATTACCTGTAAATACAGATCCACTACTGGTTCACATGAGTTTATGTTCGTATAACACAGCACAACAGTCACAAACTGAAAATCCTGGCTGGGGATGCACACAGCTGTCTAACACTGCTCTTCAAAATCAGGCAACTTTAAAAGCAACCTCTGGAGGAACACAAGAAAATTGCTTTTGTGCACACTGAGTATTTGAAACTCAGCTCCAAAATCAAATATCTGAATGCATCCTTAAAACTTAGTACTTCATGCCCATTTCAAAAAAAAAAAAAAAAAAAAACACCCAAAACCTAGATAAACTAAATTATTTACAGAGCATAGGTAAAAAGCAAGTCAATAGGACTTCATGATGGTTTGCATCAGAAGAGAAAGCAATTCTTGCCCTGTGGTTCTTTGTCTCAATTCCTGTGGATCAGTTCCTGGGGACTTTATGCAGTTTCTCCCAACAGTAAGGCAGAACTTTGAAATTAGATCCGATGGAAGATTTGTTCCCACCAGAGAGCCCCAATGTGTCCCTGGAAGGAAAGATATGGGCCAACTGGGGGAATCCTGAGGGAGTTACATCAGTACAGGGATGGGTAGAGAGAGAGATGGTATTGAGAGTTAGCCAGGTGAGGACACCACCCAGAAAGCTATTGGCAGTTTTGTGTTCTCTCCCTCCTTGCACCAACAGGTTTGATGGTTGTGGTATCAGCTTGCCCTCTTGGGTAACTGGCTCAGCAACAGGATACACCTGAGCCCCAGGGATGGGATGGGTTCCTGTGATTTCTCTCTGATTTATCAAGGGTTTGATTTATCTCTGCAGGCTCCCTGATAAACTGTACTGCCCACTCCACTGCTCAAGGGATTCCCTATCAGAGCTGACAGAGGTGGTCCCAGAAGTGATGCACCGATTCCCCAGGCTCTTTTTGGAGGATGTTAACATTCAAGCTGAGGGTGCCTTAACTGGGATAGCTCAGGATTTCATGGTCTCCATGACAACTATGACTGTGTCCAAATAGGTCATTGACCCATTGCACATACTGGGGCACACAATTATTTCAGCTGCATGTGGGGACGGAGAATCTGAATCATTCTGTTTGTCATGGTCAGATCATTGCCTGATGCAGTTCATACTGACAGCAACTTTTCCCCTCCGTGGGGGAGGGGGGGAGAGACTCTATGTTCCATCCATGGAGGCTACTGGATCCAGATGGTTTCTGGAAGGCTCTTGGGAATTTTCCAGCTGATATGGCTAGGACCCTGTTGGAATTCTGGAACACAGAGATGTCCCAGGCTACAGACATTATGGCTCTGGGCACCCTTCTCTGTAGTAGAGCTCACATGGCTCCATGGTATACCTTGCAGCTGAGAGTGATTAAATGAATTAGGAAACATATTGAGTGCAAATGGAGGAAAACACCCAGGAAAATCAAGCCCTGGTATGTTCATATGATTAAGTATACGTAGGAATAGTGAAAGAGATAAAAAAGAAGAAGAAAAAGAAATCTCACTGCCTCCATTCAATCTTTTATTTAGTACCCAGTGGAACTTTTTAGGGTCATCTGGAGCTTATTACATACTGGACCTAAGAACAGTCTAGTCCTATCTGCAGTCTGCTAGAACATACTTGTTAGGCACTTCCAGTGCAATTTTTTTGTATCTACCAGTGTGCACTACAGCAGGTAAACCTGGATAGTTCCCAAAGCAGTTTTACTGGATGAGTTTCAGTTGGTGCAGTTTAAGAATGTGACAAGGTGCTTCAACTGGTTTGTGCAACCACCTCTATTCGGGCCTTCCATAGACTGCCAATACCAAGGGAGGCATGGAATAAGGCAATGAGGAGGGCCTTCTCAGTGGTGAATTCCCTATTAAGGAATTATCTTCTCATTGAGGCATGTCTGGTGCCAATACCCCCATCTTTTTCAGCATCAGGTAAAAATTGCCCTCTATCCTCAGGCTTTTATGGGTTATGTTAACTATTTTATAATTAGGTCTAAGTTTATTGAAACTGTTTCAAGAAATTGTTTTAGATGTTTAAATCTTTTAAATTTTGAATACCTGAATTTTAGAACATTTTAAATTTGTATACTGCTATTTTATACTGCGTTTTATTGTGAGTTTTTACTGTATCTCTGTTTACTGTACTCAGTAAATTGTTGTGAACCACCCAGAAAATGTGTGGTATAGAAACTGAATATACTGTTTTATTTTCAAGCATTGACTGTGGGTTACTATTGCTTTCAAAAGCAGATGTTTGGCGAGTTTCACAAAGCAATCTGTCTTGTTAGGTATCTGTGGTATTATGCTACAGCCATGAATTTCACAATATTCTGAAATAGATATTTTATGTAGATACTTGTACTATGTGATTTCAAGGGGAAAAGACAGAAAATAGTCACAGATAAATCCTTTATTTAGGCAATACCATTATGAAAGTATACATAAACCTACAGTAAAATTATATTGGCTCTTTCTTGCCAATTGTGTACCTTAGATAGGCTTTTTACAAAAACCACCTTGGAACTGACAGAAACCTACAGGCTTGCAGTTTTGCTAGCTGCAGAGAAAAGCTTCAAGTTTTAAAGCATGTATATATAGACATATACAGACAATTTTTTAGGTGCAGATGACCTTATGTTAATGAAGCTGAATTTCAATGTGTGCCTTTCTGCAGATCAGCAACACTAGTCACTGGAAAACATAAGATGCCATAGCATTATAAAGCCCTCAGAAGAAAAAAAATCACATGGTTCATTATAGTTTTTTAAATGTGTAAGATTTTGGGCTTCCTTCATGCATTGGTAACTGGCAATACGCTCTGCAAATCCAAGATAATGGTCACTTTTGCATCCCTGCAGTGCCCAAGACTCACTTCCTCAATGTGTGGTAAATGAATTGCTGCCAATCACAATTGCCTTATTAGGCTCATGTAGAGCCATGCACCTAAGAATCCATCTGTCTTTCATGTCTTAGTAATGCCCACTTCGAAGAGTTTTTTGTTCTAATGCCAAAGAAGCCACTCGTTCTTGTATTGCTCCCCCTTCAAGTTTCCTCACCTCCCACCCACAAATTTTACTGGGGCAAATCTAACCTTAACATTGCAGCTACTATGCCTAATATAACAACCTAGGTGAAAACAGTACTTTCTAGCAATTAGCACACAGTTGCCCTAAGTGTGGAAAAGGTGTGTAAGCGCAAGAGCAATTCTGTATTTTTCCTAAAGTATGTATCAAGCTAATTTAAAAGTGTGGATAGGACAGGAGAGAGAGAGAGAGAGAGAGAGAGAGAGAGAGAGAGAGAGAGAGA
>NW_025335440.1:23771116-23853089 GCF_004798865.1 Varanus komodoensis | reverse complement strand
AGAGAGAGAGAGAGAGAGAGAGAGAGAGAGAGAGAGAGATGCTCAGCCAATTTCACAAGAATGCAAGTATATAATCATATATGCAGTGAAGACTTGCATATGCCAAAGTACAATAAAAAAGCTACCCTTAATGCCAAAGAACAAATTTGAACAGAAGGATATAGTGTATGACAATAAAAGCAATCGTAACTCCCCACAATACTCTAGAGTCCAAACAAAAGGGTGCAAGACTGAACTTACTTATTATGGTCTAAATTCTACTGAACACCAGGGATAGTTCTGAGTAAAAAAATAGGATTGTGCTGTAAAAGCCTTTGTTTATTTGTTAAAAACAAGAACCTCCTTTTTTGTCAAAAGAACACAAATTCAACTTAGTGCAACAGAGTTCTTAATTTAGACTGCTTCCCACTGACCCAGCTGAAAAAAAAGTAGTTTCAAGTTTATCCCTCCCCGTGTCAGTAGGTTTTTAGTAACAAGGAATATGACTCGACAAAAGGGAAAAACTTCAGCAGCTGCTTTTAGAGTTTAGTTAACCCAGGAAAAAAATAGTTTGTGTAAATACAACTTGATACTTCATTGCATGGCCAAATAACAGAAGAAGATTCAGCACTACTAGATGGAAATGCTAGGTGAAAGTTCCTGTACATTTTAAATGGAGCACTTACAACCGTTTTAGGTCTTTTAAGCTGTAGTTCTATGCATGTTTACCTGGGAGTAAGCAGCATTCAAAACAGTAAGACTATCTTCTGAACAAGCATACACTAGATTGCTCTGCATATGTTGGAGCACTTGTATTTTTACTAATGTTGTTCTTTAAATATCGCATTTATGTGTTATTTTAGAATTATTCTTACCACTGAGGCATTCTGAAAGTCTTAGGTCTAGTGGGAGTGTGGATATAACTAGCTAATCTCAAGATGAGTCCTTTTTTGGCATCCAGATTTTGAAATTGTCTCCCAAAAGTTTCAGGGGCCACAATCACTCAATTTTAGGGAAGTTGCCCAGAAAGGATTGTCAGATTAATAGCTCATTCTTGATTCTGTGGGTAGCGGTGTTTTGTCTGGTTCATTTTATCTTGAACTTTTTCTGCATGCTGCTTTTAGATAAAAACTGTCTTCTGCTGTTTCCATTTTTTCAATTGTTGTATCTAGACTATTTTATTCATGTTGTATTCATTGTTAATTGTATTGGCTAGAATAACCAATAGCCAAAGCTTTGGCTTTCTGGTGTACTGAGCTATCTTATTTGTACAGTAGGGCAGGGAATAAATACTAAAAAATAAATAATATGGTAACATAACATTAATTGACTGGACGTAACCTTTTCTTCCTTTCCTTGCCTTTTTCAAAATGTTGCATAGACTTGCCTTCTTTTTTAGCGATTTGTTTCTGTCTTCCAGCCAATCATCCATCTGTTCTTCAATCTCCTCAATAGACGTGCCATGATCATATGATGGTACAAATGCATTTGTTTCTGCCACTGTGTATACCGGATATTCAGATTTTGGTTTCTTGACTTTAGGTTTCTTTTCTTCTGAAAACAGAATTTGAAAGAGAGTATTAACTCAGCAAGAAACAGGATTCAGACACATACTGCACCCAAATATTTTAAATTTGTGCTTGTGTTTTTGATCACAGATGAATAAAAGGTTAAATCAGTTGAGGGCCACAACTATATCATACAGGTTTGCCTGATCATCACAGCCTACTATGGTGCAATGCAAGGTGAATCAGCATCTGTTTTGAATATTCAGGCTCCTGTGGGAGGTTACCTTGACCTATTGTATCAGCAAATCTGGCAAGGATCTTCTACAGGAGAGGTTAAATAACTGTTAAAATTATATTTGTTCAGGGAGGATTATCCCTTCATATCTTTGTGAATTTCCCAGTTTGCCCCACTTTTGTTCAGGGAGATATGTATAGGGTTGAACAATCCTCACAAAACCCTAAAACAGCACATTGTGTTTTACAGGCATCAAGTATTATATTTTCATCTTTCCAAATAGTTTCCTTTGGAAGTATGGGAAGATATCTTGTTTCAGCATAGCTTTTCACAAGAAAAAAGATCAGGACACTGTTTACTGTTTTTCATCTAAATAACTTACATTTAATGTTTTGACATATAATTAGTATAAACCATTATCATTTAGAATATAACAAAAATTACTGTCCTATCTTCCACTACACAGAATAAAAATTAAAACACACCTCTTTGTGGAGAAAGTGACAAGACGAAGAACAGTTGCAATATGAAATTGCTTTGCATGCTAGTTTGCCCTACTACCATAACTTTTAATATAAAAGGTAAAAACAGATATGCTAGAGACAAAGACCACCACTGTACTTTCAATCACTATGCATGAGCATGAGCGCTGAAGAAAAGTGATGCATCTGAAACAGGCGTTGGAGGAGAGCTTTGAGAATACCCTGGACTGACAGAAGGATGAACAAGTGGGTCCTAGATCAAATCAAGCCAAAGCTTTCTCTAGAAGCAAAAATGACAAAACTGAGGCTGCCATACTTTGGGCACATCATGACTGGAGAAGAAAATCATGCTAAGGAAAGTCGAAGACAGAAGAATAACTGGAAAACCAAAGAAGAGATGGATTGACTCCATAAAGGAAGCCATAGCCTTGAATGTAGAGCAGCTAATCAGGGATGTCATGGGACATTTTGGAGGGCTTTCATTCATAGGGTCACCATAAGCTGGAAACAACTTGATGTTGTCACATGACAACAACCTATCTGGTAAATTTTCAACCTATGGGAAAATTTACCATAAAGAAGATGACACTACAGTATTATACTTCTAACAAGCTTTGCAGTAGGGGGGAAAAAACCAAAAGAGGAACATTTATGAAATTCTTGATTGGTTTAAAAGAAGCAAATCACAGAAAAAATGAAAAAAATATATGCATGGCTTTGCCAAATAATAAGGAAAGTTACATACATATTTCAGTTAAATCATGTTTAAGCAGATGGGAGAGTCTCATCAACATCCAATTCAACATATCAAAGGGATCACAGCTTTTCCTCATAACCTTTAAATGCAGGTGCTTATAATTTTAAGTGCATTTTATAATACTTAGAAGTCAAACCAATTTGGAAGTACTATAAAATTCACCACCAATTATTTGAATTATTTCCAGGCAGGCACAAAACCAAGGAAGGCTTACAAATAATGGCTGTTTCCTGAAGACCTTGCCCAAGTCTTCCCTTTCAGAACTTCTTCCCAACAGTATTTCTTACACAGCTAATTCATTTGGATGTAATAATAAACATTCCTATAAAAGAATAGGAATGTCACTGTTATAAACTGCCTAGAAAGCTTTGTCTGCTGGGTGGTATAGAAATTAAATGAATAAATAAATTTGGCAAATTCATACTTAAGTTAACCTGTTCCTAAGCAAAGCTATTTTCTCTAGAATGTATTTAGTATGCACAACAGATTTGGAAAAGGTGTGACCTCCCTTCTCCACTCACATATATTAGAAAGGAGACATGGAATCAATACTGTGCAAAAGAAAAAATAACTCACTTGGAAGTGTTTCCGTTTCAGCTCTAGCCAAGGCCTCTTCTTTCTCCTTCATTTTTGTTTCTTTATATTCTACATACAGATGTCTGGCCTCCTTTAAGAAAACTTAATGATATTAGCATCTCAAAGCAGCTGGCTGTGAAGGCACCATTTTAAACTTTACCATGATTAATTTAAAGCCCCCACAATTAATCATCTCAGAGGTGGGGAACAGTCAGGTGGTAAATTAATCAAATATTTAAATTGTGAATTTACTATACAGAAGAGAAAAAATTAACATAATTGCACACCACAGTGCTATTGTAGCAACACTCTAAAAAAGTTTTATCAGAGCAACATGTTGCTGTAACTTCCTTTAACTGAGAAAATAAAATAATTGCAGATTTAAAAGGCAATTGTTCCTTGCTAGCTTTCTGCTGTGTGCAAATACCACTACACTGACCATTCAGCTGACCAAGGTACCCAGAGTGCTTTCACTGACCCAAGCAAAAAAATGTCCCTGCTCCCTTTTCCATAAGTCAGGGACTATGGAATCCTATGGACATTTATTTAGGGATAAACTCCATAAAACATAGCACGAATTGCTTCTCAATAAAAATGCATCGGGATGCACAAAAGTGGAGGAACAGGGACAAAGTAATCAGAAATCATTTGTGCAGCTGAAATATGTGGCACCCAGCAAACAAAACAGATAACCTTCTTTTCCCACATGCTGCAACATCCACTGAAAGTCGTCCATGGAAAAACATCCTAATGAAAGCATTATTTCTAAGTTTAATTGCACAGGTATGTGTATGAAAGGGCTCAGGATAAAATTCATCAGCCATGTTTTATTTTGTGCATTTTTCATTATTGTGCACAGCCATAGCAAATTAATTGCAATCTAAGGGGAACCACTTAAAGCAGGATTCAAATTATTTAAATAATTTGTTTAATTTTATATAATTTGTTCAGGAAATAAATTGGCTCACTTGTTTGCTTTTTGTGAATTCAGCTATAAATTAGCATATGGAAATTTTATGCAAATTTTGTCCTATGGGCTTGTGTCTCCAATCCTTCAAGTGCCTAGTAACTACCTTCTCTAGGCTTCAGAGGGTCAGGACTGCAGTTTGTATACAATACACAGAACAATTCAAGCTAAATGTTTAAAATGATAGGCAGTAACTTAAGTACTTTAAAAACAAACGAAATGTCTGCATTTTGACCTTTTCAAATTCAAGTAAATATATCAATGTTATGTTTTTTATCTTTGTGCTTTTACAATCTGAAATTATTTAATACTTAGACACAATGAGACCTGAATGCATTGCTGGGTTTTATTTTGCTATTAGGAAATTACCAAAGCATGATCATTAATCATCTACCATGCTGAGTTTTGGAGATTACTTCAAATGCACAGAACCAATATACCATGGATGTTTTGCTATGGTTTCATCTTAGACACAGTCAATCAGCATTTAACTTTAACCCCTTTGACACTGAAAGCCAATATTTGATGCTAAATTCTGGAACAGAATCTATTATTGCTTATGTGACCACAAGACTTCAGACTCCAAGGGGATCTGTCAATCTCTCTGCCATGTCAATCATGGAACAATTGGAACTGAGGCTCAGATGAAAGTGATAGAAAAGAGGAGAAAAACAAATACAATTTTCAGTAGTCAGAACTGGCAAAGACTAATGATTAATTGTGAAACACCTCCAGTTGGAATTATTGTAGCACATAGGAGATCAGGCTGAAGCTATCCAACTTTTAAAAATGAAACATGCTAGTAATATCAGTGCATTATGGATTAGATATTAAAGAAGCCTTTCTATAACAAATCAGAAAAACATTTGCATTTTGGAGGAAGGCTATAGCCTCACTTGCTGTACAGTAATGAGAACATACATTTGTAAGTATACCCAGAGCTTTATCTGCTGAACCAAATGAAAGACTGTTAAATATCAAGTGTGTTCTCTCTTTAGACTCTTTATGAATTTGCAAAAGGGTTATTGAAATATGCTTATTATTTAAGTATTACACTGAACCCAAGCAAAAGCACTGTTCTCTCACTTTAAACCAGAATTTACGATCTGAAACAGAAATAGTTTAAAATAATGTATCAGTCATATGTAGTGGTTTTCAGCTCTCTACTCTGAACAAATATCAAAATTACTTTATATTATATGGATAGTAAATATGAAGTGTCATAAGTCAAGAAGCTGCCTTATAGCAAATAAGACTATTGATTCAACTAGCTCAGTATTTTCTACACTGACATGATGAGTAATCCTATGCAAAATTAGAGATAAAATCCCACAATTCCTAGCATAGCTAGCTGGGGAATGCTGGGAATTGCAGAGCTTTTTTCTATTTAAACATGCACAGGATTATGCCCTTTCCCACCTATACTTGGAGATGTTAGAGACTGAACCCAGAACTTTTTACAGCACTCAACCACTGAACTATTTTTGAAATGATTCCTGATAATCTCTCTTCCTATAAACTTTGCTGTTTCATTCTTAAATCTATTTGCCTAGATCAAGAATGTTTATATTCTGTATTGCCCTTTTGGGTTTTTTTGTTTAGTCGCCAAGTCGTGTTCGATCCTTCAAGACCCCATGAACAACATTCCTCCGAGCATTCCTGTCTTCCACTCAAGCCCACATCAACTGGCCCAGCGACCCCATCTAGCCACCTCAACCTCTGCCATCCCCTTCTCCTTTTGTCGTCAATCGTTCTCAGAATTAGAGTCTTCTCCAGTGAGTTCTTCCTTCTCATTAGGTGGTCAAAGTATTTGAGTTTCATCTTCAGTATCTGACTTTCTAAAGAACAGTCAGGGATTTCCTTGTCTGATTTGTTTTCTTTGCAGTCCAACAGACTCTCAGGAGTCTTCTCCAGAACCACAATTCAAAGGCCTCAGTTCTTCAGCGCTCGGTTTAACTTATGGTCCAACTCTCACAGCCACACATTACAACTGGAAAAACCATAGCTTTGACTATATAAACTTTTGTCGGCAGGGCGATCTCTTTGCTTTTTAGTATGCTGTCTAGATTTGCTAATGCTTTTCTCCCAAGGAGCAAGCGTCTTTTAATTTCTTGGCTGCAGTCACTATCTGTGGTGATCTTGGAGCCCAAGAAAATAAAATCTGTCACTACCTCCATTTCTTCTTCATCTATTTGCCTGGAAGTGATAGGACTAGATTCCATGATCTTAATTTTCTTAATGATGAGTTTGAAGCCAACTTT
This sequence comes from Varanus komodoensis, assembly GCF_004798865.1. Lineage (NCBI taxonomy): Eukaryota > Metazoa > Chordata > Lepidosauria > Squamata > Varanidae > Varanus > Varanus komodoensis. The sequence goes on along the minus strand of NW_025335440.1, from coordinate 23,846,324 downwards.
TGAATTCTCCTCTTTCACCCTCATCAAGAGGCTCTTTAGTTCCTCTTCACTATAAGCTTCTATTCTACAGAGAATTTAAAGGCCTAAAAATATACTTTTTTGTACTGGTTGATCCCTTTACTTCTATGTTCCTTTTTTATAGCCAAAGTTATCTTGAAACTTTGAAAAATTTAAAATACATAACAAAAAAAACAACGATTGCACACAAAGACATACACATATCTAAAAATGTCATGATGGATCAGGTTCCGTAATAAAGCTGGTGCCAGTTAATAGCAAAGATTTCTCCCCTATGTAGTATATGCAAGCAGACATGGGCAAGGTATAAAATAGGAAGCTAAAGAGAAATGTAAACCTGAGAGTCCTGGCACCTTTTGCAAACTTGTTGGCTAAACTTTAATCAAAAATAGGTAACGAGTAATAAATAATACTACTAGGACCATGGGCTACCTGGCTTGAAGGCTCCCTGTTAACTGTTTCTGCACTAAAAAGCCAACTATTCAACAGACAACATCTTCCCACAAAGCATCCAACTTGAACTTTTCTCCCTTCTGACTTGCTTGGTGCAGAACTCAGGTAGTTATCTGCAAGAAAAATAAAGTGGGCTGGTAGCCTTGTTCAGAACTCTACAAGAACAGTAGATGCTCCTTCTTTACTGCATTGCTGAAACATCAAATTTACACACAAAAAAAGATAGACTAGGATACAAAAAGAAGCTTTCTCAAAGAGGAAAAGCTTCACACTTTTGAAATTCGAAAGATAAATGAAATCTGTTTCCTGCTCCACTGGATTGTTTGTGGAAAACAAAAGTACTCATATCTCATGAATTAATGTTTTCCTCAAATAATCACAATGTTATCATGAAATCAGCACAACTATAGGTCACTGACTTGAACAGCATCCAGACAGCAAATCTACAATAATTTACATCTTCTACTTTACCTGCTATTAACTAAGAAAGTTTAACCAGTTCTTGTCTGTGAGAAAAGGTTTTAAAAAGAAAAGCCTCCCAATTATTTAATTTGAGAATTCACATCTCAACTTAGTGCTCATAAAAGCACACAAACAAAGAATCAGTTGAAACAGCACATGAAAACAATTAAAAACCACTTAAGAGTCAGAGTATATTATATATGGCAGTATATCTATGTATACAGTTCTGCTGTATTTTCTTTTTAAAGGAATTAACTGGCTGTTACCACCAACACTTACAGGAAATTAATCTGCACAGCTAATCCCAGTGAAATAAATGGGAACTATGCAAGAACACAGCTAGTCTTCCCCTGATCCTATTCATTTTAGTGGGTGCTTTACAAATGTTCCTGGGAAATATGCCTCACAACTGAAGTAATACAGTTGTAGACTTCACAATTGAAGTAATGCAGGTAATGCAAGAGCTTCAGTGAAGACCAATAATTTCTGTGGAATTTCCCTGCTTCAGAACTGTGGAAACAAACAAACAAACAAAGCAAAATAAAGTTCTGGCATCCGCAACTGTGATGAAAAGTGAATGCAAACCAGCACTCTGGAAATGAAGGATGTGGGTGGACACAAAGGGTTACTTAAAAAACAAAAAGGACTTCTCTACAAATAGGGAAAGTTTGTCCCCCAGAAATTCAGGTTCTCCAGAATATTCACTTTAATTACTGAAAAATATTTGGAAGCCATACTTGTATTGTACTAGATGAAAGAATATTTCTTGATCAATTAGACATTAATTGCTAGCTTTATTTCAACTATTTTAGATTTTTAATTTGCACTGAGGTTCTTTAAACCGTTCTCTTTTGCTTAATAATTTTGTTTTTGGGAAGACATGCTTGATTATTTTTAACCCAATTTTAACCATACATTAAATGAAACAATCCCCACTGATGTCAGTATACCTTATTTTGAAGTAGAACATGAAGGATCACAGCATTTCTGAGAAATGATTTTAAGTATGCAATGTATCCTATTTAGCTGCATTATGGCATTAGAGTTAATGTTTAATGGTCTCATATAAATTTTTCAGGAAATATAAATCAATCTTATAACCCATATATAGCTTTTAAAACAAACCATTCTGATTTCTTTAGAATTCACTTTCTCCTCTAAAACAAACAAAGTGAAGGATCTATTATGGTTTATTTCTTAACACTAAGATTTATTATTCTGTAAAACAAAACAAAAAACACTTGATTCAACACAGCATGAACACTGTGCTCCTTTCCCCCCCATTCACAATTCTCATGTCTTAGCACAAATCAGGATTATTCTCTTTTCACACAGCGTAGACAGGATTCAAAGTAGATTATCCGTCTCCATAATTTGTTCTACCAGTGCAAGATCTTTTAGCAGCACTTAGTCTTCACTGCTGGTTTAAATCAAGGCCACTAAAGGTCAGGAAAGATTCCATCCCTCTCATCAAAACCTTATGGGTCAGCCTCCCCTTCACCTCTGCTTCCTTGGAGATCACTGTAACTACAGATGGTAGGAAAGAAGGTAGTGCAGGTGCCAAGAAATCTGTCTCTTGGAAAACTCAGTGGAAGAACATTATACAGATGATCTTGTATATTACAATGTGCATATGTACACTATAAAGTAATTCTGCCTAGCCATCAAATTCACCACTATAGATGGCTAACAGCTTTTCACATCCCTCTCCCCTATTTCTAAGCCTTGGTTCACTTACTTGAGCCATCTGGGTGATTTTATCAAATAGTTTAATTGACAGCACGCCCTTTGAGAAGAATGAGTATCCCCTTTATGGCTCTACCCTGCAAGGAATTATGTTAGAGGGGGGACACATGAGATGAATCAGAGCAACTGATCACGGCAGCAGAAAGCAACCTGGTGCCCTAAAGATGCTCTGGACTACAATTCCCACAGTCAGTATGGCCAAAGGCTAGGGCTTATGTGAACTGCAGTCCAAAACTTCTGAAGAAAACCTGGTTGCCTATTATGGAATTACAGAACAAGAAATAAACACCCACTTCTCTTGCACCAAATTCCACAGCTCAAGCATAACAGCTTTGCAAGAAAAAGGTCCCAGGTTCAATCCCCAATATGCAAAGTAAACAAACCAAAACACTCTCAGGTAGCAGGGTTGGAAAAGGCCCCTGGCACTGCCAGTAATTTACAAATTTTACCAATAATGAGAAGCGTGTGTGCTTGAGATGACCTCCCAGGCAAATGGGTCTCACTGCAGGAAAGACCTGTAAACTTCCCTACTTCAGGCTTGTCACTGGAGTCAAGGCTTGAGGAACATGCAGAAATCACACTTGTGCTGCCTCTTCTTGGTAGCATACGCATCAGCTCTCCTTGTACCAAAAATCCATTTTAATCTGCCTCCTCCCATCCTCTACAAAATGATTAAAAATAAAGCTCTCAAAAAATTATGCTTTTAAACCTGCACACCATTTTTCTTCTAACTCTAGAGAACAGAGAACAGCTGGCAAAGCAGAGAACAAAAATGACACAGACTAACCTGTGGACATGCATACAAAGCAGTTTTCTGAAGCAAAGAACTACCTTAATTATTTTAAGTGCCTTCATGTATTAGAGGTAGGGGAAGGGAAAGGAAAGGAAGGGGCAGAAGCGATGGAAAACATTCAGTTGGATAAATGACAATCAGATGTGGGTAGCAGCTTTGCAACATGATTCATGTAAATGGATATTCAACCACCCGGCTGCTCACATCTCTTTTAGGATGTCTTAACAGACACAAGCTTGCATCTAAAGATTCCTGTCTGCATAAATGAAAAACTATTCTCCTCTAATACAGAGTGTGCTAGTTACCAACACCCCCATCTGGTATAGTCCTACCCAAGCCATTCAGGAGGCTTCCAGGAAGCCCTTCAAAAATGGCATGGGATGTGATACAATGATCAATCAGGGCACAAGGATGGAAACAGACAGCTTTGCTTGTACAGAAGTGGCTCCCACTCTCACAGGGGATCTCTGGAACCCTCTTTCACTTTTTCAGAGGGACAGAAAGAGAGCAAATGCTTCTTTTCAAAGTTAAACTGCCCTCTTTATTCTTTTAGCTTAGAACAAAAAAGCAATTCAGATGTTTAAAACTTTCAAGGAATAAACTAACTGTGTTTGCTTTTTTAAACACAAAGCAGCTTTAATTAGGAATAAGCTTGGACATGGTAAATAACACTCATTATTTAGTGCCCTGTCCAAGTTTATGATTGAATCCTCCTAGTTTTGCTGCTAGGAGAATGTTTTATCCATTGTATCTGGTAACACAGACTACTTCTCTTCTTGAAGACAGGAATCTTGGTGTTATCTTCACTGTTTCTATAAACCTGAGGAAAACTGCAATACATTTTGTGTAGGACCATGCCTCTTAGAATCACAGAAAAGTAGAGTTGGAAGGGGCCATAAAGGCCATCGGGTTCAACCCCCTGCTGTTGCAGGACACCAGTTTACACCATCCCACTCAGATGGCTGTCCAGTTTCTTTTTGAATGTCTCTGCTGTGTGAGAGCCCACAGCCTCTCTAGGCAACTGGTTCTACTGTCATATGGCTCTGACAGTGAGGAAAATTTTCCTGATATCTAGCCTAAATCTGGTTTGTCAGAACTTGACTTGATTATTCTGTGTCCTACACTCTGGTATCAAAGAAATCTTGATCCTCCTTTTTGTGACAGTCTTTGAGGTACTTATAGAGGGATATTGTGTCCCCTTTCAGTCTTGTCTTCTCAAGGCTGAACATGCTCAGTTCTCTCAGTCACTCCTCATAGGGCAGTGTTTCCAAACCCTGGATCATTTTTGTTGCCCTCCTTTGGACCCTTTTAATTTTTCTGCATCTTTCTTAAATCTTGGTGCCTAGATCTGGCCACAGTATTCCAGATGGGGTGACTAGTGAGGAGTATAGGGGAGCTAATACTTCTCATGATTTGGAAGTAATACTTCTATTAATGCATCCCAAAATAGCATTTGCACTTTTGCTGGCTGCATGGCATTGCTGGCTCATATTTAGCCTGCTGTACACAATTACTCCGAGGCCAAGGGTCGACAACTCAGAGAGCCATTTGGACCCATTTCCCACAGAAAACACGGGGAGCCGCAAAACTCTTTTGACCTCTAAAATGAAAATAGCACTGCATATATCATTTTTTATCTTTATGCTATGTATAAAAAACTATAGCATGTTGCATTTATGAAACAGATCAGGGGCTGTGCTGTGCTGGCACGTGTCGCAGATTGGTGGCTGTGACACATATTTTGAGCAATGGAGTCGCAAACAGAGGGATTCAAGAGCCACGTGCGGCTCCGGAGCCTCAGGTTGCCGACCCCTGTCCGAGGCCTTTTTCTTTTTTCAGTTCTGTTGAAATATGTATTCCCCATCTTGTATCAATGTATTTGGTTTCTTTTTCCTAGGTGAAGGACAGTACTTGTTCTTATTGAATCTCATTCAAGCTTTCAGCCCAGCAAGTTTATCAAGATCACCCTGGATCTTCATTCTGTCTCCTAGGGTGTTTGCTATCCCACCCAGTTTTGTATCATTTGCAAATGTGATTATTAATGATTCAGATAAGCAAGTACAAGAAAGATAAAGACGTTGAAGAGCACTGGACAAAGGAATGAAGCTAGCAGCATCCCACTGGTTACCTTCCTTCAGTTTGAGAAGGTGCTGTTGATAAGCACTCTAAGTGTCCCATTTAGCAGCCAATTTTGGATCCAACAATAGTTTTTCTATCTAGTCCAGTTTTCGTTAATTTTCTTAGAATGTCATGGGGTATTATGTTGAAAGCTTTGCTAAAGTCTAGGTAGATTATTTACACTGTGTTCTCTCTGTCTTTGGAGGGAACCCTAACCCTTTGGGAGATTACCCAGTCAAAAAATGAGATTGAAATAGTCTGACAGAATTTTTTTTTATAAATCTACATTGGCTTCTATTAATCATTGTATTTTGTTCAAGATGCTTGCAGACTGATTTTTTAAATAATTTTCTCCAAAATTTTTCCAGAAAAGCATCTACTTCTGCTTCATTGACTGTGCTAAAGCCTTGGATTGTGTGGATCACAACAAATAGTGGCAAGTTCTTAAAGAGATGGGAATACCAGACCATCTTATTTGTCTCTTGAGAAACCTATGTATATGCAGGTCAAGAAGCAACAGTGAGAACTGGACACGGAACCACTGATTGGTTCAAAATTGAGAAAGGAGTTCGGCAAGGTTGTATACTGACGCCCTGCCTATTTAACTTGTATGCAGAGCAAATCATGAGAAAGGCGGAGCTAGATGAATCACCAGTTGGAATTAAGATTGCTGGGAGAAATATCAACAGCCTCAGGTATGCAGATGATACCACTCTCATGGCAGAAAGTGAAGAGGAACTAAAGAGCCTCTTGATGCAGGTGAAGGAGGAGAGCACAAGAGGTTGACTTGAAACAACATTAAGAAAACTAAAATCATGGCATCCGGTCCTCTCACTTCCTGGCAAATAGATGGGGAAGAAATGGAGGTAGTGACAGATTTTATTTTCCTGGGCTCCAAGATCACCGCAGACAGGGACTGCAGCCAAGAAATTAAAAGACGCTTGCTCCTGGGGAGGAAAGCTATGGCAAATCTAGACAGCATACTAAAAAGCAGAGACATCACCCTGCCAACAAAAGTGTGTATAGTCAAGGCTATGGTTTTCCCAGTTGCAATGTATGGCTGTGAAAGCTGACCATAAGGAAGGCTAAGCGCAAAAGGATTGAGGCCTTTGAATTGTGGTGTTGGAGGAGACTCCTGTGAGTCCCTTGGACCACAAGGCGATCAGACTGGTCAGTCCTAGAGGAGATCAACCCTGACTGCTGTTTAGAAGGTCAGATACTAGATGAAACTCAAATACTTTGGCCACCTAATGAGAAGGAAGGACTCCCTAGAGAAGAGTCTAATGCTGGGAACAGTAGATGGCAAAAGAAGAAGGGGGTGGCAGAGGATGGGGTGGCAAGATGGAGTCACTGAGGCAGTTGGTGTGACCTTAGGTGGACTCTGGGAGATGGTGGAGGACAGGAAGGCTTGGAGGAGTGTTGTCCATGGGGTCACGATGGGTCGGACACGACTTCATGACTAACAACAACAACACTATGAGTCACACCCTAGAAACTGCCTTTCTCTGTATCAACCCCTGAACCATTGATGTTGCCCCTCCCACCCCAAAGCCCCACAGTGGTCTGCTGCTGAAATTCACTGTCAAAGCACCTTGGAGACTCAGAAGTGCCAGATTCTGATGCTAAACACTAAAAGTGATCCTTTTAAGTCTCCTCAGCAGTTAGTCACAAATTTCTTTACAGGTGCAGCAAATGCAGCAATAAGAGTACAGCCCCCAGGGAACCTAGAAATTAGTTTCCAAACCATTTGAAGTGCCACACCTCTGAACGTAACGGCTTGAGTCTGGTAGCCAAGGTAATTGCTCATGCCTCTTAACCACCACATGAAAAAGAAGCTATAGCACTTTGCACCAGCTGAAATTTTTGAATTGTCTTCAGTGACAGCTCCATGTATAACACATTGCAGGAGCCAGTCTGATCCATGCTTTTAAAACCTCCCAGGAAAGAAAAAAAAAGTACTTTCCCCTATGCAGTAAATGAAGTTGGTAACACACAGCTCTGGCTGCTATCGCTACCTGTTAAGATATAGAAAATTCAGCCTCTTCTATCACAGACATCTTAACCAACCCCAACATTTGAGGATTTATCCCAGAATCACCTCAGTTTTAAATATATTTGCCATCATCCACCCAGCACAGCTTCTGGAGAATGATTCAGGATAGAGCTCACTTAGAGAAATATAGAACTCAATTGGACTGCATACTGGTGACACAAACCAGAAAGCCATGCATGAAAGCATATTCAGTAACTTCACAAAAGCATTAGAAACCACTGATAGCAGAGCCGCAGAGGCAAAGTACCATTCCCAAAAGCCATCCTTCAGCTGTGAGTGAAGTACATCAGAGAATCTCCAACAGCAGTCTCACAATCATATCCACAGCATTGGCAGCCAGACTGTTAATGCAGACTGGCTCATAGGAACACATTATGCCTGTCCTCTTCCAGCTATACTGACTCCTGGTTGAAGTCCGGGCTTTATTCAAAGGGCTAGTACTAATATTCTTAGCCCTAAGTGGCTTGGGGCCAGGTTATCTGAAGGACTGCCTCTTCCTACATGTACCTACCCAGATCCTGAGGTCTCCAGGGTTCTTCTCCAGGAGCCCCTTGTAAAGGAAGTGAGTTGGGTGACTACCAGGAGGGGGGCCTTTTTGGTTGTGGCACCCTATTTTTGGAAGGAGTTTCCCAAAGAGGTGTCCCTGGCACCTACTTTGTATTCCACACCAGGTGAAGATCTTTTTATTTTCCCAGCACTTTAACTTCTATCTTTTTCATGTACTTCATTTTATTGTGAACCACTGCTATGCTTCTGTGTTGAATATTAGCAATTGTAATTGCTATTATGGTTTTGTTATTTTAAATTAATTTTTTGTGTGTATCTTTCAAACTTTTGTTTACCTGTTCAGAGTCTTGGCTGTTAGGCAGTATAAAAAACAAGCAAACAGAATCTGCACTAGGCAACCAGCACACCAGAAGTATCCCAAATCAATCCTTCATATCTGAAACCCATCTATGGGTTCTCAGTACTTGTGTGTAAGGATAAACGCTCCAAGTGAATCATGGTCATCCACATTTCATTCAGCTCTGCCCCAAGGTTGACAGTGAACTAAGCAGATGGATAGGGCAAGTCAGGCCATTAAAGATAGGACTCATCTCAACCAACAAGGTGTGAGTAATAAATGGCAGGTTGAATTATACCCCTGACTCCAAAGCATGGAGGATGATATTCTATCATTTTAGTAGCTTTTAATATATCAGGAATAAGACTAAGCAAGTTCTGGGAGATACAGAAACTGAGTTCCTGGGCTGGGTCAAGTAATTGATGCAGGAAAAGGATGAATCCCCCTGACTTTTATAACTCTCATACCCTCAATACCACATCTATATGGATGCCAAATTTGCTTTACTTACACCCCCCCCCCCCCGGTGTAACACACCCCTTGCTAAACTACATCATTGGTTGAGCAGTTTCTGTACACTACCAACAGATAATCTATGCTGAAAGGCCTTGCCAAAGGGCCAAAATCCTGTGGTGTTGCACAGATAGCCAAAGTCAAATACAAGTCCCAACTTCATGGATCAATCCAATATGTTTTATATTTAACTGCTCCTAAAGTAAAGAATGGGGAAGAGAAGCTCTCTGGCTAATCAAAGCTGTTTCAGGTTCATCCAAGTACTAGCAGTTTACTTATGAACATATCAGCAAGAAGAAGCAAAGACTTGATATGCCAAGTGCCATGTCTCTTTGGAAGCCTTGGCAATCACATTCAAGTCCAAATGCTATCAATTTCAAATCTATGTTAGGAGCTTTAATGGCCAGAAACCTTCTTCCTGCTTGCCTTGCTCTATCTTCTCAGTTTTTAATTTAGTTTTGCCAGTGCTACATCAGTCCGTAAGCCCTTAGATATCCTCGCAGATACTGATATAATATCAAGGTCTGGGTTAACAGGTTGCTAATGATAGGCAAATCTGAAGCATAACCTGTCTTGATGCTCCTGGCCTATACCATGCGTAAAATTAAAATGACTCGAGGAAATTTTATGTTTAGACAGCAACAGTTCTCATCTCAATCAAATTCAATGCATTTGTTAATAAAAGCCCACAATATTCACCAGCCTTTTAAAACCTTACAGTACTGTTTTATAACTGTGGCCAATAAACAGATATAATTCTTACAAACATAAGCAAACACAAACACACATTTCAGCAAATTTGTTATCTAACTCTCCAAAACTCTGTCGTAATATTTAACCTTGCACTGTCTTTTTAAGCCCTTGAAGTCATTCAAATAATTTGTAATCTGATAAAATGGTGATGCAGCCTAAGTTAATGAATCTTATTCGCTGTGATTAAAGAATGTTTTTGTTTTCTTTCCTGTCTTATTGAAACCTGAATTACTATTCATATTCCTTTGTTTGTTTATTCACACAGAAAAAATTAAGGCTCCCAAAATAAATAGCAAGTCTTTAAACATATTGCTGTTGGTCCAGAAATTCTATTTTAAAAGTGAGAGTTCTGCCTTCCTATTTCATTTATTTAGCTCTCGATGTCTTCTGTGTTTATAAATCAATGGACATAAGAGAATCACAGGGACTCTCTATATAACATTACTTGGATCAAAATAGTTTACTAAACTCAGTAAATTCCCATAAGTAAAATACAGGACACGTGATAAGAATAAAGATGTAGGAGACTTACAAATATGAGGGAATGTTACAAACCTGCAAAGAAAAGAAATTGGGGTAAAAGGAAACACAGCATTCATTTTTTACCTGAATTAGCTGAGGCAATCCTTTTACTGTTAGATAGAACCATATTCCCAGCTTGCACGGAAGCAGGTCCCGCCACTGTGGTTTCTCTAACAATCTATAGAAATAAAAGATTTTCAGTCATTGCTACTTATATCCTGTTGCATGCATCACAGGAAATCTTCCAACTAGGAACATAAAGTGCTAAAATAAGCAGGAATCTGCTTACTGGGACAAGTAAATATTTTCATATAAAATATAATTATTATGACAAATATCTTTAGAGCTCCTTCTAAACATTGGGCTTGTCTGCACTTCACAAAATAACCCACTCAGGCTTTTGACGGCTTCAGCCAAAAAAGCAAGAAAGAAATGGCCTGACCACCAAGCCAGTCACAAGTGCTGACAACCAGATATGAAGACTGTAGCCTAAACAAACCAATACATAAAAATTAATGTCATTTGAAGTTCACTGATGCATTACTCACTGATGTCATCAGAACAGAAGACAAGCAGAATGGTCTCTGCTCTCTATACTGCATTGATCCAATTCATGTTCCTGCTGTGTGAACTATTTAAACCCTTTATTTCTTTCTATGAATCAATAGAAGAAATGGTGGTATCTTCTGGAGTATTCTGAATGCCACTATTTCCCCCCCGCATGTTGTTTCTTGGCTTGAAGGTGGTGGGGGGGGGGGGAACCACAGGAACAAAAACATTTTACTAATGTCTCCTTGCTCCTAAGCTTAAGTCATACTAGCTAAAACCCATGCTAAAATAATTGTATTTAAAATTCTGTTATAAAAGCTTCAGTGACAATTCTGCATTCAATAAACCTTTTCAGTTTATTCCACCCCTAAAATTAACTGACTAAAGCTGCCATTTAAATTAGTTCTGCAGAGGTTTTCATGCATACTGTAATTTCTGCAACGTGCACGCTCATTTGTATTTATTATTATTACATTTATATGCTGCCTTTTCCCTCTTGGGCTCCTGTCCAATCAAGCACTTAGCTAAAGAAGCTCCTCGACAAACAACATGTGACACACACAGAGCATGAAGCATAATGTACATCTCCTAAGGCCCGGTCCTATAGTGTGACCATTACAGCACAGTGGCTCTCTAGTGTGCTTTTATAACATCAGTTCACAACTATGCCTCAGAAATTACAATTAACATCTTGAGCAGAGTTTCTATTAAAACACACACACTAAAGATTCTTTTCAGGGAGCATCAAAACATTCACAAAATATGTCTGGATGTCAAAAACTATTTCGGCACTTCTTTGAATAGAAGAAATAACTCTTCTGTGAAAAGAATTTCCCTGGGTTACCCACCTTTCATTCCTGTCTACACCAAGTTTCACTTCATCCACATTCTTCCCTCCTGCCTTTTTCTTCTTCTCTCTCTTTTTTCTGCTAAGCAGTTCATCCTAAAAAGGAAAAGCTGTTAGAGGTTATCATGAACATGTGCTCTGCAACTGTTAGGAAGATTCTTCCATTAAGAATAAAACAGAACAGCATTTATGCAAATGTATTGCAGGAGCCACATAGTTAAATAAAATCATTTAACAAAAAGTGTTGCCATGGTATCCACTCCTTAAAAACACATGAAGTCCAATTCTGTCAGTTATGTATATATCCACAGCAAAGTTTTCTTTTACTTTTTTTAAAGCTTTCAACTTGTTTCATCCAACAACTTTAATCAGATACTTCTGAAAATATACAAAGAAAAAACAGATGCTAATGCATGAGTGCTGTTCAATTATAAAAAATTTAGCATATAAATAAGAATGCTTGTTTGCTTTCTAGTAGACAAGAAGGAACCAACATTTTAAACATGTCTTTGCTTCTGTCATTTTACCATTCGAACCCTGGAACATTTATCACGTTTGAAAGACACTTCAATTTGGGGGTAGGGTAGAAACCTCCATTAAGACATTAAAAGCCAGAATGAGTATGAATTTCAGTTATCAAGATTCAAAGAGTGGGAGAGGACAAAGAGAAAACTCACAAACCCACATTTGTGCATTTCACAAGGAAGGTCTGACTTCTTTAATTAAGTTAATTTCTAAAAATTATCTGAAAGTCACCAATATATAAAGCAAAGTAGTTTGTGTTTTATTTTAAAATGCTACACATTATTTAAGAGTAATCATTTATGTACCATTTAGATATAAGCATATTTTTGGAAGCATTTTTCGTCATTATTGAGTTTTTCAAACATTAGAGCAGAGTGGAAGGGGGAACACCCCCCCCACACACACACACACAAACCCTGGATTCAACTTCAGTGGTTTTAGATACAGCTTATTATAAATGCTTACCAGTTGTTTTTCCAGGTAGATTGACCAAACCACAGCATAATGACCCACTGTGAGGATAATGAACAACAGTAATGCCAACTCTGCATTGCTCATTTTCCTCACTCGCCTGTAGTAAAATACAGGTTGTCGCCAATCTGGTAGCCCATTGATCAGAATATCATCATATCTACAATGACAAAAAATCAAAGAAGCTTTCATGAAGCACTGAAAATAGGTGGTTGGTTTGTTTTAAAAATGAGAATGGCCATTTTGTTTTATTCATCAGCTACTGGAAAGTATTAAATCTCGGCAATTTTAAGTTTTCTCAACATTTATTCTGGGGTTTTGGAATAGACAAAATTCTAACCAGGCTACTGTGGAGAAGTCCTCCAGTGACTACATAAAAATGGTGATTCTAATGTTCTTACAGCTCCCCCAATTGATTCACTGGAGAAGTGTTTTTTCTCTACAATGAACCATATGTTCAACCTACCTGTCAATCACTGGTCATGTTCTCAGAATAAAAGAATTACAAAGGGATGATTTTCAGTAGACAGGAATAACCATCAAATATATTTACTTGCACTGATTCCTTAATGTATATAAAAATGAAAAAACAACCTTTATTGTTCAAAGAAGGTTGCCATTTTACTGAACTTTTTCTTTTGACATAAAAACCAATTTGGAATAGACTTGTAATTTATTCAAGATCAGAATTTTCTTTAAAAGAAAGCTATCTGAAATCTCAGTCTCCTAAGAATTGTTGTTTTGGTTGATAAATATTTTGCCTTGTTGATTTCTTCTATGGTTCATGTAAAGTCATGTATATTAAAAAAAATCTTTCTATATTTATGTCTTTTCCAAGTGTTGTACACTGAACTTACGATTTTTAAAAATCCACATAATATATTTCCTACCTGCATGAACAATTCAATAACTTTCAGTAGGAAAATTGACAAGTCTATTATTTAAAACACTTAGAATGGAGACATTTAAAATACTGTATGTACAAATTAACCCTAAATGAAACACAACACATTGAATATTCTAATCACGCTATTTTGAGAATTAAATCTACACTGAAAGGCCTAATTTGGTGCAACACATTGACCAAAATATTTTAATTAAAAATATTCTGAGTTAGTCGCAGGCCTAATTACAGGAATAGAAATAGGGCCTATATTGTCATGCAGGTCACTAGGACTCAGTAGTAGGTTTTTCTCAAGTAAATTGACCAATCCTGGAATAATAGCGCAGCTGCTAAACTGCCAGTCTTGACATGTAAATCAATTTAAATGCAACAACTGCAGTAGCTACTTTGATAGTTATTAAACTGATACCTTGGAGATAGATTAATGGGAAAAACTGAATTTTTTCCAACTCTTTTTAAAGTAAAACTTTGTCCAGGACAGATTACATTCAAGCAATCTAATAAGATTAAAGATCCATTTGTTTTAGAAAGATGTTAAATTATTGCTGACCAGAGCAAATGATTCGACTAATTTATAGTTCTATATATTATAGGGATATTATATAATTTAACTTCCTATGTTAGTTGCTCTAATCAAGATTAAAAACAGAAATATTATGTAGTTTCACAGATTTATTTTGAGTCTTTATTCTGAGCCATTGCTATAAAGCTAAGGGTGATCACCATCACTTTGAAGAAAGGAAGTCTGGAAAAGTTGTTTTGATCGAAAGTACAAAAAGATAAGAAAATTAGCTCTTTCAAATAACTTTTAAAATGTTCTTCAAACTGTACTGATAATTAAACTGTAAAGCATTTGAGAACAAGACACAAATAAAATAGAACAAACAAAACAGCAGGCTTGAATGAACTAAACAGTTATGATTTTAAAGATTTCTTCCTGTTTCATTTATATCAAATACATTTTCATGGGGAGATGGGGAAGCTAATCCAAATAAAGCTGTTCACTAAAATGGAAAAAAACCCCAATTATTTCCAGAAGTATCATAGGCTTTGATATCTAAACTATAATGGGGAAGTATTAAAAACTGTTTTTTATATATTTAATTCTGATGGAAAATTTCATGTACTAAACACACTGAACAGCACTCAGTATTTACCAGCCTACGCCTGGTATTCTGAACAAAAGTCTCTAAGGATTTAGTTCCAGAATCAATGCTCTATTGATTTTTCTATCAATGAACATTATAGCTCACACGACTGGCCATTTTAAGTGAAGATAGCTTCTATTATAACCCACTTTTTAGAATATATACTGCCAAAAGATAAATCACTCCTTTCTAAGTTAATTAACCATTTATAAATTAAGATGTCTATTTCATTTTTAGAATTACATGTGAACAATGAACCTTAAGTTACGCAGAAGCCTTTGATAATTTTTACTCTTGTTTTTCACATTTAGGAAATTAGTTAATTAGGAAGCATGCAGACGATTCATTAAAGTACTTATTTGCAGAAATCAATCTATCACCTACGATAGATCTTCAGAGGCATGCAGTAGAATTAAACATGTAAGTAAATCACAAAGCAGTCTGGCCTTTATGTTCTCCTCACATCTTACATATCCTTGCATTTTGTTCAATTTAATCACTTGGGCATCACAACTGAATACATATACAGCACATGCTAGAAACATGTCAAGCAGTTAAGAACATTAGGAAACACCTCATGAGGACAGAAGTTGTAACGTATGTCTGTTAAGGATACAAAAATAAAATATATTCAAAGCAGAAATTCCATATAAAGCTATAGTACAAAACTGCCCCATAGCACAACTGCAGTTTCAGTAAAATTTTAAAGATGCAGTTGCTCATGCGCAAAAGTATTTAGTCTATTTTGCTCCCCTGCCCATCCTACTCATCTTAAGGTAGCTTGCTGCAGTGCTACAATAGTCCAGCTGGCTATCATATATGAAAGTTTAATACAAGGTTTCAAAATACCCTTTCTTCCTACTTATTTGAAACATAAGCCTCCACAATACACATGGTTCCACCAATTTTACAACTGTAAACGTAGGCACATTTAAACTAAAGCTTCTCTAAAATGAATAGAATTTGCTTCCACATGCGTGCAGAGAATTAGGTTTTACAATCTAGAAAGGGGACAGGGGAGGAAAACCATCTTTTTCTTCCAACACTTTTTCAAGGAATATAACTGATCTCCAGAGCACTTCATTTATTTTCCAAATAGTGCATATAAAAGCATTACAAAAAAGGTGCTATAGTTTACAAGCACAGTATTAGAACAATTATTTTGATGTCCTACCACTGGTTGCTATAATCTGTCTGCAAGCATTTGAAAAGGATACAGATGAATTTAGAAGAAAATCAATATGATTTTAAAATTGGAAAGTTATTGTTCTGGCTATTAAGCCTGTACACTTCATTTTCTTTCAACTAATGAAAGAAAAGAATCTATTAAAAATCAACCCAATTTCATCATATTAAAGATGGGTTTTTACTTTTAATACTGAGATAATGTAAACAGGTTTAAAGTAACTTCTAGTATCAATCCATAAGCACTAGAGGTCAGGATAAATTTAAGTATTAGCTGTTGTTTATAAATACAGGAAGGCTGAGAAACAGGCAAATGGGCACACTGAACAGGAACCCCCAAACACTAGACAGCCTCCCTGAACTTCAAAAAGCAGGTTGTGAGTTTGACACAAGCGCATCTCAAAAGCAAACTCATACAAAAATTTGGCCTCCATGCCAGGTTATCTTTATAGCACTTTCACACCAAATCACTTTGGAGCTGTAAGGCTGAGCAACACTGTGTAGTCAGCTTCAGAACAAAACATTTTGCTTTTGATTATGCTTAGTATGCAAAATTGCTAAAAAAAAAGAAAAGCTGCATTTTTGAGTATATAAAGTACGTTGAACAACAAAATTTTGAGAAATTTGCTTTGCCAATCTGCTAAGTAAATGTTCTGATGAGCAATGCATACATTTAATTCAGTCAACTACAGCCAAACCTGAATCATATGAATCCGGAAAAGCAAATGAAGGGGATCACATTATAATACAACTGGTAAGCATATGCTTTAAGAAAAATCCTTTAAAGTCCTATAATTGCCTCTTGGTTAACAATTACTTAATCAAGATAAATAGCAGTATTTGAAATTGACAATGTAGTTTTTCAGCTGATTCTCTGACCCTAGTGGTCTAGTATTCCTGAAGGCAAAATCCTTGGAAAAGATGCTTCCTAGCAATGTTTAGGTGGTTTTTTATTAATTTGTTTACTTTGTTCTTGAAGGAATAAGTTACTGCCCCATTCTTGCCCCTGAGGAGGAGATATTCATCAGCCACTTGGAGGTATTTAGTTGAAAAAGCATAAAAACCATTAAACTGATTTTTAATCCTTCCTACAAGGACAAGGGTTGCACCAGTTTAGTGAAACACATCTCTAAGATAATTTATTTGCAGGTTTTACAATCTGTACATTATGTGAAATCCCTAAATCATTTCTTCTAATTACAGTGGTCAAAAGTTGTAAAAGAGACAAGTTCTTGGTACTGCAACTGGGGAGGGGGAAAAGAATTCAAAAGGACATTAAAAAACAAAAGAAAGGTGCAATGTATTTAATACTGGAGTCTAATAAGTAGAGCGCCTTTAAAATAAATGTTATTTAAAAAATTACATGGGGGTGTGTGTGTGTGTGTGTGTAGGGGGGTACATTTAAACTAGTTCATACCTTTTGCAACCATTTGACACCAGACATTGACCCCCTATTGTTAAACTTCCTAAACTTCCTTGATCTATGACTCCAAGCTGAAAGACTGCAGTGGGAGGCAGGGTAAAAACCATACACAGAATCTCCAAAACTCCTCTGAACACTGTTCCATGGCTCTTTCAACACAGAGGATTATCTGAAAGTAGATAATCTCTACTATGAGACCTGGACTCATGCCAAGGCTTCTACAAAGCCAAGAACCTCCTGGAGAACTTTCAGCATCCCTGCTCAGAGAATTGAAAACTTAGAGATATTTCGAATAAGAACTCCTTCACTGGCAGTAAGTCCTTCTTTTCTTCAGCCAAAGTATCCAGGTCACCACAGCTAAAGTGAGCATCCTAATAAATCACAAGTCCAAAGTACAACACAACAGTCCTCTAAACAATAAACCAAGCACAAGGGGATTGCATGGCAAATTTCTTTTCTCTCAGGTACTATGAACCAGCTTTTCTTCACACATTGGTGACATTATGCAATTAAAATCCTTTTCAAAAACCACTAATTATATATTAAAATGATTGAGGCTTTCATTCATTCATTCATTCATTCATTCATTCATTCATTATGCTACTCCAGAAAACAGCAAAGAAAAAAACAAACTCTACAAAGTTTGGTAAAATCCTGAAAAGGGAACATGGCATCTTGGACAGCAAAAGAATGAAAATAATTGTAAAACCCACCATCAGCATGCATAAAGTGCCATGAACTTCTACCAGTCTTATTCTATTGTAGGATAGTCTGAATGTTAGATAAACAATTAGAAAGAAGCAACCATTGAATCAAGCAAGGGTCAGTAATCTAAAAACACAAATGTACTGTGATTGATAAATTTGCTTCCCTTTCTCTTGTTAATGTGAGATAAAACCCAGAAAACTAATTAATGCACATACAAGGAAATTTGGTAGAATATACAGTGAACATGTTATAAAGACTATGACTTTAAAGAAATTCTGGACATCCTAGTCCATGTTAGTTACTACAAACATTGAAAAGCTTGCTTTGAAACATATGCATAATAAAACTCACCTACGCCTCCTCTCTTCATCCTTTAAAATCTCATATATGGCCACCAACTAGAATAAAAGTATATTTTTATTAAAAACAACACTAATCACATCAAGAATGTTGCACTGAACAACCAGTTTTTTCACAAAGCATAAGTATATAAAAGCTTTCTTTCATAAAAGTGAAAACGGTTCAAATCATTCCATGTACTATGAAAATGTCCAAGTCATTTTATACAACTTTTACTGTCCTTTATATACAATTCAAAACGTTTTCCACTTTATTTTTTGTAATTAAGTGTCTATTCATGTTGACATAAATTTGATTATTTTCTTATGTAAGCCAAAAAAAGCTTCCACTTTTTAAAGCATGCTTTACTATTTCACTAATATTTATGAAAATGTCTAAGTAGATTACAAATGAGCAAGTTCTGCTAAAATATTTTCCTTTAAAAATATGGGTGCAAAGTTTCATTTCACAGTAAATATGTATTACTTAGATTTTTTTTCTATTTCCCATTACAGGGTAAATGTGACATTGTGCTAAAAAGAAGAACAGAACCTTAATATCAAGTTCCAAATTCTAAGCATTCCCATCTAAGAATACTCAGCTTCTGATAGCACATGTTGCACTTCTATCTATTTTTTAAAACGTTTATTAGTTGAAACCTATTTAAAGACTTTAAACAAAAATAAAGCTACAAAAATAACATTCCAAATTCCTATGGTTAATAATTTCTAAATATTTTACAACATAGTCAAAATTCAATGTATTTAATATTTAATGTAGTATCACTTACTTGTCTAAACTGGGTTTCTGCATTTTCATCTTTATTCTTGTCCGGGTGTAGTATTAATGAAAGCTTGCGATATGCTTTCCTAATGTCTGCTGATGAAGCATCCTGCAAAACACAAAGCAAACTTTGTCAGAAATGAATTCCCAGAACCTTGTTAAGATCTGAGAAGACAGCCAACCAAGTGCAGGGACCTGAGGCAATGTAATTTGAGCAATCATTCTTAACAGCCGGGATATGCAGCCAGTCTGGCCACATGACTGAACAATCAGTCAATCTAATTTTGTTCTCCTCTTAACTTCTTTCAATGCCATGTTCTCATTACAAGAAGATAGTATTTGCCAGAAACTTTCAAACACTTGCTTCCTTAAAATCAGTCAATAAATCTTCAACAGCAATTAGGACATCAAACGGATAAATTAAAATTAATATGTCTGCATATCTTCAAGAATATTCCTTTTTACTCTGGGTATTATGCTCATTTTTATCAGTTTTAGGCATTACCTAATGGTGTACTCTTCATATTACATCTATATTAATTTCATGCAGAATTTCAAACAAGCTTTCTTTCTATGTGCCTAAGTAAGAGAGCTTTTAAAGCAATATTAGCATGAAAAGAAGCAAAACTACTGCAGAAGTATAAACAAGCAATACCAGTCCAGTGCCCAAACGTCAGTTCAGTTTCATTTTGGTTCTTCAAGCTTGAACCAGTCTGTTAATCACATTTTTAAAGGTGTACAAATTCTGTTTCTAAGAGCATACTATATGAATGATTTTAGTTAACTGACAATTTCATACAGTATTTGTAGCATATTATATATATATATATATATATATATATAGAGAGAGAGAGAGAGAGAGAGAGAGAGAGAGAGAGACACAGACACACACACACACACACACACACACACACACACACAGAACAATGCTTCCACAATGAACATATCAAACACAATGTCTCCTTAATATGATATATACCACCAATAATACTCTTCTTCAAAATGTATTCTATAAAGTACCACTTGGGATAAATGGACAGCTTAAGACAAGGATTTCATTTCAGATCTGCATTTTATTTCAGATTAATGGAATATGCATTATGGAATATGTATAAGAATTACAAGTTCTCTGTAGATAATCTCTAGAACTATGTTGATGCAAATTTACTGTAGTAGGTCAAATTTGGAAGAGCTCCTGAAACTGTAAAAAGCCAAAAATAAGACAATTAAAGCACCACTGTAATTAGACTGTCAAACCTTCTGGTACAAAGCACTGTTTTCATTACAGATTTATAGCATAAAACTAACTTGGCATAAAACATTTCAGGCCAGAAAATAATAACAGGGTGAAGTGCATTGTGTGTTGTGGAATGTCTGCATGCATGACCTGAGAAGCCACAGCCAATATGTATACTGTGAAACAGAGGCATGAAACCGATGTATGCCTATCTACATGTGAGTTTCATGTCTTCTTCCTATATGCAAGTGCTTTTTTGTTTAAGAAAATGTGTGATGTTTGAAGTGGCCTTTTGCCTGCTTTGACTAATAAAAGAAAAAAACCAAGGCTATACAAGATTCTCAATGTCATAATCAACACGAAGTCTTTCAGCATCTATAGGCAAGAGAGATATTTACTGCAGTCCCAAACCTACTCTGAGTCACACCTCTTAATGAGTAAGCCCTATGGAACACTGTGAGATTTAAACATATATCAATCTGCATCTGAGCCCTGAAACATCGGTAAGATTCTGTGGAACTAAAGCATTAGAGCTTTACAGCTTATATTTGGAATATTTACTTTCATTATCCTTTCCAGGCATTGATTATTGGGCAGAATAGAAATGTAATACATAAAAATAAAATAATACCTTTGTGCAAGATTATGACCTTCTTATTCAAATACTTCAGTAATATCACTTAAAATGAAATACTGTCATATGACTCATACTCCTTCCTTCAGATCCAGAAAAGGAATAAAAGGGATATAAAACATACAAAATTAGTTCACACTGGAAATCCAATTGTGAATGCAAATATGATGTGAAAAGTGGCTTTATTTATACACGGAAAACCAACGTTCTATATATGTAAATTAGAGCTAGGAAGAAGGACCTCCACTTACTACTTCAGCAAGATGTCTCACTAACGCAATTTCATTAGTTTGGACATGACTGTGAGGAGCTGAGTTAGCCAATGCAATATTGACCATGACTTTGCAGTCAATTAGACTAGGACAAATTGTGTTCAGCATCTGTCACTTAATTGTGATTAAACCCTAAAGGAAGGGGAGGGAAAGAGGAAGCAGAAGGAGGAGAGAATGAGAATGAATCAGAAAAAAAATCACGCTTAGTCTTATACCATGTTTAGTCAACAGTACTATTGTGTCTATTACATCAATCTCAAAGTTAGGGTCGATGCTATAATAATTGGTTTCTATTACAACCCTGCTCAGAACAAGATTTATTTTCATTATTCTCTCTGCTATCTATGCATATCTAAACTGATTCCTTATATAATCTTAGGCTTTGCAGAAGGATATGCCATTCTAGCCTTTTCAGAATTGTTGTATTGTATGCATGGCTGGGAGTTGTAGGCCATTTTTCTGTCTAAACTTGCATAGAACTGTGCCTTAAAGAACTAAATGCCATTCAAATGCTCACAAAATAGCTCCAGAATTTTTTTAACAGCCTTTCATGAATAAACACAAAACAAAGCTCTCCGCATCTCTTCCAAAAGAATTTTCCTTCAAGTATGCAAGGTTAAAATTGCAGGTTAAATGTTCTAAGAGTACTATTCTTATCCTTGATATCAATATCAAGGAACTTCCAGAAGTGGTAGCAAGAGAAGTCTTTCTCCCAAGAAGCTGCATTTCTTTGTGAACTGTTAGTGTTACAAATTCAGCAATCCCATGGGTATAATCTGCAGGCCCAACTTGATAGTGGCTGCTTGTTTTAAAGCAAACAGAAAGGCAGCATTCTAACCAAGTCTGATATGGCTCAGTGTTTTGTCTAAGACCTATTTCTTTCTAAGGATAACTCTGTCTGGCTAAAGCAGAGGAATTGTAGGTGAAGGACCCATGTGATTGAATTCTTCTCCACGCAAAAAGGAAAATGTTTGCTCAACAGAAAATAACTTGATATCAAGGAGAAACCTAGGTTAGAACCCTGTCCCCAACATTTAGTTTCTATTTGAAGGCTCTGAGCTTGACTTTTGTTGGGGGGGGGGGATGAAGGAGCTGTCAATCAGTAGTTGTAGAACAGATATATAATATTAGTTAAGGAGGAGGCTGACATGAACACTACCACCTTTACTTAATTTAAAGAGCATATTTCAGAGCTACCAAAGTGACCACTACACATTTCAAAGTAGGCAACAACAACAGGATGCCTCCAAGTATTGATATTCATGTTCAGGTTTGTAATAAACAAACTTGCACCAGTTCTCCAACTTTTCTCTTCATTCCTTCCAAGCAGGCAAGTATTTATCACACTGCTGATTAAAGCCTATACCATTAGATAAAGCAAGATTTTGTGTAAAATAGACATTGACTAAGCTAGTATTTCAGGTTATTGGCCTACTTTAATTAGGTCTAGTTTATTTACTGGTTTAACTCACATTATAGCAACATATCTTGTTTCCAATGCAGTCATTTTCCTGTAAAAAGCACCCTATCCTCAGGTATTTTCACAAAACTGCATAATATAAAAAATTTCTGCAAGCTGTAATGTGCTCCATTACATCCTGCAAAGTTCTAAGGTGCAGTGGGTATTTGGTAAGACACTGACTAATTAGGACAGAGGATTACATCTGGATTCATATGGGGTTACACTTCCGTTAAACAATCAAGCATGCAACTTGGCATTGTTCAATGCTAATGGGAGATACTTATGTAGAAACAGTAGCCAGGATGACTATCTTAGGCTACTACAGTAATGACAGTCCTATATCTAGAAGGGAAGAACTTGCCTTTGTTATTCATGCTCCAGTGACAGATCCGGGCTGGTACTGTCTGGACTGCTTGTGCAACTGCATTAAAGAACAGTTTAGAAAGTGGCACTAGTGGAGAATTCAGCTACCTGGAGATTGATAGAAGACTGTTCAGCAGATGATACTGTACCAGCCACACTGTTTGCAAATGTGTTCCCAAAGCCAATTTAAAATGTTTGTTTCACCCTGAAATCCTCAAATGCTTTGAGTCCAAGTTACTTGAAGGACCACCTTCTCCTGTACTAGTCTACCAGTACCCTGAGGACATCACGAGGCCCTTCACAGTGGGCCACTACCAAGGATGGTGAAACTGATAAGGGAGAAAGCCTTCTAAATAATGCCCCAGCAATTCTGGGCTCAGCTTTTACCAGGAGTTTATCAGGCCCCTTCTCTGTAGGGTTCCAAGAAAGCTCCACCAGTTCTTCCTGACCTTTCAGTCATTCTTAGACTGTTGATTTAATTGGTAACTTCTGATTTTATTGCATTTATTTTATTAGTAATCCTGTTGTTATTTTAGTGACTATGTATAACTATTGATACTATTGTATCTGTTTTATATGTTTACTATCTTGTATGCTGTCTATACTTATATTTTATTTAAATAAATAAGCCTAAGGTACAGCTAGACTTTATGCAGGAAAGAGTAGATGCTACTGCAGGTGCTAAAGCAAGGGGAGAATGCATACCTCTCCACTTGTTTATTTTTTCCTGCACATATTTCCTGGGCCATTTTTAGTTACCATCACACAAGGCAGGACTCCAAAAGTGAGTGGGAAATAGCTGAACAGCATACCTGCAAAGGAGGATTAGGAGTTCAAGCATCCTTGTATACTTGTAGTTTACTCTTTAGCCACATATTGGAAAGGCATTTGCTACTTGTACCATGTGAGTGGAAAACTACATTCCTGTACAGAGCTATCTGCCCTTCCGCTTCTTTGCTTTCAAGCCTCCTCCCACTCAAATTGTGAAGAGAGAAAACTGACCTTTGTCTGCAGCAGCTGCAATGTCATCCTCATAGGATGAAGTGTTCCTTCTTAACAACTCAACATTCACAGAAATTGTCACCCCTTCCACCGGATATACCCCAACTTGTATCCAATGGAAGGGGTCTCACAGCAAGCAACTATTTTCTATATACCCAGTAATTGGGCATATTGGCAGCACAGCAAGTATCAAAAGCAATTTTTGCAACACAGACATTGTAGTAGTGTTCAATAAGCAATCTTTAAAAACTGCTTTACTCTATGTGTGATCACACAAGGACAACAAATTTCAACATGTAAGTCCACTAGATTCACCTTCTCAGCACAAGTCCATGAGCAAATGTGCACCACATCTTCTAGCAAAGAGTCAATGACCACAGGTTAACATTTGTCAGATACAAGGCCCCTCCATAAGTGAGATTTGTCCCAAACTCATTTTTTCACAAAGGTTCTGAAATACCACACATAAACCAATTCCTTTCTTTTGAAAAGGAGTTTGGGAGGCTTCTTTGTCCAGGTACCTATTGCCCAGTACCTCAAAAACAGAGGTGGCCAGTTTTTGAACATTCACAGAATTACATGCAAATTGTATATGAAGCTGTGCCTGGTTCAGAAGCTAGAACAAAATGGAGCAGCTAGGGTACTCAGTGGGACACACAGTCATGTTTACCTATGCTAAAAGAGTGCCTATTGTTACTGAACCAGGTTCAAAGAGATGCTGTTGTCCTATAAAGTCCTCAAGAACTTGGGACCAGGATACCTAGCAAACCTGTATGTGTGTGTGTTTGATCAGCACTGAAGATCTTCAGAGGAGGCCTTGCTATGCTGTGCCACAATCCAACAGTCTCAAAGACAAGACTTCTTGGTGGTGGTGCCCACCCCCACATGCAGTCAGAAGGCAAAAAATGTGGTAATTTTAAATGTCTTCTAAAAATAGCAATTAATAGTATGCTGCACCATCTTACTGTTCCTTGACTTACCTTATACTATTAATGAAACAGAAATTGTATCTAGTCATGTATTTTAAATGTAATTTAAACATTTATGTGATTGCTGATTTTATTATATTAAGCAGTGCATAAGAGTCCCTTCACCACCCAAACAGCACATTGAATTCTGGCCCACTTTTCTTGCAATATCCAAGGAAAGTCAAAGAAAATGAGAGCACAGAGACTATGCAAAATGCATACAAGAGACACTGTCCCAAGTTTATAAATAAAATAATCATGGCAGAAGAGCATGCACATAACTTCACTTATGAACAGCATCATAATAGAACATTAAAATATTCTAAATACTTTACCTAGTTGTAATACTCAACAACAACCCTTAAAGATAAGTGAGCCACCTCCCTCTGAATAAGCTTTGAAGGATTGTTTGTGGAAAAAACCATATTGGTTCAACTGACCTCAGGCTAACCATGGGTTGTTCTCCTGCTCCTCTCCCACTCAGTTCGTCCTTCAGCCAGTATCTCAGTGTCCTTTGTGGCACAGCCTATCTTTTCTCTCCTCACTGTTCCAATCTTCCCAGCTATGATATCTGCATAATTTCCCTGTTTGTTGATTTTGCACTGGGGGGGGGGGGGGGGGGTGTGAGAAATTTCATGGCTACAAAGAAAATGGAGGGAAACTGTAACTCCCATTTCCCCCTCCATTTACTGTGTAGCCATTAAATTTGTGTATATTCCCCCAGCTGTTTGTTTCCCAGTTTAAAATGAAGGAAAGAAATGCATCAACTTATTGTCCTTCAATTAAGCTGAAGGACTGCAGGAGAAGGTTCAGGGAAACATGGATATGGTAGAAAGCACTGAGAATTGTCAAGACAATATTTACAAACTAAGATCACATTGCTAGCAAGGTGATATACTCACTAGCCTTTTTCAAAGCAAATACTTTTATGTTGCTTTACTTTTCAATGACTGCTCACCAACTGACAGTTGTCAGATATAAGCATATTATCCTATATGCAGCCTCACTTTGTCAATGGACCTTACTGACTCCAGTTTAACAGCAGAAACTTGCCAGGTAAGAAGCGACACTTTGGGCATGCATGCCAAGGCCAGAATTGCACACGTATCTGTCATCCTCCCATCCCAAGAAGGGTAACAAACCATAATGGTTCTCCAAAGTGCTTTTTGGGCACTGCTAGAGTGACTGTCACTGGCACCAACATGCAGCTCCAAGGGGGTAAGCAAAAACGAGATTGTGATTGAAGCAAAGTAGAGAAAACAAGACGGGTTCTGCCATGCTGAACTCTGAGATACCACCTGGAGGATCACAGAGGGAAAAGAGGGAAATCCACAGCTAAGCTTAAGTTGTCTGTTGAGCACTATGGGTTCTTCTGCAAGCAACCAAAATGTGCAGTTTATTTGAAGCATGAGTTCTCCTGTCATGTAAACTTGCCCACAGACTTGAGAAGGGGCTGCTGTCAGCTACAAGCTTAAGGAGAATGCCCTAAAATTCCCCTTAATAAAACAGACCCCCACACTGGTCCTTCATCAGTAATTATATCAACAGCTTCCTTTATTTTCACATAGTTTCCTCAAAACAATTAGATGATTCTGCTTTCTAAAAGATGACTGCATTTCTGAACATTCTGGGCAGATATACATGGTATGTTAGCAAACTAACAAGCTCCCAGGGTACACAAGTTATACATAACCATCCATCCACAAAATCTGGCCATATTCTGTGGTTATATTCATGCCAATAATGCCTCATCCAATGGTGTGGCCAACACCAGCACAGCCATACAATACAGCATTTTTTGAAAAATACGGCTACCTTCTTTGGTACAGTCGCTTATTCCTTGTCAGGCCTAAGTGCTGTTTCCTAAAGACAGTGACAGATAGGAAAATCTATTTTTTCCAGGAAAGCTTTTCCAGCAAATTATTGGCAAGGCTGTTAAAGTCAGACTCTGATAATTGCTGCTAGATCTTTTGCTGCTCCACTTGTTTTCACACTGCTCAAATGTTTATGTACTCTTTTTCATCTGTGTTTCCAATTTGTGCACCACTTTGGATATTTTCTTTATATAAAAGCAGCCTATATGTTTTAATTGTGCATACTTGTGCAGTCTTTTTTTAATCTATTACATGCATTTTCATAAAGTCAGCATTTACCTTTTCCTTTGCCACCACTCAATTTAGCATTGAGCATTTCATGGTCATAAATCTCTAAACAGTTTTGATTTAAAGTGACAATTTATACAGCATCCACTGAACAAGTAATATTGTGATCTTTCTCTACAGTGTTGTTACACATTTGCTGAAAGAGCCTGCAGGGCAGCCCAACAAGCAGCCAAAACTCACTATAAATTAAAAATTAGTTACATGCTCATCCTCTCAAAGAATGCAGCATTTCCAGAACCAGCACAGAGATGAACTGACAACTACAAGAGAGATGTGGAAATTAGAGAAGAGGTGCTCAACTTCATGAAAATGACCTTTAATTTACCATATTAAGATTAAATTAAATTAATTAAAATTTTAAAATAATTAAATTAATTAAAATTTTAAAGTTAATTAAAAAATTAAAAATGTTTGCTCTGCTTACTTGTACTGTAGTAGAAGCCCAAAATGACACTGCTGGCCGCCGAAAGGGAAAGCACAACACGAGGGAGAGCCATGAGGGTGAGTTTGCCTCTGTTGAGGCCTTTTTGGCTCTTCGCTGCTGCCCTGCTTTCAAGCCAGAGAAAGGTTCCCTCACAGACACTCACCCGGCTCTGGGAGGGGGAGGGGGAGGCCAGAGAGGTGAGCGCAGGGTGGCTTCCCCGGCTGAGAGAGAGCCATGAGGAGGGAGGTAATGGCTGCTTTCCAAGGTGAGGGGACATGAGGGACAGGGCTGTGGCTGGCCGAGCGGGGCACCTCCCGACTCTCCCTGCCACAGGGGGGGAGAAGCATGGCAGCTGCTGAACGGCAGCAGCTTACCCAGAGAAAGCCGTGGTGGTGACACAGAACCCACAGCCCCTCTCTGCCCCAGCCTGTCCACCACGGGGCTCAGCAAGGCAGCTGCAGCTTGGCCTACAGCCCGAGGTCATGGCTCACATAGTTAAAAATAGATTCAAAAAGTTATATTACCTTCTATCCTTTTTTAATGTCGTCTTCTCTCTCTCTCTCTTTCACCCTTCTCTCTTCTGTATTCCCCCTCCATATTCCCGCTCTGTATTGAGAGCCAACGCATGCATGCAATAGGGGGGAAGAGCTGGCGCACGCGCAGTTGAAAGGAGCTGTTACAATTTGGCCTGTGCACCAGTTCTCTGCTAGTTTCCAAAACTGAAAGAGTTTCAGAGAACACATGCACCAGCTCAAAGCTTTTCGACTCACTTGGAGATTGTTTTCTCTGAACGAGTCCTCTGAGGCAGGCCGTAGTTTGAGGACCCATGCTCTAGAGCAGGGGTCTCAAACTCGCGGCCCGCGGCCCAATTGCCGGGACGGGTGGGGCATGGGGGAGGGGCCCTGCGGCCTTCAAAGTGCCGGCAGCACCTGGGCCGGCCACGGAATGAGCGGCCCACCACCACTGTGGTGGTGGAATACTTGATGCCGCCCAGCCTCACCCAGACTCTCCTTCCAGCGGCCCCCAGTTAAGTTGAGTTTGAGACCCCTGCTCTAGAGGCACTAGAATGCTAACAACAGACAGCAATGCGTCTTTCATTCAGCCTAGTTCCAGCCATCTCAGCATTTGCTCCGAATCTGATCATAGTAACAATGTAAAGGTGAACAATGTAAAGCCAAATCCTGACAAGACCAAAGCAGAAATGGCTGGAGTAGCATCAGATCTGGTGGAAGAGTTAGATAAATTTTTTAAAGGTTCTTCTACTCCTCCCTGCCCTTCCCTTCACTTTGCTCAACAACCCAGGTTGGAATGATGGTCAGCGGAGATTCCCACCGTCTGCCCAGTAGGAAGGTCTGCCCCTGTGGAACCAATGGGAACCTGCCAACTATTATTAATGCCTTCATCACCTCAAGACTACACTACTGAAACAGAACTTTAGTGGAGTTGTTTGTGAAGCCTGGACTCTTCAGCTAGTATACAACATAGAGCTCATCTGGTCCTCACAGGCACATTATGCCAATGCACCTAGGGTGCACGCCAGCTCCCATAAGCATGATCCAAGATTTCTCACTGTGATCTTGGAAAGCAATCAAATTTCCCATTCAATTTTTTCCAGAAAACTCACATCATTACTGTAGAAGCATCAGCTTTGGAAACAGAAGGGAAGTACAAAAGGAAACAAGGTGTGCTCTGGTTTTGTTGGTCAATGAATTTGAAGGTATACTGCCTTTTGCTGAGAGAAGTAGCATCCTGAAGTTTACAGAACCGGGGCAGTAATGCTACTTTGTAACACTAGGTTGTTGAAAATGCAGAAAGCTTCTCCTGAGAAGTAACTGCTGAGCCTTGAAATTGTGTGTGCATAAATAGAAAGCTCTTGAGAAAAAAATTCTCTGAAGGCACAAAGTTACCTAACCCTCCCTCAATACCAGATCAGTTGATAACAAGTGTGTCTAGAAAATTCATTTTGAACCCTATGTCCTGATAAACCAGGCAAATCTGCCTGGAAACTCCATCATCTACTTTCTTCACTAATGCACTGAGACTCACACATCAAGCTGCACTAATTCATGCTTGAGAGGGGTAAACCTTTGCTTTTTATCAATATAATTAACTGTTAAAAAATTCCCTATTAATCAACGTGTTTCTTCCAACCTCCAGATTCTTCCAAACACCATCTTAAAACTTTTACAAAACCTTGCCCCTTGCACTGTCGTGCCCTGCTCTGCCTTATAAATGAATCTAGGGAAAAAAAGAAAAATGTTTTAAAATCTCATCATTTGTTTTTCACCATAAGAACTGCTTATAGTTTGTACTAGTCTGAGACTATACATAGTGTTTATTTTATAATGTAAATTAAGAGGGCATATCCTCCCTTATTCACTCCATGATCCAGTAGGACAATCAACATGATCTGCTAAGACAATATATCAACTAGTGTCCCCACAATCTTTGTCAACTGGTGAAGATGACTGGAGCTAATTAGGGTTTTATGAAGGCACAAAGTTACCTAACCCTCAGGTTGATAGCCAGCACAGAAAAGCTATTCCTCTTATGGAAGAGTAAAAGGGCAGTACCAGAGCATCAGCATCAGTCATACAAGAATCTTTAAACAGTAAAATGTCCAGATGTGTTTCAGTGGAAACAATCCTCAAAGGCACCAGAATTCAATTTATTTCCACTAAGGCAGAATCTTTTTTTAAGTTTACCATTATATTAAATGTCTGCATATATT
This sequence comes from Varanus komodoensis, assembly GCF_004798865.1. NCBI lineage: Eukaryota > Metazoa > Chordata > Lepidosauria > Squamata > Varanidae > Varanus > Varanus komodoensis. The sequence goes on along the minus strand of NW_025335440.1, from coordinate 23,815,912 downwards.
TCTCAGCACAAGTTGCCCTCCACACACACTTTTCTGTTGTCCTCTTCACCACAAATCTTGAGGTTAACTGTCCACTGAAATTTTCCAGATTCAGGACAGTGGTCCTTTTTAACATACAGGCTTTTAAGACCAGTTTAGTTTGATAAACTTTTTGTGGTCAATATATCTGGGGTTTTATTAACTGCTATGTGTACTTTTCTTGCTTATCTTATCCTTCTAATACTTGGATTTGTTCATTGTTTTGAGAATTGCTTCTACTGCAAGACAAGTGACCTAGTACCTAAAAAAACAGTTTTATCATTTATAGTAAGCACCTCCTGCATAGAAGAAAAAAAGAATAATTTAACAAAAGTTTTTTTAAAACTGACTAAGTTAAATCCCTCTTGAGAAGGAACAGACAATCTTTCTCCCTTAGGAAGAGCAGAAGCTCCATCTAGAGGCTTTTATTCCACTACTGTTCCTTGCACTATCATCCAGAATTGGGAATTATATTGAAGTATCAGAAACTTCCTTTGTACCTCCCATTTTGTTATTCATAATAGCATCTTGCCCTGAACCTTTCTTGACAACATTAGCTCTTTCACTGCCATCAAGTGGTAAGAAGCCAAAACTGAAGGGTTTATTCCCCCCTTAAGTGATGTCTTCCTTTAAAATGTCAGAGCAGGTCCAGCAGATTAATAAAAATCTATAAAGATTCTTTTAGGGATAGTATACCTGTTTAGTTGTTCTAAGTTAGTTACTTAGCCATCTTTAAGCTGTGTTCTAGTAAAATCACATTCAGCAAAAATACCACCTTTACTCATGAAAGGTTACTTCTTTTGACCATAATACCTCCAGTATCAGAGGCAGTATAATGCTGCATACTAGTCACCAAAGTATATGACTGGAAGGATCCTATTGTGTTCATGCCCTGAGGTTGTACATTTTCCAAAGGCATCTACTGACCATTGTGAGAAAAGAATGCTGGATCATATGGGCCTTCATTCTGATCCAGCACAACTCTTCTGCTCATATGTTGTGCATTTAAAAAAGTATTAGCATCAGTTCTCAGCTTGCTCCATGTTAATCCAATGTTAAGAAGGATATGTATGCAAATTAAAAAAACATGTTTTAAGGTAGGTAACAATATCCGTTTTTCAGAAATAGTCCCTCTCTTTCTCTCTCTCTCTTTTCCCCCTCCCCACATTTCAGAGGAATTTGGGGATCTATTTTCCCACTCTCTTCAGAACAAAAATTCATGTTATCATCAGAGCATGAATACACTTTTCACTGCCAGCAAAGAAAAAAAAGATATTCCTCTTTGTTTAACAAGGTTGTTCATTCTAAAATGCTACCTGCTCCGAGTACAAGGCCACCTAGGAGGGCAAAAGTGAGGGTCTGGGAAGAAGGGCTTGGTAAGGCACTAGGAGGCATTTTGGAACACACTGGCCTAACACAAAGAGGTCAAGCTCCACCAGAATGGAAATTAAACCAGATTGCTGGTGCAGTGGAATCTAAAGTGCTAATTTACATGACTTAAGCAACCTAAGGGCTGCCAAGTACTACAGTGCCATGTCTGCTTTCAGTCATTAGCCAATGCTTGGCCCCTTCACGGATTGCTTAGCATGTCATACGAAATAGGATCCCTTAGGTTGTTCAGACTAAGTGACCTAGCAGCTAATCCATGGTTAGTTGCTGGATTAACTGTTGGATTGTTTAGTCCTTAAACAACCAGAGGTCTGGGTTTTGATAACATGCTAAGCAATCTATAAAGGAGCCCACTGTAGATTGCTAAGTAAAAGCAGAATGGTGGGGAATGGATGTTTTCACACATAATGACAAGCCATGGTGGAGACTTCTTGTTGTTCTGTGTGAATTCAGCAAGCATGGTGACGTGTGGCATGTTTGGTCCCCATGAATCACCACAAAGACCCTACAGTCTGTTCTAAGGTTTCCACATTTCAGCATTGTTATGTGTGACTTCAACTACCAAGTTTTTCCAGTTTCCCCTGTTTCTACCAGTGAGTTTGGTGTCATAGCTGCTCCAGCCACCATTTTCATGGCTCTGTTCTACCTAGCAACTGCTGAGTTTAGGCAGTAGGGCACTGACTGGCTATCTCTGTGCTCCCTGTCTTCCCTCCCAGCAAGTACTCTCTGATGCCTGGCTGCCCCACCAAGCCTGCCTCACCTTGCCCTGGCCACCTTGCCACTTGCTGCTATGCCCACCTTGTCAAAAGACCCATGTCATGAGATGGGCAGGGCTGGCATCTCAGCGAGGCCTCACAATATCCTTGGGAAGGCAGGCTCAGGAGGGCACATGCCCTCTCTTCTTGGCACTGGTACCTGTGCTGCTGCCCTCGATGCACCAGGCTGCCAGGAAGAGGCAGCCCTGGCAGTGTATACAAGGCAGGGAGAGGGGAGTGTGTGGCGCACATGCAGTAATGAAGGGAGAGTGATATGGGCTGATGAGTGAGCTTCTGCATGGACATTGTGTGTGGCAGCATCAAGGGTTGCTGTTCTGCTGCTGCTCCAGCACAGCCACCATCCTGCCCTACTAAGTAGATGGCGGCTCTGTAGTGCAGCAGAAACAAAAAAAAGCAGCATGCAGGTCAATGGGGAAGGGACAGACAGCAGTGGTGCACACTGGAATGCCCAGCCATGAGGCTGATGGGATGAGTGCCACAATTTGGAGGAAGATAGAGGAACATGGTAACTACTCATGAGTAGTTATCACATGCATGTATGAACCGAAACACAAAGTAAGGTTGCTTACCTGTAACTAATGTTCTCTGAATGGTCTTCTGTGCATTCACACATATGCACCTGCATGGGATATTTTTGTCAGGAAGAATTTCCCAACTAAATTGATTCTAGTGGGAGCCCCTCCCCTGATATAACTCAGGGGATTTCCACCATTTTCCCGTTATTGAAAGTCCGACTTTGTGGCCTTGGAACCAGGGAAAAAGGCCAGTAAATAGCCGAGACTTATCATCCCATTATGGGTCCTAAGGAAAAAGCTACAATACCAAAGCTATCAACACCAATGTGGGGTCAGTGGGTGGGTTGTGTGAATACACCATTCACACAGATGACCATTCAAAGAAAATCAGTTACAGATAAGCAACCTTACTTTTTTCTTTGTGGTATCTGTGCATTACACATATGGGTGACTAGTGAGCTTATGTCAAGTCAGAGGCAAGCAGGCAGTGTCAGCGGAGGATGCCAAGAGAACCATTTGGCCAAAGGAATGTTCTTGCCCGGCAGGAACATCAAGCTAGTAGTACCGGATGACCACATCACCACTCTGCTGAGGTTGCATAATCATAATGGTGCAGTGCTGTAGATGTCACCATTGCCCTGGTAGAATGCACCCTCAGTTGCTCAAGGAGTTGCAGTCCAGACAGCTAATAGTGATGTCTCCATGATCCAGTGTATGAGTTGTTGAAGGCTGTTCAGCCTTTGGACCATTTGCCATATGAAACAAAATGTTTCTGGGACCACAGAAGAATTTGGTACCGGACCAACAGAATGCCAACACCCTGTCCGCATCCAGGACTGGCAGAGCCAACTCCCTCAGGTAGGGCAGCATTAGGAAGAATGCTGGCAAAACAATGTTCTGGTTCAAGTGGAAATGCGATGCAACTATCAAGAGGAATGCCTGGTTGCGCCTCAGAACTGCCTTGTCACTAAATGAATCAATGCAGAAAGTGCAACGTTCGCTCACCTGCCTGACTGAAGTGATTGCCACCAGAAACGCAACTTTCCATGGGAGGAGGTGAAAAGCTACAGTGGCCAGAGGCTCACAGTTTCAGGCCTCTGCAGTGAAGATCTTTCAGATCAACACCTGATTTAGATCGAAGGCTCTCCCCCAGGAGAAGACTGCAAAAGCATTCCGTTTAGCCATGTAAGAATGTCTCATGTTTAGTCACAGGGCCACTTCCTGGATTGCCTGGATCTCAGGATTGAGAGGGAACTCCTGATCTACCAACTGATTGTCCATGCTGTAAGACAGATGGTGTTCATGTTTGGGTGCAAGATCATCCCTTGGTCCCAGAAGTTGATGTCCAGTCCTGATGAGAGCTGAGTGAAGCTGTGGTTGGACAGGTGGAGGAGGTGGGTGAACCATGCCTGTCAGCGCCACCACAGTGTGATGAAGATGCAGGAGGTGACTTCCTTCTGGATCTTCACCAGCACTCTGGTGAGCAGCAGGAATGGTGGAAACAGGTAGAACAGGGCCCCTTCCCAGAGGAGAAGGAACCTGTCTTCCATCAAGCCCTGGCTGACTTCAGCTCAGGAGCACAAGGTGCCACACACTACATTCTCTGGTGTGGCGAATAGGTCCACCAACAGGGTACCTTAGGTGTCAAAAGCTGTGTCATGTTTTCTGGGTGCAGTTCCCCTCAGTCCTCCTACTCAGGGCATCTGCCATGAAGTTGGTGGTCCTGGCTAGGTGAACGACCATGATAGTAATGCCTCCCTTGAGGCACCAATCCCAGATCTGCAGTGTGAGGCAAGTCAGGGATACAGATTGCAAGCTGCCTTGCTTGTTCAGGTAGAACACCACTATTGTCCAAGGTGACCTGAACATGCTTGTCCTTGAGGTGGAAATGGAGCACAATCTGCATGTTCTGGACTGCAAGGAGCTTGTGATAATTGATATGCACCCTCTGGTCCTGATCAGTCCACATTCCATGGCTCCTGCTGCTGGCACAGTGCTCTCCCCAGCCCAGGTGTGATGCACCTGTAGTCAGGGTGGTATATGCTTCCTTCATCACAAAGGTGACTCCTTCTGTTGGGTTGCAAGAACAAGTCCACCAGTTGACTTGTGAGAAACCAAAGCTGCTCAATTGCTTCTGGACCAAATAATGTTAGGACCAATAGGCACACACAAGCCAGAACTGCAGTGCATGGGAAGGAGACTGCTGTCCTTCTCCAGTAACATTAAGTACCACAAGTAGAATCCATAATGGAGATTGGATGAAGGAATGGACCAAATCACTCCCTTCGACAACAGCATGGTTAATTCCCCCATCAACATGGAAGACAGCAATTTCAAGTACATAGAACTGTGTGGTGATACAGTGTTGAACTCAAGGCAATATCCATTCTCCAAAAGGGAGAAAGCCCACCAATCTGATGTTATGGCTTTCCAGGATAGAAGGTAGGTGGTCAGGCAGCCTTCAAACTAGATCTGCACAGCTGGAGAACTGGCTTGCTGCATTAGGCAACAACATTGTCTCCTGGTGCCCAACCCCTTATCTGGAACTGAGAGGTGGCACCCCTAAGGTGTGGCTGGGTGGACTGCTGCTGGTGTGGGGTTCTCTGGTACTGCCCCTTGGGCTGGTATGGGAAGTTCTTCCCAGTCCACTTATGTGCCCTCTGCTGCTGCCATGGAAGCACAAATCCCATCCTTCTCGACATTGTCATGACCTTGTGGATGGCATGTACCTTCATGTTTGTCAGTTGAAAAGACCCTCCAGTTCAAAATTCTGGAGCAAGCCTCCTAGAAGAGGTTCAGTACACAGAGCCTGGCAAGGCTCCAGATTGGACATGGGCCTGGGAGTCATAATCAATGTGGTGGCAGGTGGAAGTGATCTGGTGCCTGGACAACTAGAGGGCCACTGGCTAGCTAAGTCCCAGAGTTGTTTTGGAAGGAACTTGGCTAGTGCACCCACCTTCTCCCTGAGGCAGAGCTGGTATCTTCCCGTGGTTACTTCATAGTTCATAATCATCCTTGCCAGGGTATCCATGCTAGTGTCAAGTGTTCCTTTTGCACCCAGCCCTGCAAAAACTCAACAATGATGGAGTTCAGCTGGGCTGTTGCAGGAGATACAGGATGCCCTGTTCCTGGACTTGGAATAGCCTCTCCAAGTGGTGAGATGTCGGCTGCAGCTGTGCTGGTGCCTTCTACAATTCTTTCATGGTTTGGAAAAGTTTTGCAAGGAACTGGATGACCACTAGCACCACATCCTCCATCTGGACAACACTGCAGACTGGATCAACTGTCAGTTCAACCAGTTGCTGTGACTCCAGGCTGAGTGATGCCACCACCCAGAGGAGCTGCTTGGAGAACATTACCATGTCTTTAGAGGGGTATCCTGGGCCTTGTGCCAAAATGTCATCACTATGTGAGGAGCTGAGTGGGTCCTCCTGCAGCGGTGAGTCAGAATCAGCATAATCCTTCAGGCCTAAAGAGGTAGCCAATGGATTACTTAATCCATAGACTATCATGTCTGTGAACCAGAGCATTATCAAAAAGGAAAGCCATACTAAAAAAAAAGGGGGTCAGGAGACTTAAGAATAGGAAAATGAATTATTTGAGGCTACATAAGATACAGATTAGGTACCCATGGATGATTTTCTCATAAGTAAATCTAAAGAGACAAATAATGGTAACAAGAGATTAAGAACAATTCCTTATTGACAAAATTAAAATTAATAATGTGTCAGAGATAAATGAAATCCACCCAACAGTTATTGAACAAATCAAATGTAACTTGTTCACCATCTAATAAAAAGACAGAACTTCTTCCTAAGATCCATCTCTATTCCAGAGGAATGAAGACTAGGCAACGTATCACCAATTTTAAAGAGAGATCTGCTAGTGGTTTCAGGAAATTACAGACCATATAACCTGATACCTAATGACAATGCTAGGCATGCTACCTGCCATGCTGGACATCAGGAGTCTCCAATGGAAGGGGGATGATCACTCCATTACACTAAGTAGGCACTGCCTCCAACAAAAGGAAAGAGAGCAGCAATATGTTTCTGTTCCTTACATTAGTTCCCAATGCTTCGAATTTGGGTCACCAATTAGAGAGGTCTGCCACCTTGTGACTGAAGGGGGTACTGCAGGCTCCAGACATCTCAACACAGTTAAAATTAATGCATTTAAAAAGCGAATAGTCCCCAAGTACACTCACCTAGTGTCCACTTAGTGTGCATGATATAACACTGCAATCTTCTTTTACTATTTTAGATTAAATTATCAAGCATGCAGAATAACAAGTTTTGGTGAAGAAGAATCAGTGTAGCTTCAGAAAAGGTTGTGCTCAATCACAACAATTTTGTAAAAGGTTTTTTGACAATATTAATCAGCATGAAGATAGGGATGATCTGATACAACTTTCATAAAGTTTTTGACATAGTTCCTCAATAAAGACTCCTGAACCAATCTAGCATTCATGGGATAAGAAGAAAGGTCCTTTTATTGCTCAGTAAGTGGTTAAAAGAAGAAGGGGATGGCAGAGAATGAGGTGGCTAGACGGAGTCACTGAAACAATCCGCGTGAGCTTAGGTGGACTCTGGGGGATCGTGGACAGGAAGGCTTGGGGGAATGTTGTCCATGGAGTCGTGATGGGTTGGACATGACTTCGCGACAAGCAACAACAACAACATCAACAACAACGTGGTTAAAAAGAAAAGAGAAAGCAGGTACACATGAACAGTTTTCCAAATAGCAGGATGCATAAAGTAGAGTTTGCTGAGATTCTGCACTGGGCCAAGTGCTATTTAACTTTTACATAAGTAATTCAGATTTAGGGTTAAGCAATGCGGTAGTTATTATTTAGCTATTTATTACAGATAGCTCATTGTTTTTTCTTCTAAGAACTTACAAGATTTTCCTCCTCTCTCTTTTATTCTCACATCAACCCTGTGAGTAGACTGGGCTGAGTCCATGACTGGCCTTATGTCATCCAGTAAGCTCCATGACTGAACAGGGACTAGAACCCAGATCTGTTGAGTTCCAATCCCACACTCTTAACCACTACACTATACCACACCACACCAGTTTCCTATTAACTGATGACATCAAATAATTCAAGGTGGTGAAAACAAAAATGGATTGCAAAAGCTCCAAGAAGTATCTCCAAACTGGGTGAAAAGACAATTAAATGGCAAATAAGGTTAAATGAAAGTAAGTGTAAAACAATGCATACTTAAGCATACTATGCTAATTACATATACACATTAATAGGGTTTGAGCTAGTGATGAGTCAACAGGAAAGAGATCCTTGGATCATATTCAACAAAAACATCCAGCTCTGTATGTATGTACTCTGAAATAGGTGAACTCGATGTCAGAAAACCATTAAAAATACAACTACCAGTATTGTAAGGCCTAAACACAAATCAGCAGTGTGACCACACTTGAAATGTGTTCTGGTTCATTACTTTGTTTCAAAACTAATATTGTAAACCTGGAAAAGATGCAGGAAAGGACAATCAATTATTAGAGGACTTGAACAACTCCTCTATGAGAAAAGGTTCTGAGAGGCCATGGTAGAGATTTATGAACTTATGCATAGTATGGAGAAAGAGACCTCTCCCCCTTCTTTCTCTCTCTCATAAAACTAGATTATGCAGCTTACAGAATTATGATGACTAATGGGATATTTAGGATAAAGGAAACCATGGACTTCTTCACACAATGGATATTAAAATAAGGAATTCACTGCCATGGGACATGGCACCCACCAAGTTAGATGGCTTTACAGAGGAATCAGACAAATTCATGGAGGATCCAGGTATCAATGGCTATGCTTCAACAGGAGATGCTGAGGAGCAGCAAATGGAGGATACTGAGATACTCCAGCTTATAGGTCTTATTGGCCACTTCAAGAAAATTAGGCACATTGAACTATATCATTCCAGACAAAAAGTAAAAATGGACCTTACCTAGTTTGGCCATTTTTCCACCTGTAATAAAACTTGCCATGTTCCAAAACTGTGAAATGTCCTATTGTATAAAAAGAAATGGAATTGGACACCAGGTTAACCAATACTTTTGGCAACGTCTAGCTAGAGTCTTAAAGGCTTCAAGTTCTATTCAACTCACTAGTGACCTTGAAATAAATTACTCAGCTTCAACTGCGTTTCCTCATCTGTAAAATGGGAATAACAACCTCTTTCAAACTGGGCTGTTGCAAGGATTGATGAGATAAGATAAAGATGCTCAACATTAATGTAATGAAGAGTTTGACTCTTTCCCCCATGAATGATTTTCCCTGCAAAAAAACATCCGTTTGAAGGTACAATTTACAGCAAATAGTTTTAGCCCTTGACTGTTTGTGGGAAAATGTGGGGGGGGGGGTGAATCCTCTTCCCCTGTAACAAGACCCCAATCAGGACAGGGGGCCTCAACAGATGCTTTTTGTTAGTGTACACTTAGCAGTATTTGAACATACTGCTAACATGTGTAGCTTTGCTCTGAAATTCATGATAGTTGTCATGAATTCATGATTCATGACAATCCAAATAAATTGGATTGACTCCCTGCTTCATACTCTACTGTATAACAAGCAGAGCCCAAATCCTGCATTTTCTCATTTTTATGTGACTAATGTCTTAATAAGATCAGCTGCTATGGCAAATGAGTAAAGAGTAAAAATTTAGAATTAGCATAGTAATGGAACCATTACACACTATATTCAACTTAGCATTATATATTGGTTTTAAATATTCAATTTGTTTTATTTAAACTTACCACTTTCCATGGTGGTATAAAATAGAATTTCATAGTGGCTTCATAGAATTTCATAGTGGCTTCACAGAACTATTTCTTCATCACTGCCAACCCACTCACTTGCCTTGGAAGCAAAAGCAGAATCCTCCAAGGATGTACTCAATGGCCTGAATTAACTGTGTGTGCCCAGAACCTTCTTGGAAAAAAGTAATTGCATAAATCAGCTGTTCAGAAGGGAGGAGAAAGCAGGGAGAAGGGCTATATACACCCTATTTAGTCCCACTCCCATATAGCTGAATAGACAGATACTGGGCCTGTTCTCACCTCCGGTTCCACACATTCACTTGGTATATTAAAGGGCAGCAGGATCTATGTGTATAAGGGAGAACTAAGAAAGGATTATATATGCATAGAGACATACAGCCTCTACTTAATGCTCAGGAACCTTGCCTTAACAAGGACATATCTTATTTAGGAAAGTGGCAAGTGATTATGCAGATATAAGCAAATTATTAGAGATTTACAGAAAATTGTGTGTGTGTGTGTGTGTGGTGTGTTCAATTCCCAGAGAGTTCAGAATAATGCACTTCCCACTAATGACAGCAACCACAGGTGCACATATTAACTCACCAGGCAACCAGTGGTGATCCTATTTTTATTCTGGAAAGCACTAGCACTAATACTGATAATTTCATTTAACTTCAAGATGGACTGGAGCATTCTCGAAGTAATATTTGAGTAATGCAAAGAAGAGAATGTTCTTAGTGGTCCTTAGTACGTGTGTAAAGTTAAAATTCCACCCTCTCCAACTCAGAAAGGTAGGATCACTGGTAAGCATAAATGCCCAAGGTCAAAAAATCTCTGGATCCTAGACTATAGCCTGAAGCTTAATTTGCATTTCTGTAGAAAAAACCTTGAGGTAACCTTTCTCTGAAAGTTTTAAAACACCAAGTGTCCTTGTGAGTGATGGTTAATGCTGTACTTTAGTAGTACTGTATTAAACACAGATAACTACTTTTAGGACAACAGTAACTCTTCCACCACAAAAAACACTATTCAAACCAGGGGAAAGTTAAAGATATCTGAACAATGTGACCAGAAGTTGTTGATGAACATGATGGAAATAAATACACAAAATCATCACAAGTTTTTATTGGAGTTTACTGCTCAGTGAAGCACTGTTTCACCAACTATCTACCTAACAGTGAAAGTTAGTTGCTATATATCTATCTATATATAGAGAGCGAGAGCGCGCGCGAGAGAGAGAGCGCGCACACGCAACTAACTAGTGGTATGGAACATTTCTTTCTCAGCAGTTTGTAATGATTAAAACCATAAAATACAAAACACACTATTTTAACTACACTATAAAATGGAAGCCTTGCAACAGTAGTAATAATTGAAACAAAGCAAAAGATTTAAAACAACAAGGACTGAAAGATTAAAATTTCCAGAAAAGAAAGGATGACTTCAATTGGCACCAGAAAGAGCTCAAAATAGGTGCCAGATTAGCCTCTCAGGCAAGGTGGATAAAAATCAATTCCAAAATAAAAATTAAAAATTGGATGTTTTTTCATTTAAATTGGATTTTTATTTAAATTCATTTTAAAAAAATAAAATGCCTTTTGTGGCGAAATCTAAAGATAGTTGGCTATTTAAGATACATTATAGTTCAAAGGTTATTCAGCATGAAATAAGGATTAGTTTTTAATTATGTGGCATGGGCCTGCTTATTCATGCAATGTTTAAATTTTTTTGGTAAATGAATTCCATTAATCCGTTCACAACGGCATGAGGTGTCTGTAAGATTATTGGACAATTTTTCTATCTAGAAGATATCACAGATGCTTGGGTTCACAGTTCTCAAAACTGTGAATTTGTTTCTGCAGAGATCACCTCTTCTTCACAGCAAAATGTTATAGACATACAGAGTTGAAGAAAAGACCTTAATCCCATTGCTCCTCTGCAAATCTGGCTATACAGAATCAATCCCTTACCTCTTAAGTGCTAAATTTCAAAAAATCCAATGAATACAAAAATTAATTCTTGGGAATGGAATAGATCTGCACAAGAAGCTAAGAGTGAGGAGGGAGGGGCAAGCAGTAAAAATGAAAGTGAAACCTTTTCAACAGACTACTCCAAAGATCTTTTGCTCTTTTTCTGTATAGTCTGAGGTTTAGCATATTATTCTTTCCCTGAAGGAGAAAACCTATAATGGCAGCAGGCCATAAAAGAGACCCAGTTTGGGAATATTTTAATGAAGCTCTTCTATCTACGGCTAAGACAGGCATGGCTGCAAAGTATATAGAAAACCATGATTTAAATCTAGTCTTACCAACTAGTGTTTTAAATCATGATTTAAACCAAATCCACCCTGCTCTCAGTGAAGTGCATTCCACAACCAATACAACCAAAGAAGGCCATCTTCTTAGCCACTCAGTTCACTTTATATAGCTCCCAGAAGAGGACCTTTAAATATGATCATAGGGTCTGGGTCTGTTGGGAAGAGACAATCCCTCAGGTAACCTGGCTCCAAGCTAGTTTTTGAATGCTAATATCAGCACCTTAAACTGGGCCCAGATATGAATTGACAGGCAGTGTAGACCATAGGGTATGGGCCAACAAGCTTGTATTAGACAGCCCCAATTAGCAATGTTGCTCAACTGTTTGCAACCAGTTGAGGTCTCTTGAACATTTTCAGAGGCTGCCCTACATATAATCTCTACCTTGCCTGCTTTGAGTCTCAGTTTATCAGCCCTTACCCAGCCCACTGCCATGCCTTATCAGAGTGCCTTATCTGGATTTGAAGAGCTGGGTATTACCTACATATTGATGTTACCTCAGCCCACACCTCCAAATAACCTCCCTTAGTGGTTCAATGTAGATGTTGCACAACATGGGAGATATAACAGAGCCTGAACTCCACAGCATAGCTCCAATCTCCTAGCACCACCTTCTGGAATCAGTGATCCAAGTAGGAACAGAGCCATTGCAGTGAAGTACCTCCAATTCTCAATTCAGACAGTGTCTCTAGAAGGATACCAGGATCAATGGATCAAAAGCTTCTGATCCAGCAGAATCAACAGGATAGCAATTTCCCTCTCCCTCTCCAGGTAAAGGTGATCCGACAAGGCAACAAAAGCAGTATCCATTCCAAAACCAAGCCTGATGCCCAACTGAAATGGATCTAGATAATCCATTTCATTCAACAGTGCCTGCAGTTGACTGGCAACTGCACATTAAAGCCCTCTGCCCAGGAAGGGAATGTTGGCTACTGGCCTATAGTTAGCATCATCCAAGTCCAGGTTAGGTCTTATTATCATGACCTTTAAAAAGTCCACCATCACTCCCTCTCTCAAGATAGCATTTATGACCTCCAGGAAACAGGCTGATGTCCCCTCTTTATTAGTTGTAATAAGCTAGGACACAAGTCAAGCAAAGAAATGGCTGACCAAGACAAGCACCTTGTCTCAGTCCTTGGACCTCAATAACTGAAATGCATCAAATCCCAGACAGCAACAATTACTAGACCTGTGAAATTGTGCTGTCCAATTCATAACAAGCAGAAGCGACTTATTCTTCAAAATGCTATGGAAACAGGTCACAGTGTGCTTCCATTGTTTTTTCCCCGGTACCGATTGTAGCAGGCCACAAATGGCCTGGAAAAGCTTTGGTGGATAACATGTAATGGTAAGGGAAAGGAATTCCCTTTTTGCCACATCACAGCCATAGCATGGGCTCAGTTAGTGAGTTCTATTCTGTGTTTGGTTGGATTCAGCATAAGTTTTTCTCTACCTGAATTCTAGTCATCTTCCTTTTTGCTTCATTACCCTCAGCTGAGGTGTATGTCAGGGATCTGACTGAACCCTATTCAAAGGAAAAGGGTACTTGGGTGTGACTGCCTGAATCATATCTGCATTTCACAGAGTGATCTAGGCTTCAACAAGAACGCCAGCAGTAGCAGCAGGAATACCCCCCTACAACACCCTCTGGAATCCATTAGCCTAAGTGGGCAGACCATCTCAATTGGTCTCCCACTGTTGCAGAGAGGAAAGGCTACTGAGTGCCTAAACCTCAACAGGAAGTGATCCAACCAAGAAATGGCATAGATGTTAACTCCCTCCCTTTCAGAACTCAATCCTGAAGAAAGCAATCCAAATCAAGAGTGTGTCTTCTTACATGTGTAGGATTCCTGACATGCTGAGACAGCCCAGACCTCCTTAGCAATCTCCTGCAGGTCACCCAGAAATCTTATCAACCAATAGATCCAGGTCTACCTTCTGCCCATCCCTGTCCTGAATAAATTTGGTTTAGCATGTTTGGAATGTATACTTTAGTTTACTTCTGTTTGTCCCTCCCACTTGCTCCCACCATTTATGCATAAATCTCTAAAAAATAAAAATATAAACTTCAATGTTCCCAGTATGATTGGTATAGTATTTATTCATTACAATTTTATTTTATTATTTTATGTTTATTAAAATTTATATAAACAGAGAACTTTTCATGTGAAAAGTGTGGTGGGTAATTTTATACCAGCCATCATCCCTTTCCAATTTATAATGATAATGGCCATTAAGGAAAATATAATCTGAGATCCACCACAAATAGAGTGAGAAAATTCAGGAAAATCTCTTTTCCTCCTTTTTGCTTTCCTTTGCTGAGTGGCTACCCCAGACCAAAGATAGTCCCAAAAGTCTGTGAACTCATGCAAGCATCTTTCCAGGGTCACCACTACTGCTGTGACTTTAGAGCCTGATTCATGGTCAGAAAACATGGGAAACAAAGGTGGAATCAGAGGGATCATGCAGGTAGTTGCTAGGCAACCAAACACGTGTATACTATTGCTTTCTATCATAATCCCAAAGCAGTGGTTATTTCACACATTTAACCAGAGGAATTCACAGTCATTGGATGCTATGAATCCTACCAATGTGTGTGAAGCATTGGTTAAATACATAGGATTATCTTTTTATTGATCATATAAAAATACTCTGGGAAGCTATTCAACTGAAGGGGATAAAAATGCTTCAAATAAATACATACAACCAGTAACACAGATGCAGTTAGCAGAGGCAGATGTGTTCTTTGTTTCTGCGTCAAATAGAAATATTATACAGTGATCTATATAAGGTCATATTTATCTTATTTGTGCAAAGCCTTAAGCCCAAACTGAATCATGTCTCTTTAGGTCATTTCTGGTGCTTTCTGAGGTAAAGCACATTTTCTTCCAAAGTCACTGAAACCAAAATCAAACCCTGCATGAAGCTTCAGTTACCACTGTTTGAAAGCCATGAGGCTTCATTATGAAAACTCCTTAGACTAATTTTTGTGTTTTCTAATCACTTATCCATTGACCCATCCTGAAACTTAGTAGGTCCCTTATCTTCTGTGTGTGCCATTTTCATACAAATTGTCCAAAAATACACAAGGAACGGGACGGAAATCAGTCAACTCCTTTCCCCAATTTGAGAACTCTCTTCCAGACAAATGGGTATATTATCTTCTTGAAATATTGCAGTTTTCTTACTTAAGGCCACCTCTATGTTTTAAGAAACATGTTCAATAGGGAACATAGGTTGGCAAATGTGTCCTTTTTTTTTTTTGATAGACCCAAAATATCACAGCTGCTGTTGCACAATGATCTCTGAATCTTGTCTGAAATCTGAAACTTGACAAGCTCAATCTTCTAAGAAGCAGCTATCCTTGCAAATTTTATCCAATACTTCCAAGAAATTTAAAAGTAATTGGCAATCTGCTATATAGCCACATAGCGCACCTATTTTTCTGAAATACAGTAGGCATGTAATCCCCTCCTAGTGGGCTACTATGAAGCAGTGAACTGACAGCAAGCCAATATTAGTGCCTTAAAACAGTTATGACAAACCCAGAGAGACTGGTAATGTCTTTCTCACAGAGAGCGCTCATGTTGATCAGCGTAGCAAACAAGGCAGTGGATTCAGTGAAAGTTGATGATGCACAGGAATAAGCCAAATGCGCAGCTGTTAAGCTACTCAGGTCTGCAAAACTGTTTATTGAGCTTAGGTAAAAACTGTTACAACAATTGGTCCCACAGGTCCATCCAGAGATAAAGTACAGTTTGTACAACAAGTCCCGGTATTGGGAAGACTATCATCAGCAGATCAAGGAAAGAGCAGACTAAGTCTTGGGGATGGGGGCGAGAGAGAGAGCATGTTAAAGGACAAAATATCAGCCAAATAGGATCTCCAGTATGCTATCGGAGCACTTTAAATTCTCAAAAAAGTGGCAAATGATTGCCCCATGAAAAATTGCATCTGAGTATAGGTTTCCCTTTTACACTACCTCTACCATTCTCCAAATAAACTTCAAAAGACTGAGGCTGCCCTATAACCAGAATAGGAACTGCATAGTATGCGATCCATTTACTAGCAAACTACAAACTATAGCTTAGTACAATATATGCTATAACAATAGTTTTTTAAAGGAAAAGAAAATTAATCTTCCTCCCTTCCCACAAGTGTTTTAAATAGAACAAACTCCCTGAAAAGCATTTTCAGTCCCAAACTCAAAAGCTGGATTATTTCAGCTGAAAGCACAGGACTGCACTATACTTTTGTGCTGACTATGGTATTCTTCAGAAAGGGCAAAACAGGATAAAGTTACTTGGGCCAGTCACTTCACGCTGCAGGCCAATGAACCACATGACTATAATGTTCCTCTATATTCAAACCATAACATCACACAAGAAACTTATGTATAAGCATGTGTGGCTGACCTAGCAGCAACTGACAACTGAAGCAGCATAAATCACACCTTACTTGCAAGAAGCCAAATATGCTGAATCAGATTCTGTTTGCACCATGATCAACCAGATGCCTACCATGGGAGCACTACATAGTTTGTGCTCCCAAGCAATTAGCACTGAAAGGAATAATGCTTCTGATACTGGAAGTAATATATAGTCATCATGACTACTAGCCATTGATAGCTTTACCCTCCCTGAATTTGCCTAATCTCTTTTTTAAACTATCAAAGTTGCCAAACATTACTATTCCTTCTGCTAGCAAAATCCATACTTGGACTATTTCTGTACAAAGTACTTCCTTTTGTCTAACCTGAACCTTTTGTTATTCAATCTCACTGGTATTATCCACTTGCCCCAGAGCAGACATGATTTTATAAATTTCTTTCATGTTCCCTCCCTCACTCACCTTTCCCCACTAAGCTACCCTCCATCCCCACACACACACATATTGTAACCCTTCTCATAGGAGAGTTGTTCCAACAACATTTATCATTTTGGTAGTCCTGATCTGTACCTCCACTAGTTCTACAATAGTATTTTTGAGCTGTACTGGCCAAAATATACACATGATGCTAAGCATTCAGGCATATTACGCTAAGCATTCATCCTGAGATTTGTATAAAGGCATTATCATATTGGATTTTTAATTTTCATTTACATTTCTAAAGATCACCAACACAAAACTTGTCCTTTTTTTACAGTAACAATGGGTGAATAAACTAGAATGATCAACAGTAAAATGACTCATTTAAAATTATGTTTCCAACACTGTCCACAGATTAAGAAAAAAATCCTTTCTGAACATCCTTCAGGTGCAAGACCACACACAGTGTAGTAAAATGTGTACATGATTTACAGCTCAATCATTAAATTCCTGCCTTGTTTTAGATGTTATACTGTTAAGCACAGGAGGCAATACAGTTGGACATTTTCACATGCCACATGAGATTTATAGCAGTTCTTGCTTTAATCACTTTGTAGCTGGAATGAAAAACATACACAGAATAAAACACTAATTTGTAGTACAACTACTTCTCTTTCACATTACAAATTTTCAAACATTCACAAAAAGTCATCAGAGAAGCTTTAAGACAGAGATATACAACGTAGTGTTCTCCAGATATTGTAGACTAACAGTCCCAATAATTCCTGACCACCGATCATGCTGACTGAGGCTTATGGGTGTTGTAGTTCAAAACCGTTTGAGGGCATCCAGTTTCCTATCCCTCCTCTAGCACAATTTAAACTTTCCACATGAAATGGACTAACTTGTCTAAAAGACAGGACCAGGAGATCTTAAGAGTGATCCAGAACATTCTGACTAAGCTGGAATGCAGGCACTAAGTCTGAGTTTTAACTTTTTTCCTTTAAAAAAATGTATACACAGTCACAGACTCTCAGCCCAACCTACCTCACAGGGTTGCTGTTGTTGTGGGGATAAGGTGGAGAAGGAGATGTAAGCTGCCCTGAGCCCTTTGTAGGAAAAAGGCAGGATATAAATAAATAAATAAATAAATAAATAAATAAATAAGCAAGCAAGCAAGCAAGCAAGTCCACCCTCCAAGTGGTTCATCCTAAAATGCTATAGTTACTATAGCTGCTGCACATTACTCTCTGGAGAGTAGCATCAGAGAACCCAATGTCATACAACTAATTGATCTATATTTACCCAAAGCACAAAAATAGAGTCACTCTTTCAACCACCACCCTGTGCCCTGTCAAGACCCTTATCATACTGGTCATCTTGCATACACATGCCAGCAGCAAGATATGTTGCACCTGAAACCACAGCAAGTCAAGATGTTCTATTGAATTAGTACTGATACGAAGAAATGTTTTTAGGAACAATTCTATCCTTACTATATAGTCAGACCTCATTTTCTGTATAAAAATCATTAATTTTCATTGGCTATTATTCAAGGGCCAAAAAATACGTAATGCACAAATAGGTTCAAAAACAATGCAACTTGACATTAGTCACATCGCTTAACAGGCATTAATTCTTATGCTCTTTTTTTTCATCCTCTTAAATACGCGCTAAGGAGACCTATTTGGAGAAAGAGGTCCAATGTTAAATTTATGCTGAAAAATGTCTCTGGGCATGTGAGTGCATTCTGACATTGGTGAAAGTTGACCAATAATTCATTTATTTTTAGTTAAAATCAATTAAAGCTACTTTTAAGGGTAGAACCCTCTGAATACTACCTACTTTTTTAAAACAGAGGCCTTTTCAGCCAGACCCATAAGCCATTGCCTTCCCATTATCGTAATTCTTTACAAAGTATTAATATAATTTTAAAAATTAATTATAGCTTATATAATTTCTAACACAAAGTTTCACATTATAATATCAGCACAGATAGCAGTAAAGATCTATGGTGGTAATCAAGTGCGACGTACTTCTGCATTTCTTTCATTTGAGAATGTATTATTTTATATCCCATCTTTAGGTCAACATGTGGTATTCAGCAACTACTTATGTTGCTCTAATACAGTGCCTCTCAACCTAGTGCCCTCCAGTGTTGAAATGTAATGCCTATCAACCTCAGCTGCCCATGTTCTGTGCTAGTAATACAGCACTAGAATTTTGTTATCAAGGAGAAAATATTTCCCCTTTACTTTCTCCACTAGGGTTCCTCTAGTGACACCCATAAAACTCTCCCCTCCCTGCCTCCTTAAAATAAAAAGATGTTAAAGAACAGACTTAGAAAATGTTCACAGAGTCTTCTTCTCTCTTTCTAATCTCTAGTCTTGTTCTAATCCTCACCTTTCTACTTTGCTACTTCCCACTTCCTCTCTCCCAGCTTGTAGCCTCACTATTGCTATAGCTTTAAGAGAAAAGCTACTGGAGAAGAGGCAGAAGATTCTAGGATTGGTAGTTCCATCACCTGCAATTGTTTTATGTCAGGTGCAAAGTGCTTCTCTCAGAGGAAGAGGGGACTGAAATTGAGCTAAAATGTGCATTCTTTTGGAAACTTAAACATCAAATTTCAAATGAATGATTGACTTGTATTGATTTCCAGTTTTAAAAAAAGCATAATCTTAAACTAGTATTTGAACTGTAAGAATTTAAAGGGGAGAGAGATTTGATCAAATGTTGGTCTGCAAATATATTGAGCCATTCTTAACTTCTTGTTCTTAATGGTAACAAGGATCATTCATAGTGAGAAAATATTCCTCTTAACTAGGAGGGAAGAGATATCACAGGCTGGATTCAAGCTATGATGGAGGGTCTCCACTTTATGCAGGGTTCCTCTGCCTTATCTCTAGGAATCCCCTCCCCTAAATAGTAGCTCACCCCATTCAGCAAAGCCCCTTGACCTCTCTGTAGTATTTTCAGGGGAGCTGGAGGGGCTGTGGAAATCAGCTTCCATTAGGCCTGCTTTAGAAGCCTAAATCTGTATACTGTTCATCTGATACATACTCCTCCATGCCAGAAAGAACATGTTCGCTCCTAAAATTCATTCTATTCCCTGAGAAAATTCAGCTCATATGCTGCTAGAGAATGCATTATTATTGTTATTGCTACAAAAATAATTTTAAACTGACCTTCAGGATAAACTGACCTACAAGACAGGTTAAAAGGTAAAGGTAACGGTTTCCCCTTGACGTTAAGTCCAGTCATGCCTGACTCTAGGGGGCGGTGCTCATCTCCATTTCCTAGCAGAGGGAGCCAGCGCTTGCCTGCAGACAGTCTCCGTGGTCATGTGGCTGGCATGACTAAACACTGACTGAATGCTGTTACCTTCCCACCAAAGTGGTACCTTTTTATCTACTTGCATTTGCATGCTTTCAAACTGCAAGGTTGGCAGGAGCTGGAACAGAGCAACGGAACTCACCCCGTTGTGCAGATTAGAACCAGTGACCTTTCAATCAACCAGCCCAGCAGCACAGAAGTTTAAACCACTGTGCCACCTGCATCCCAACAAGACAGGTTACATGGTGCAAAAATACAATTATAATTTCAACATTTAAACCATTGCCACATTTATTATTTCTTTAAAAGACAGCAAGAACTGAAGTTTCTTTCAAGTACATCATAATTCAATCAACCCAGGCTAAAATCAATGTGTTTTCAGATATTTTTATTTTTCTTAAACCCAGTGATGATACCATACATGTCCCTGGGGAGTTCTAAAGGAATGGAGCAAATACTATGAAAGCAGTATCCCTAGAATTTCTTAAGGGGCAGTTTGAGTGATGTGGAAGCTGACACAGAAAAAATGGTGGGGAGGGAACTTCAGAAATCCCAGAAGTTTCCTGTACAGTCTTTTAAATCCTGGCCACCATATTTAAAAATAATAATAATCTTTCTCCAGTTAAGTTTATATCATTGCATTCCGTAGGACCTACTTTGCAAAAATAAGAGTTGATTCTACCAGCATATATTTATCTATTTTACTTTAAATTATTTTTAGGCCTAAGTTAACTTTTGGGGTTGTTTTATGGTCAATTCTCAGATGTGCAAATTTCTAACTGATAGTGGTATTCCAAAATTTAAGCATGGAACAAAGGTAGCTAATGACAAATTGAAATTCTTGGAGATCAGGACTAACCTGATCTATACAGTGGCTGACTCTACTGAGTGCCATTCTATATCACTTTAAAAAAAAAAATGAATTTAATTCTGCCCTGGAACTTCCACAATACTATTTAGTTAGGGACTATTTCTTAATACTTTAATATTCAGTTTTACCAGCAGCTGCTCACACCTTCAAGCAAGAACACATGTCTATTCTTTAAGACTTGTATATCTTGTTATGGATTTTTTAAATCTTAATTTAATTTTAGTTAATTTGTTGGTTGTGTTGCTGGTGCGTGAAAGTATATTTTATTTGAGGTGCTCTATTATTTTGTCTTATCTTTTATCTGATTAATATTTGTTTTGTTGTAATTTATATATGTTTTTATGTTCCTAGTATTGTAAGCCACCAGGAGAACCTCTAGGTTATGGGGAGGCCTAGATATTGAATTAAATAAATAAATATAACATGCATTTTGAGCTTTCAAATTACAGAATTAACAAGTTAGCTTACTAAGAAAGTGAAAAATGGCAAATAAAAAACAAAAAGAAATGTCAATAAGATCTCCAACACAGAGCAGCAGCAGCATAGCATTTCCTTGTTCATTAAAAGCTAGGATGAATAAAACTGTTTTAGCCTAGTACCCTGTCTTCATAGGAAAGCTCTATTCCAAGTTGCCGCTTGCCAACCTTTTCAAAATACTTGGGACATCTAATGGCAAGCTTCCAAAGGTGAGTTCAAGCAATGGACATATCCATATGGGAGTGGGCAATCCTCTGAAAAGTTAGGATGAAAAGGCATCAAAACCAGTATGCTGATTGTGGCATTTTCCACAAAAGGACACACACATCTCCACTAAAAAGGCAACTATTAAGGATGGGAGGAAAGGAGTCAGGAGGAGGTCGTAGTGACGTTGAGGCCTGGATTTGCACAAAAAGGGGAACTACGTTCCAGCAAGGAAATGACAAAGTAAGGACAGATGGGGATCGTGACATTTTACCCCCTAGCAGAAAGATATTGGAATGGAAGACTACATGGGAAATTTGGTTTCTAAAGAGGCACAGGATCCAGAAGTAAAGTAAAATAATAGTTTACGGAACAGGACTAGAAAATCACGTGGGAAAAACGGTACTGTTCTCAGTATCCAGTTTATAGCCGGAGGAAACATATACTGTGAAAAGTGCAGGTAGGCAAAGGCGACGATGATGTGGATCACCAACCACAGGCAGAAGCTGGGATGTGGGCCAAGCAAATGAGCTAAAGGAAGACGTGGAAAACTTAGCACCGTTTACTTTTTAAAACTAACTAACTAAAAAGCCCTATCATCACCCACAGGGGTGGGAAGACTGCATTATAATCCCAGATTTGAGGGCCAGAAAAGGTCCTTTAAGTCAATCTGCATATGTACAGAAACCCTCTCGCCTTAGGCTACAGTCGTTCCATATGCTCCAAAACTGAGGGCAGAGATTTCTAACAGGTTCCGGGGCCCAACTTGAAAAGCAGGAGAAACAAAAGGCGGCAGGCCAGTTTGCCTAGTGTGCCGAGTCATGCGCGCCTCTTTCCTCACCTGCTCAACTCCCAGGAACACGTAGAAGTTTTGCGAGACTTCCTCCACTAAGTCGAAGAGCTCCAAGTCTCCGCTGTCCCATGCAAGGCCGGACGGCATGAGAAGCAAAAGCGAGAGCAGCGGCGACCAGCGCAGCCCCGCCGAGGGACACGAGTCTCGGCCCATGGTTCTCGGCTGACAACCCCCACCGCTGCTCCAGCTAGGCTTAGCGCAGAGCTGCAGCAGGACCCGGCAGACGTGGCCGGACAAGACGCTCGCTTCGCAGCACGCATGCTCCAGCGGCCGCGCCGGTTCCGCTCCGCCCCTCTGCGACTCCCACAGGGGAAACCGGGGCCTCCACCTGCAACCAATTGCTGGTCGCGAGTCGCCCGCGTCACGGAGCCTAGCAACCACGCGATACAGCGCGACTTCTATGGGAGGCCTGGAAAGAATCTAGCAGCCAGGCCACGGAAGGCTGGGAGAGGGAGAAGGGAAGGGTGGGGTTCACATCGCCACAGCTGCCGGCCTCCCCCGCAACCACAGCAAGCGGGGAAGCAATGAACAAGAGCTATGAGCAAGAGAAAATTGCGCCGCCGCTACAGCCTGAGCTCAATCAGGCACGGATACAACAAGCGAGGCGGGTCTGTCTTGCACCCGCGGATATGCTTGGAAGGCAAGCAACTCTTAAATTGCGCACACGTTAAGAAGACTGTTGCTGAACCCTAACCGTCTTCGGAAGGGTAACCTTAGTCTTTTGCTACAAAAGCATTGAAGAGTCTTCTGGTACCTTAGCAATTGTGTTATGGATAAGTTTTCATGGCGAATCAATGCCATTATCAATTTGTTAGTCATAGGTGCCACAAGGTAATTCTGTTGTTACTGCCACTTTGTTTAGAGCAATTGAAAACAAGTTCCTTTCCTAATACATTGCTAACAATTATTTATCCCTTTCACTGTTACAGCAATCTTAGGATGCAACCCTATGTATGTTTAGAGAGAGAAAAAGCCTAGAAGCCCAGCATGCCCTAGCTAGCTGTGCTAGCTGCAGGTCACAGGCAATTTGGACTTTTCATCAACCTACACATGAAGCCAAGACAAGTGTGGGACACAAGATTTCCCTTTGCTTATTCCAGATGAGTTCCATAACAACCTCCCACATTCATTTCCACATGCTCCCCCCACTGCAACACTTACTAACAGATAAAACCATTGCTTTCCATACATAATTATGTATTGAAAGATTGAAGATGAAATATTTGCATAAGAGAAAATGTGGCTAAATATATGTATCACAATACAGGCAGATATCCAAACACTAGAAAAAATGAACTATGTAGGCCAGTATTCAGAGTTCGTCATCATACTAAAAAATACCAAGGTATTGTACAAAGAATAAAAATTTAAAACGTTTTGTCTCCAAGCTTGCAAATGAAAAATTAGGCCATATTCTGACTTAGAGGCTTTTTCTCCTTATCAGGTGTTTTGATACTGACCCACATGTGTAGGTTGTGAAAAGGAATGGGCCATGACAGCTTACATGTACTGTAAGCACAAAGTCTAAGGACATAGCTATACAAATAGACTGTTTTCTCTTTGTTGCATAAAATATCTCATTTAGCCTGTGTAGTCAATACCTAACACCTTAGTTATAATCTAGTTCTACAGTGAAGTTTAAGCCGCATGAACTGGGTTGAGCCCAACCTCTTCAAATTGAATGTTAACAGTCACACCTCTCTTTTGTTTAAAGAAAAGAATCCATAGAAAGCTTTGAATTTTACCCGAGAATAGCAGGGCTTGCACAGCACATTAAACTCCTTGGGAATTTTAAGCAACCAGTGTGGATAAATTCTCCTGGGTCTCACAGAGGAACAGGCCAAGGCAGGATTGTCTGCCTCCTTCCTCCCCACAGCTCCTCTCAACTTTAGTTCTCCTGCATTATCCCAGAGGACACTGCAGCCACATTGAAACATAGAAACATAGAAAACAGAGCGAGTCAAAAGGGGTCTCCCAGGCCATCTAGTCTGACCTCCGGCACCAGCCGGCTACGCTCACGACATGCCCACCATGTGGACGTCCAGCCTATCCTTGAACACCTGCACCGATGGGGCCTCAACGACCTCTCGTGAGCAAGTTTTGGCCATAGCTTAACTTCTAAGAAAAGTGTCCCTGAGTTATTTATACTTGGGAAAGTGAGGATAGTCTAGGGCAGTGGTTTTCAACCTTTTTACAGTTGGGAACCAGCAAAAATAGGAAAATTCTTTTGGGGCCTGTTAAGGCAGAAATAAAAAGCATTATATTCATAATAGAGTATTTAGTATTTTTAAATACAGTAGCAAAAAATGAAAATTCTCTAAAATAACCAGAAACTGAGCAGTAAAATGCTAATAAAAGAAATTATTGAAATCAAATGTAATCAAATACAACTGACATTTTAGAGAGCAAGTATGTAATTAAAATAAAGCTGCTGTGAAACCTTCTGCTGCTGCTTTTTAAGAATACGTGAACAAAAATTTACAATAGCAAAATACAAAATCAATATAAATGCAATACTACGCTCGTAACAGATTCAAATTCAAATATAATATTAACAGCAGAGCAACACAAAATCAAAGTTACTTAACAATAATATTCATAATGTTAAATAATAAAATACAATTAACCCCCCCCCCCCCCAATCCCTATACGCACCAGCACAGATGGGCTGAGAAAACACTCCCGGCACATCCACCTCAGCATTTCCCTTCCCACAGCAGAAAAAGCAGAAAAACACAGCAGAAAAAGAAAAAGGGCCAGTCTTGGAGGCTCCACCCAGAGGCCAGACCCAGCTCCCAGCTGGTTCCTATTGAGCTGTCTCTCCCCTCCCCAGCCAAGGAAGGCATGGGGAATTGGCAGTGAGAGCACAGCTGGCCCAGTGTGGCTCTTTCAGGTAATGCCAGTGGACCAGCAGTTGAAAACCACTGGTCTAGGGCCACATGAACCCCTGCTGCAAAAGGTGCTTTCTATGAACCCAAGCTTTAAATGCCAAATTGCAGTTTTGTAGGCCACTGCTAACTTTTCACTATTTTTTAAATGGGGGTGTGGAAAGCAATTTTTCCAGCAGAATCTTTAACATCTTTGGAGGGTATTTGTGTGATGCTGGGCTGCCCCAACTTCCCCAAATGTGGAGAACTCAGAGGCACAAGGTCTTCCCTAGAAAAGACCAAGAAACTGTGAAATGGTGTTTTGGGAACTCTTCCTCAATTCTTTGCCTTTCCAAGCAGAATCACCAGGGCTTGGGGAGGGATGCTAAAAAGCTACAAGTGTCCCCTCGGTTTTGCAATTAACCATGAGTAGATAACACCTCAGGAAGTGGAAAAACCCAAGGTAAACCCCAGTAGGGGCATGAAAAAGCTTATAATGTAAAGGACAAATCTTCCCCCAAAAGGGGGTTTCTCCATGTTTTAAAGTGACACTCCCCACTGCTATGCTAGCAGGGAGGGGACAAGCCTTCACCAGATGTCAGATGCTGCTTCAGTACTTTGGGCTGCTGAAAGGCAGTTACCTGCTAACTCCTTGACTAGAGCAGCATGACTTTCTGCTAACTTTAGCAGATAGCATGCTAAACCACTGGTGTTTATTAACCACCACAGTTTAATGTGTTGTGCAAAGCCGGTCTGTGTGTTCCTATAATGGTTTGAGGCAAACAAAGTTTGAATGGCACTTGTAAACACAAGGTAGATATGTCTCGGGGACCACAACCAGCACACACTAGGAATTGTAGTACTTTTTTCTGTCTAAACATGCATAAGTTTGCTTCTTTAGTTCAGATATGTGTTTGTTCTTCATACATATTACTGGCATTATGATGCAAAATGGAACACATGGAAATATGTCTGCCACTAATTTGTGAGAAGTAGTTTGCCTTCAGTTATGGACTTCACAGTCTCCTTTCTGCCCAAATCCATGTCTGCCTATTTTTTTCTAGTTTTAATAAAGCATGCAATACTTTTTCCTATATAGGCTTATAAACGCGCATACACCACTATTTTGAGTATTTCACCCTAAAATCTTTCTTCCTCAAAATAGTCAACCCAGACATCTTTTACTAGATATTTTTTTCTAAAATATTAAAGGATCCACATTTGGATGAAGATGGCAGCATCAGTGAAACAATATAATCACAACTCTGATCCAAATGTCCATGTACTTGTATCTTCCTCTCCAGGATATGCATTTTGGACCATAGCATGGGTGAAGGAGTTAGATCCCACATAACCCTTATGTCAATCGGGACCTCCCATAACTTCTTCTAGAAAAAGAATGACTCTCTGGCCATGTTCACACATAATAAAAAGCCACAGTGGGAATGGCTTGTTGCTGTGAGTGAATTAACTAAGCATGGTGAAGCTTGGCATGTTTGGTTACCTTAAATCCCCGCAGAGAATCCA
This sequence comes from Varanus komodoensis, assembly GCF_004798865.1. Taxonomy (NCBI): domain Eukaryota; kingdom Metazoa; phylum Chordata; class Lepidosauria; order Squamata; family Varanidae; genus Varanus; species Varanus komodoensis. The sequence goes on along the minus strand of NW_025335440.1, from coordinate 23,789,181 downwards.
TGGCCTGTTCTAAGGTTTCCATGTTTTAGCATTGCTTGTGGTTATGTGTGAATTCAGTTACAATGTTTTTCTGTAAACTCCCATTTCTGCCATTGAGTTGGGCAGCAAGAGCAGCTGCAACCACAGATACTCCAAGCTGCTGCTGCAGCTTCGTCGTCGTCTTCATCGTTGTCTCCTCCTCCTCCTCCTCTTGCTGCCCTGTTGAGCCTAGCAACTGCTGAGGCAGCTGCAGCCACACTCTTGGCTTGTCCTGTTTTCCCCCTCTGCCCTCATGCTGCTTTTCCAGTGCCCAGCTGCAGCAGTAGGGCCTGCAGCACTGTCTCCAGCAGCAGTGATCTTGGAAATAGCCATGCTTGCACTCCTGTCTGGTGGCTGCACTTTGCTGGAGCAGCACTCTGAAATGGCTGTATGTGTGTTCTACTTGGAGAGCCAACACTCTCCTCTTATAAAGGCAGCTTTGCACAAGAGGAGCACACTGGCTATGTGCAGGCATAGCTATCAGGGAGATCATCCAGAGAAATTTAGGTCTCCCACTCTCTCTCCCATCCTCCCTGCTCCTCCTATCTTGTCCTTGGCATTTCTAAGGACTCTAAACAAGCTCTGCTGTCTCCCACACTCCTGCCACAGCTGGGGAACAAATATACTGTATTCCTTCTAGCCAACCAGAAACCTTGCCAGGGAGCAGCCCACACATGCTCCCATGGGAAATTATTCCCACAGGATGCACTCCTTCCATCCTTGGCACGGGTGCCCACGCAGATGCCTTCTGTGCTCTTGGGTGCAGGGGAAGGCAGCCCCTGGCAGTGTAGAGTCCTACACTATGTGTAGGAGGTGTGCATGCATGGTGGCGCAGAGCAGAAGAGCAGCTGTAGTGCTTCTCTAGAGCAACAGTGCTATTCTAGTGAGGAGGCAGTTGCTTCGCAGAGCAGTCAAAAAAAAGTGGCACGCTGAGATCATGGAATTGCAAGTGGGGCAGGCAGAAGTGGGGCATGCTGGGATTGATTCCCAGCTATGGGGACTGATAGGATACATGCTGGGAGGGAAGATGGCAGTGTGTGGAAACTATGCATGAGTAATTACCTTGCAAATGTCTACATACAGGACACAAGGTAAGAAAGATAACTTTGGTATTGCTTAGCTTATGTGTGAAAAACCCCTTGTGTCCCTCCCCAAGGCATAAACAGCATGGAAAATGTAGACTGGATTATAAATGCCCTTCTGTGCAACATGTTGAGACTATCATACATAACCAAAAGATTCAATTTAGATTAACAATAAATTAGTTGTACGGGACCTGCACAATGTGTGATTCAACAGCTTTCTCCAACATAGTGCCTCCAGATGTTTTAACTACAACTTGCAGCATTCCTGGCTATTGGTCACACTGACTAGGATCTATGGGAGTTGAAGTTCAAAACATCTGGAGGGCATCAAGTTGGAGAAGACTGTTCTACACACTGAAAGCAAATTACCAGTCACGTATTGCAGCCTGCCAGGCATTTGACAAGCACGTACCTCCACTCTTGTTTTTGGAAAGGAAACCAGAGATCTATAATTTTTCTGCTGGGCCATCATACACAGCAGCTGGGCTCTATTTAGCTCAGTCAATCAGAAGATTCACAGGCCTGAACTATCTCTTAACACCCTCTGATGTCACAAAAAATCTCATAAACCTTGGGCCATCATGCTGGCTACTCAAGGCACAATGGGAAAACATTTTATTATGAATTCCAGCGTCTACTAGCCAACTATATAAAATGAATCATAGAAGTAAATTTAAAACATTTTATGAGAACTGTTGGGTACAAATTGACCAATGTTGGGGTCTGTTGAGAACAGGCTTCCTGCTTAAGATAAGCAACTGCACAATCAAATCCCCCACGAATACATGGTCTTATTACTTTGTTGAGGAACCTCTGAATATTCTCAACTATTTCCTAAGGCACACACGGTTTATGTTGCTGACCCAAACTAGAACTTTTGTCTTCCATAGAAATTCAGTAGCTCCCCCCCCCACCCAATTTCTTTCCCCATTAGCTTCTCCTACACAGTTGCAGGTAGCAGATTACACCAAAAGGAGGTTGCAACAATAAGGCATTAATTTGTACAAAGTGCTGTAGAGGCTGTGCACAAACTATCATACAGTGCTACCATAAGGACATCAGAAGCCACCTGATACTGAGACCATTGGTCAATCTAGTACCATATTATTGTCATTGACTGGCAGCAGCTGTGCAGGGTTTTAGGCAGGATGCTTTCCTAACTCTACCTGGACATGGCAGGGAGTGAAGCTGGGACCTTCTGCATGTAAACGATGTGCATACAGCTATGAGCCTTTCACCAGTGGTGCTTTTAAATAGGTTTCACAGGTTTAAAAAGCAAGACAAATCCCTTAGCCACCTCACTTCATAAAATGTCCTGAGGTAGAACCTTCAAACACCCTCCACCCCCACCTCCTTATTTCCAGGTGCGCTGAAGTGTCATTCCTTTGAAAGGAACTATTTGGCTTGAGGAATTACTTCCCTCCCATCTTTTTCCCAATCACAATTCATCTTTTCCTCTTTTTTCCTCCCCTACGCTGGATTTTCTTCCTGCACTTTATTCCATCCAGAGGATGTCTTGAAATTCCCAAGAGGGAAAAATTGTGAAGAGTGGTGGCAAAGAGAACCATTGTATTTGTCTTTATACAAGTAGACAAAGAAGCTATGGCTTCATAAGATTGCAGAGGAAGCAATCTGGACTATGTTGTTTGTCAGTTGCCATTATCCAGCCATGAAATGACAAGTTTTAATTAAAATATGAGGTATGAGGAGTAGGGGGAAAGATAAATACTGCTGCTCACTTACGCTCATTATGGTCCAGAAAAGTGTACATAGCAGCCCAAATTACTTTTCTCAGGGATATTTACAGCCTGATTTACTGAGAAATAAGGCCTGTGTAGTGAATGTGGTACTTCAGGGTTAAGAAACCCCATTCCACTCCACAGACTTGGCTACGCTTTCTGTCCAATCCTATGCATGCTTTGTCATTTGTGTTCTTCATTTTCCTATACACTCAGCTTCAGTGGTGAGTGAAGGGGACTTGGTACATGCTCAAGGATAGTTTCTTCTTAACTTATCTCTTATATTGAAAATGGATACCTATAATGAATTCTGGTAAAGTCTTGGCACAAATTGAATTATGAAGAGAAAGAGACAGATAGATACTAAGGAGGGGCTATAGTTGTAAAAAAACATAAAGCTCCAAGCATCTGTTCTTTATGATAAAGCATCTTCAAGAACAGAAAAATATGGAGAGACTGTTGTGTAGAGGAGAACACAATGCATGTAAACTTTCTTGCAACAGATGTGGGAAGTGCATAACCTCTAACAGGAGGAAACTGAGACTAATCTGTGTGAGATCTATTTCATCACTATTAAATGTAAGAGTGGGAGGCTATAATTGTTCTATGCAGAGGGAGCAGCATTTTGCATATGCCCAGAGACACAATTTTATTGTTGGTAACCTAAGTTAAATGCAAATAAATTCTAATAAATCTCATTTTGTGTATGTGCTTGCGCACACACCCACATGCATATCACACATGCAAATCAATAACATGCACCTGCACCACAGATCTCAGCAGTACGTAGTCCCTTCCATGGTTGCTACTGGCCCCTCCTGAACAGGAAAGACTATGCATGTCTTCTTTACTTAGTTTGCGACCTTGCTTGAGAAACAAGCTGTTCCTGACTCTGGTGTGTTTCTGCTTCAACTCTCTGGGTGAACTCTGACAGCTGCTTTCAGCTCAGATTTGACAGGAAGATATATGCAAGTGGGTGGCCTGTATATCAGGGAAGTTTGTCCCCAGTCCGGCTACTGATCTTTTAAGAAACCCCAGTTAAATTCCCAAGGAAGTTCAGAGTTCTACAAAAAGCTGCTGTTTTAGACCACAGTCTACATATATTCCAAAAGTACTGTTTAAAGACTATTTGGCCTTAGTGATAGAACACCATTAGGATGATGCTCGAGCTTCTTGTTTTGAAAGTGATGAAAGGGCTACATTTTTTTTTCTTTTCCCCAAAAGGCTGAATTCAGGCCTCCACTCAGACATGAAGGTTACTTGTTCACTTTGAGCCAATCACTGACTCACAGCCCAACCCTCTCATTGTGAGGATAACATTGAAAGAAGAAGGATTACATTGGCTGCTTTGAGCTCTTTGGTGGAAAGGTAGGGTGTAAATGTAACAAATAATGTATAAATTATTTGTCTGTGAAGAATTCAATTTGTATTCTACCAAATGCAGCTAAAATAATTCATACATGCCCCACTACTACACCTAAAGACTTTAAATCCCACGTATTTCATTTCACTAGAATATTCATGAATTGAAAATAATATTTATATGGGTTATCAAGGCTTACATTTTGGAAATCTGTTCATGTAGGCTTCACAGATATTTGCACTATTTTTCAATACCATCTGACCACAAGGGGGCAAGGAGAAACTTCTCCCAACTGCTGTAATCTTGGCCTCACAACAATGCTATTATTTTAAAAATTGTATCTTGCCATAAAGATGAAGTGTGCAATGAATCAATATATTCAAAAGAAGAACCTTTATTATACCAGCAAGTTTTCTACTACCATTAAGGCTATAATACTGGTGCATGTTTGCTTGTTATTGTTGTTGAGAGTGTCCTGAGAGTTTTGACAAACAGGAGGACAGCCTATTAATCTTTTAAATAAATGATCATACTGAGCCTCATTTAACACATTAGGATTTCTTCAGACTGACTACATATAGCATTGGCCTGTAAGTTGTGCTAAGGATCAGAAGCGAAACTGTGGTATCTAGCCATTTCTATTGGCATTATTCTAATCAAGTTCAGTGTGTTACTGAGAGCAGCTTAAGCCATACAAGGCAATTAGAGAACCACAAAACTAAAGGGGATCAATAATGAGAAAAGTCTGCATCTGAAAACCACAAGAAAAATTGTCAAAATAGTGATGCTTCAAAGATGAACATCTGATTGTACAGAATTCGATATGAATTAAAGGCCTCTGAAATGTGGTTGGGAGGACTGATACCTCCTTCTCCTTCTCCAACCCCTGCTCACTTGAACTGCCTTGGCTCCCATGTTATTCATTGTGTCACCAGTGCATGACTTGTTCTAGATATAACCCTGTCTAAACCATAATTTAGTGTTACATGCACAACTTTGTTTCTTCTTCTCTTTCTCTGATGCAACTTTGATTAGATAGGAAGCATCAGCATTGATATTAAAGTAGCTGTAGTTTGTTTCAACAGATTATTGTGGTTAGTTTTAACTATGATTTATCTGAATAAGCCAGGATCAGAAACCATACTTTCAACTTGGCTTGTTTGGACAGTAATTATAGTTTGTTTCAGTTTGCATTTAACAAGCTATGTTTAATTCAGTTGGAAGCAGATGCTTCCAGTCTCTTCCTTGCAACCTCACTAGATGTTGAAGGACCACACAAATGTAAGGCTTGTGCAGATAGCACTGAACTATTCTTTAGTGTTCTGTCTTAAGACAAACATTTCTTTCCATCCTCCCCTTCCTTTTGTTTCTTTGAAATGCACAATATTTCAGTGTGCAAAAGAGATATATCTTAGCAGCAGCAGTATTAAAATACATGTATTTTTATTTTATTTATGGTTGTTACTTATATGTGACCTTAGAAGGAGGCTGGAGAGTTGAAGAATCCTCCAGAACAGATTTGGGGTTCATGGGGAGCTGTAGAGGGGAAGCGAGGATGGGTAAACTGTTTTCAAATATTACTGCATTAGTACTTATTGTAGCAACATCTCTTTCCCTCTCCGTGCACCAAATCAAGCCAAAAGCCATGCCACGCATAATATTGCTGCATATTGTTAATGCTGCACTTGTCACAAAGTACATTTGTCGCCAAAGCAAGTTGTACTTTGACTAGCTCCTGTTGTGACAGAAGGACCAGTATCCTAGAGTCAGGGACTGGAAAACTGAGTTCAGCTTGGCTATCACCATGATGGACCTTTTAGATTCAAATTAGGTTATCCATTTATGAGATAGCATCAACAACATTCAAATCTGAGCCAGCCATCCTGAATTTATTCTTCAGGTTTGCCAGCTGAAAATGTTATAAAACCTCAGTTTTTAGGTCATATTATGCAAGCCTCATAAAATAATTAGAATCTAACATTTCTAAGAACTTCCTGGACGGAAAAGTAGTGGATTGCTATGGAGATAGGAAACTGGAAATATTTTGCTACACTACTTTGTACAAATGTTGTTAAAAACTGTTTTCCTGATGAAGAGTCTCTTCTGATCAGAATAATTAATGGTAGTGTTTACTTAGCTGCCATACTTTTACTTTTTGTCAGAAAGCAAATATAAGCTTAGAAAAAGTGTCTGTGTTCCTGTTTATGCAAATCAAATTAACCACTTCCCTGAGAGTATTAGCATTAGGTAACAAGTTTGGGTTTGTCCTGCATCAACAGTGAGATAACCTCAGATCTGGATTTACACTCTGCTTTGCTGAACATGCACAAATCCTATGCATGTTTGGACAGAAAATGTTGGCTTGGTGAGTGCTGGGAGCTGTATGACCCTTTTTTCTTTCTTTCTTTTTTGCTTAAACATGAATGGACTTGCCCCCAAAGTGGCTTTCCATCACCTTACTTAGATAATGATATTGACTGCACTGCAACCCAGATAACAGCAGTTCAAGGTAAGTGAAAGGCCAAACAATTCTAAATGAATGGCAGCACTGTGTGGCTTATGGGATATTGTTCCTCCTCTGACATGGAATATGGTTGATATAAATTACATAGCTTCAAATTAATAAATCAAATAGGCCAGGTGTAAATTCTTCGGGACTGTCTAAACTTATCTAAGCCATCCTTTTCTTTCTCACCAACTCTCATTTTAACCCAGATCTATTAATGATCAAAAATGCTCCATACTGCAGTTTGCTTATATTTGTACATTTTACAGTGTTGTCTTTGGAATTATTTATTTATTTTTATTTATTAAAACATTTTTATGCCGCCCCATTCGCCGAAGCCTCGGGGCGGTTCACATCACTAGTTAAAATAATTATAATATAAATTAAAAATATAAATATTAAATTAAATTAATTAAATTAAATTAAATTAAAAAATTAAATTATTACATTATGCATTTGAAGAAGTACAAAATAATGCTTTCTCAGTTAAAGCTTTTCACATAACTTTTCTAATAGTTCCTGTTCTGCTTCTTTAAATGGTTACACAAACCTTTGTTAAACAGAGAGGCAAATAGTAACCAACTCTTGCCACCCCCACCCCACACAGTTTTTTTTGGGGGGGGGGTCAGATTCCCATACTGTTTGTTAAACCTATAGGAAGCTGCCTTATACTACAGGTCATATCGCTGGTTCACCTTACTAGTATCGTCTTTCACTTTGCAAGCTTTCACACAGGAGTGTTTGCCAGGCATACCTGAAAATGTTGAGGTATACACAGATCCCGCTGCATGTACTTAACCACTCACTGCTACCACCCTTCCCCAGACTTCCTCCTCAGAGTTCCAGATGAATACAAATTGTTTAAAGGAGAATTACTGATGCTCTGGCAGTTTTCTGTCAGCTTCCTGTTTCCATTAGATTTTCCTTAGCAATTGGTGCTGCTAACTATTTAAACTGGAAATCTGAATCAGGCCCTGGAAACAGAATCCAGAGTAGATTTGTAGGAAGGATCCAAGAAGAAATTCTAGCAGTCTGGGGCAGATCCAAGGGAGAAGCAATACAAGTCTGGGGGCAGAATAATGGGTCCCAGAGCAGTATTACAAGTGCCAGCTCTATGTTTTGAGGGGAACTTGGGCAAGACATGGGTCTGCTCCCATAGTCTCCCTTTTCATTACTGCTGTTACCAGTTCCTCCCCCTTTGCCTCATCACTGCTACCCTCTACTTCCTTACCAGTCAAAAATCTAATGAAGAAGCAGTCAATGACAGTATACTGTTCCTTCTGTACATTTGCAACAGTGAAGAGGCATAGGTACATGGAACTCTTGTCAGTGTGCCCCTTACATAGTTTGGACTCTTGGCAAAGACCCAATTGTGTCAATCCTTGTCATTCTTTCCAAATCAGCCCACTTGTAAGGTTCGTAGGTCCAAACAACACTTACTCTGAGAACTTGGTTTGCAGTATATGGACATTCTAGTTCCCAAGTAGAAACTCAAGTGTATCCATGCATGCAAGCAGGCAGACTGGTGTGCACTCGTGCACACATTTTGTTGCAAGCTAGACAGGTTCTGAAATTGCTCTGCTCTCTGCTCTGCTCACTCAAGCACTTAGAACAGTATTCTTTTATTTTAGCCCTTCCCTAGTGGAGTTTAAAGATACTTCAAGGAAATGCTGCAATATATACCTTAATCCCTCTTATCCATGATTACATTACCTTTGTAATCCTAACTATAGAAGTAGGATAGAGAGAGCAAGGATGAACATAGCTTCCTGATTTAGTAACACACCTCATTCCTCATTCTGGAGCACATGAAACTTCCTTAAGACATAAAATGAAACTAAACAAAACAAGTACAGCATTGTATGATGAAAAAACCCTGAGGAAATAGCTGGTCCTCCCTCCAAAATTGGTGTTTATAGAATTGCCTGATGTTTCTGCTAAATTGCTAGCACTCAGGAAAGAAATATATTTGTAAATAAATCCTATGTGAATACTAACCTTGTGTGACTTGAAGAATACTGAATTTAGCCATTTAACAACAGGATCCTACACTGAAAGAAGATTTTATACTGCCAGAAGTTGGGAGTTTATCCACTGACGGAACATCTGCTCCAACTATTAGGAACAGCTTCTACTGTCTCTATTTAGTTATTACACTGCCTGAACTCATATTTAGCTTTGTTCATATATACATATCTATATAAAAGCTGCCTTGTTTTTCTGTACTGGAATGCTTCTTCATTCTAATTCTATGCATAATCCTGGGGGTGATCCTGGATCCAGAGTTGTCCCTGGATCACCAGGTGGCATCTGTGACCAGGAGGCACCTCTTATCAACTGTGGCTGATATATCAGCTACACCCCTATCTGGACAGGCAGCACCTAGCAGCGGTAATCCACGCACTAGTAACCTCACATCTAGATTACTGCAATGTGCTTTACATGGGGCTGTCCTTGAAAGCAGTCCAGAAATTTCGGTTGGTACAGAACAGAGTAGCTTGTCTGGAGCAGGCCAATACAAGCGTATAAGCCCTGTTCCTTATCAACTGCTCTGGCTACCAATTGAAGTCAAGCCCACATTAAGGTGGTCACATTAACACATAAAGCCCTAAATGGCTTAGAGCCTGGATATCTTAAAGAATGCCTCATTCCATATATACCTACTGAGACCCTAAGATCATCAACAGAGGTCCTTCTCTGAGAGCCACCTCTAAAGGAAGCAAGGAAGGTGGCTATGAGGGGAAGGGCCATTCTGGTAGTGGTACCCTGTTTATGGAAACAGCTTCCTGGGGAGGTGCACCTGGCACTAACACTTTATACATTTCAGCACCAGGTCAAAGCATTTTTATTTGCCTGTCATATTAATTGTTGATTAGCAATCATGTTTTTATATTGGTTTTATCAAATTAATGATTGCTTGCTCTGATACAATATTTTGTTTATTATTATTTTATTTTCTCATTTATGGTAGCTATTCCTTTGTATTTTTGCAATTGTTTAGATATAGATTTTATGAATAGTTGTCCTGTTTTAATATTCCTTAAATATTTGCAAACTGTTCTGAGAGCATGTGCTGAGAGAACAGTGTCTAAAAACCTTAAATAAAAAATCTTAAACCTGAATAACACCTAGCAAATTCTGATTTGAATGGCTCTTACTTCCATCTACATTTCATCTTGATACTGGTCCTTCCAAATGGAAGGCTCCTAGTATTATCAGTCAAAAGCCATTGGTATGATTCACATGATCACTGTAGCTCACCATGGCTTATCTAAGCTACAATCAGATGCAGGATATATGGGCAAGAATTTAAAATATTCAGCCTCCAAGTCGGGGTTGTCATGGTTTCTTGCATCATCCAAACCCAGGCAGCAAGTGCTGTGAAAGTTAAAGAATCTTCAGATAGCCCTGCAGCAGACCATGAATGGGTTCAGACAGTATAACAGCCATGGCTGCAGCTTACATAGGCAATCTGTAGCCCACGGGAGCCATTGTTCATTATGGCTTGACTAAGTCTTGATGGACTGTGGTGATGATGCAAACCAGAGTATTGTCTAGCTGATCTGTCTTTTCTTCCTTAACAGATTTTCTGTGCTAAGAAAAATAAATAGGAGAAACAGTGGAAAAATAAAGGAGGTTTAAATGAAAGATTATCCTCTTTCTCTGATAGTCATAAGCAACTGCAAATCATAGGGTGAATGGACTAGTCTCATGATTCTGTGTTGCCTCCCTGAACTAAAAATCTACTGAAATCATACAAATCAAGTTTAGAGGGAGAGCAACGTTTCTCAGATAGATTAACACTTTTGCCCCTTTCAAAGTCATCACAGAAAAATCACAACAAAAGCTATGCTTCTTTTGGTCTTTTGCCATTAACAAACATGTTTGCAGAAAAGTCCCCCCCCCCCCCCCAAGTTCTGCCTGTCCGTACAGATCACCAGCATGCTTCCTGCTGTTTACTTGCAGGTTCTTTAGGATCATGAGTATTACTGAAAATACACAGAGCAAGACCTTTATGAGAACCAATGAAAACCTCACAACAGTATTACCCTACTGTAGGTTTTAGACTTCTGGAGCGGCCTTGTTCAGACATTTGTCTCAATTCAAATACTGCCAGATCATGCAGACGCCCTGCATTCATGATCAACAGAAAGCCAAACCAAAGCATCTATAAACTGTATGTGCATAGGCTTTGTCCATAAAATTGCAGACCCTGCTCATTCAAGAGTCCACAGATGCGCACAGAAGAGACTGCATGACGCCTATATGCATCTAGGCTCTTTCAGACCTTCCGTATGCCAAATGTGCATATGGAATGGGGCCAGTGCCTGTGAGCATTCATGACTCCATTCCCTCCTGTGTTTTGCATTTAGATAAATGTCTGAAGAGGGCTATTGTCAGCTATTTTCTCAGGAGTTCTACTCTACTACTTCTAGGAAGAAATAATAAGAAACAGAAATTTACCCCTTCCTACCCCAAGCTGATTACATCAGCCTTCCTCAACTTGGTGCACTACAAATGCTCAGACTTCAGTTCCCATCAGCCTCATTCTTCATGGGTGATGGTCAGGAATACTGGAAGTTGCAATCCAAAACATCTATAGAGTGTAAGGTTGGGGAAGGGTAGTTTCCATAATATGGGTGAGAAGGTAACTATACTAAACAAAAGTTATGTACAGGGGATTAGGTGAAGGGAAGTTTGGCCCATCACTTCAATCTCATCCAAGTACTCCTCCATCTAAATTAGCTGCTGATCAGCTGGTTTCAATCATTAGAAGAATGAAACAAGTGTAGTTTGACCAGAGTCCAAATGGATAATGATATAAACCAAAATCCATGGAAATTACTGCACTGGGAGAAGTCAAGTCTCTGAGGAACATTTTGTCATTCAGAATAGTAATGGCATCTATAATGTGCTCCACACTTCCCACTTAATGTTTTGTGTGTGCTGCTATTTTACTTTTCATGGAGCTCAAGCTGCATGTTACTTCCTGAGAATGCTCATCAAATGTGTTAGCAAACAGATACTCTTGCTCTCTTCCTCTTGTAAGGAGGTTACTCTGTATCACATTTTACTTTATCTTGTGCTGTATTTTACACAAAAGCTGTAAATTAACTTCCACAAAACAAACAAACAAACAAAAAACCCAGCCTTCCCCAGTCTGGAGCCTTCTAGATGTATTGGAATACAACTCTCAGCATCCTCAGTTGCAGTCCAACACAGCTGGACAGCACCACATTTGGGAAGACTGATCTAGATTAATTAATTTTCATTCTTGCATAAACTGAAGTCACAACCCTCATAAGGCTGTTTGGGCCAACTTTGAATCAGAATGTTGCCTAAATGACAGCCATATTTTTTGTTTTCCTTTCTTTTACAAAATAAATCTGTTTCACCTGAAGGGTGTAACACTAAAGATCTGTTATTGTTGTTACATGCCATCAAGTCAACTCTTAGAGTCCCCTTGTGAATGAATGCCCTCCAAAACGTCCTCTCAGATCTTGTAAACTCAATGCTGTGGCTTCCTTTATAGAATTGGTTTTCGTCTTCGCCATCTGCCTTCAACTTTCCCTAGCATAATTGTTACACCGGACAGCTTTCATTTTGCCATTTTTGCTTCCACAAAAGGGTCAGACCCACTTGTTTGCACGTTTCAAATCCATCTGTTTTCTTCCTGTCAGCTTTCTTCACTGCCCAGCTTACACACCTGTACATAGTGATGGTGTGATGATAGTGTGGATAATCTTGACCTTGGTCTTCAGTGAAACATCCCTACACTGTATGATCCTTCCTAGTTCCTTCATTGCTGAGGGTTAGATCTTTTAACTTAAACAAGGTTAGCATGCAATCTTATGCAGGTTTAGTCAGAAAAAAATCCTGTAATTTCCAGCATGCCCCAACCACCCATTGCTGGGACAGACTGGGTAGGAAGTTTTTCAGCTGAAACGTGCAGAATTGTGACCATATTCTGATATTAGCCCTTTGAGGGACATGACCCAAGAACCAAAAATGGTTATTTAAAACCATGAATGCACACAGGCTTAGTACAAGCTGCAAACCCATAAGAACCATTATATGTTATAAGAAGCAGTCAAATGTTTGTGAACTCCATAGCACCCTTAAAATGACTTTGAAACAGAGCAGAGAAAACAGTAACTTTAAAGATCATTAGGCCATGGGTCCTCAGTTACAGAGAAAACTACCTTCTGCCTGAAGGTGTCTTCTTTTGTCTAGTCCCAGTCCAGTGTGTAGATAAAGAACTTTAAGAGAGGAGACTAGGAGGCGGCTTTGAAGCTCCCCATCAACAGCGGGGACATGGACAACAGATCTAGCACGCACACGGGTCACAGCCCTCCCTGCCACTGTAAGATATATGGTATTTTTAATTGAATTATAAAGTGGCTTCTCTGCATGAGCCATTTACTGTGCATTCATCATTTCTTCTTCACAGTTGTTTACAAGTTCTTTAGATGATGCAGTGACCCTCCAGCTTCTCCTCTCTATTTAACAGTACTTTCAGAGAGTTTCTTTAGAGCAGGGAAAATGGAGCATTTAATTATGAAAGTGAAAAACAGGATTTATGCTTGCATATTTGCACTATTCTTCTATGCCACAGTGCAACCTAGAAATTATTTAGTAGAGAAGCAGGAAAGGAAATGTGGTCAATTCCTAGATGGGAATCTTGCTAGATCTTCTTATATGTTGCCTTGAATTCTTGGAAGGGGCAGGTGTTAAATATACAAAATAAAAGTTCCTGCTATGTGCCCACTTACTGCTGAAGTTTATAGTTACTGATCTGCTATTATTGTTTAGCCACCCATCAATATATATTCCCCTGTGTGAAAAGTTGAGAATAAAGAGAGAAACATGCCACACAGTAAGATTCTTAGGCAAGCCCCTTGCTCTAAAGAGAGGGCACCCTTTGAGCTGACTTCTTTAGTAGTGGAGAGTTGCATTTCATAGAACAAGTCTTCAAAATGAGTCCCGTGACTCAGTGTTTCTAAAACACGGCAGAATTCTGTTTCCTTCCCTCCTTCAGGCCAAACTCAAATTGAGGACTGTTTGGCTGTGACATAAACAGTGGCTGCAAGCCAAGGAGAAGCAGCATGCACTCTGGCTGCAATATGAGCCGTGTTCCTGGGAGACTGGAAAAGACTTGAGGAACAGCTGTCTCATTTTAATTGCTTACTATTTCCAGAGTTTTTATAACAACCTCAGTTACTTTCAATTTCTATCAAAGATGCCAATAAATAATATATATGTATGTATGTATGAGAAAGGGGAAGACAAAATGCTGTACTTAAAAGAAAAAAAAGAAAGCTCCTTCTTAATCATGGGAAATGCGTGTCAAATGAAAGCATTTCTTCCTTGCTTATTTCCCTATGCCTAAATCCTCTTATATTTATCCTCTCCCAATCTGGCTTTTTTGACCAAAAATAAATAAAAATAAAAAGGCTATATAGAGAGAGATACTAGTCTCACTGTACTCCAGCTAAAGGTAATGGGAATTGATGGGCCCCCTGGCCCATGTCAGCCAAATGGGCATCCTCCAATGTTTAATTTGCAAGAGAAGAGCCAAAAGTAAATAGAACTATTTGCTATTTTACAGAAAATAGTCCACTACTTGATGGTGTTCTTTATTTTCCAGTCCAAGTCTGGCTTAACAAAAGGGAACCATAAGCAGGAAGAACAGAGGCCTTGAAGCCGTCTATCAGCAGCACCCAGACAACAGACTGAGCACTAAGACTGATCACCTGGACAAAAGGTGTCCAGCTAGCTTCCAACATATATTCCAGAGAACAGCAGCAGTGAGACCTAATTTAAATTAAATGCCAAACCTGTGTGTACCTTTGCTCTCAATACTACTTAACATGTATTTGATCAGAGTGCTAACAACAGATTTTTAAAAACTTTGAAGTGTCTGTATTTTCAAAAGGAGAATGGCTCTTATTTTTTTGTCCCAGCATGACGTGCTGCCATCTGATTTCCTTATGTGTGTGTGTTTTGGTCTTCTACCATGCTTTATCTGACCCAAGTAACAGAATAATCCTCAGGCATTAAGTCAGACTTAAGTGTCTATCACTGAAGTTTAAGTCTGCAAAACACCTCCCCCAGGGCAGACTCAAGATGCGTGGCAATCTCATTCCCTCCCTGTTTTGTGTATAGGTGCCAACTGGAATGTCAGTTGAATTTTAGTTCAACACTGTTGACAGGAAGTGTCCTCCAGCACACCTGAGGACAGCAGGTTAATTTAGGGGTTCAGAACATCCTAGCACACATGGCTCTCACCTCCAACAAAGGGGATGACTGAGGGTGCTGCTGCTCTCACACTCTCCAGCATCTGCTTCCTGTGGCAGCCATGTCATCTCATGTTGCCTAATGCTAGGGCTGGTCCTGCCATTGTATACAAACTATACAACAGTTTTTCCAGTACATGTTCAAATACATTTATTTCCTTCCCCACCTCTTCCTTCTCAATTTCTTAATACTCAATTTGTGATAGCTTTGGCTGGTGATGATTTATAATAAAGGTATGTTTTACTAGCCCTCTTTGGATTGCTTGCTTTAATGGACTGGCATGACAATTTTGTGCCCTTTTGAAAATGTATACAATTGTGTATCAAGCGTACAAAGCACTTCTAAAATGTTGTCTCAGTAGTGCTTCCATTAGTCCTTTTTCCCCTCCTCCAACTTCAGTAGGGGAATATTACTACATCAGTACTAGTGTAGTGTTGGGCACACTATCTGGGCATGCCAGAGGAGCATGTGCTCCTGACCAGTAGTGTAGTGATGCCAGGACACACCAGGATGCAACACTAGCAGCTTTTTAGTCAGTGGGAACACTGATTTCATCTGCCACCACCACTCCAGACTTCCTCGTTCTTTCTGAGCTTAGCAGCAGACTTCAGGGTATCTGGAAGAAAATAAAATTTCCAGCAACAATATGTGGTTTCCTGTTGTAATGCACAGTATTTGGTCTTGAATGAGCAATGAATACCCAATAACTTTACAAAAGACCTGCTTCTTGTGGAAATAAAACTACTAGCACCAGATACGGATCAACCCAAATGCCTGAATGTTTGGACTCTTCTTAGGGACATCGCTGTTGGGACTGTCATGATCCATGCCTGCACTTCAAAATGTACTATTTCACCACTGGATATGTCACATATACCTCACCCAGATTCCCCTCTAGTCATTGCTGAGGCTTTACAATGAAAGAAAGCTTTTGTACAGTGTATCAGAGGCACTCTAGCTTTTGCATATGTTCCACCCCATGAACCTCTGTCTTGTCCATGGAGCAGCACTTCCAGTGATCACTAAAACACTTCAACCATGCTCCTGGGCATCTAATGGTAGTGTCCAGTGGTGTCCCAGTGCAAGTGCAAATGATGTTATTCAATGGTATTAGAACAAGGCAAGGGAAAGTGTTGATTTGCTGCTGACTTTTGCTAGTACCACTGAAATCTGGCAGCTAATCATCAATTTTCCCTGTTGTGCTGATTATTTAAACTAATTTCATTTATTTCTATACAGCCTAATATCCAAAACTATTGGGAGAGTTCATAAAAATTACAACCCAAATTTAGGTTAGGGACCCTGAGACCTCCCATTCCCCACAAGGGCTTCACTTCCTACTGACCCCCTCCAATTTTTCCACCAGAAATCATTCTGCCTTATTTTTATTGAAATAAAATGCCCTCCTCTCTCCTGTCAGTAAATCCCTTTTCACTAATATGGGTGTCCTTAAGAGACAGGTTCCTTTAAAGGCACACATGGACACACATGCACACTTTAGACCACTGGTGGTGAATGCTACTCAAGGAAGGCTTTTTCAAAATCACCCTCTTTTCAATAGAACTTTTGCCCTATATTAGGGTTAGGGGTCTGCACCAGGGTAGGGTCCGGATTAGAAAAACGAGGTGTCCTGGCATAATTTTGATGCTCGGGATGTGTTTGGAATGGGCAAAAATGATGAGCTGTATAGAAAATGCTACTCAAGGAAGGCCTTTTCAAAATCACCCTGTTTTTAGGAGAAATTCAGGCCTGTATTAGGGTTAGGGGTGTGCACCAGGGTAGGGTTAGGGTTAGAAAAACGAGGTTCCTGGCATGATTTTGATGGTTGGAATGTGTTTAGAATGGCCAGAAATGCTGAGCTGAGCAGAAAAAGCTCCTCAAGGAAGGCTTCTTCAAAATTGCCCTGTTTTCAATGGAACATTTGCCCTGTATTAGGGTTAGGGGTATGCACCAGGGTAGGGTTAGGGTTAGAAAAACGAGGTGTCCTGGCATGATTTTGAGGGTTGGAATGTGTTTAGAATGGCCAGAAATGCTGAGCTGTGCAGAAAAAGCTCTTCAAGGAAGGCCTTTTCAAATTCGGCCTCTTTTTAGGGGAAATTCAGGCCTGTATTAGGGTGAGGGGTCTACACCAGGGTAGGGTTAGGGTTCGAAAAACGAGGTGTTCTGGCATGATTTTGAGGGTTGGAATGTGTTTAGAATGGGCAGAAATGATGACCTGTGCAGAAAATGCTACTCAAGGAAGACCTTTTCAAATTCGCCCACTTTTTAGGGGAAATTCAGGCCTGTATTAGGGTTAGGGGTGTGCACCAGGGTAGGGTTAGGGTTAGAAAAACGAGGTGCCCTGGCATGATTTTGAGGGCTGGAATGTGTTTAGAATGGCCAGAAATGCTGAGCTGAGCAGAAAAAGCTACTCAAGGAAGGCTTTTTAAAATCGCCATCTTTTCAATGGAACTTTCGCCGTGTATTAGGGTTAGGGGTGTGCACCAGGGCAGGGTTCGGGTTAGAAAAACAAGGTGTCCTGGCATGATTTTGAGGGTTGGAATGTATTTAGAATGGGCAGAAATGCTGAGCTGTGCAGAAAAAGCTCTTCAAGGAAGGCCTGTTCAAATTCGCCTCTTTTTAGGGGAAATTCAGGCCGGTATAAGGGTTAGTAGTCTACACCAGGGTAGGGTTAGGGTTAGAAAAACGAGGTACCCTGGCATGACTTTGAGGGTTGGAATGTGTTTAGAATGGGCAGAAATGCTGAGCTGAACAGAAAAAGCTACTCAAAGAATGCTTTTTCAAAATCGCCCTCTTTTCAATGGAAATTCAGCCCTATATTAGGGTTAGGGGTGTGCACCAGGGTAGGATTAGGGTTGGAAAAACGAGGTGTCCTGGCATGATTTTGAGGGTTGGAATGTATTTAGAATGGGCAGAAATGTTGAGCTGTGCAGAAAAAGCTCTTCAAGGAAGGCTTTTTCAAAATCGCCCTCTTTTCAATGGAAATTCAGCCCTATATTAGGGTTAGGGGTGTGCACCAGGGTAGGGTTAGGGTTAGAAAAACGAGGTGTCCAGCC
>NW_025335440.1:23770476-23771016 GCF_004798865.1 Varanus komodoensis | reverse complement strand
AGGGTTAGGGGTGTGCACCAGGGTAGGGTTAGGGTTAGAAAAACGAGGTGTCCTGGCATGATTTTGAGGGCTGGAATGTGTTTAGAATGGGCAGAAATGATGAGCTGTGCAGAAAATGCTACTCAAGGAAGGCCTTTTCAAAATCGCCCTCTTTTCAATGGAAATTCAGCCCAATATTAGGGTTTGGGGTGTGCATCAGGGTAGGATTAGGGTTGGAAAAATGAGGTGCCCGGGCACGATTTTGAGGGCTGGAATGTGTTTAGAATGGCCAGAAATGCTGAGCTGAACAGAAAAAGCTACTCAAGGAATGCTTTTTCAAAATCGCCCTCTTTTCAATGGAAATTCAGCCCTATATTAGGGTTAGGGGTTTTCACCAGGGTAGGATTAGGGTTGGAAAAACGAGGTGCCCTGGCATGATTTTCATAGTTGGAATGTGTTTAGAATGGCCAGAAATGCTGAGCTGTGCAGAAAAAGCTACTCAAGGAAGGCTTTTTAAAATCGCCATCTTTTCAATGGAACTTTCGCCGTGTATTAGGGTTC
>NW_025335440.1:23609296-23770376 GCF_004798865.1 Varanus komodoensis | reverse complement strand
TGATTTTGAGGGCTGGAATGTGTTTAGAATGGCCAGAAATGCTGAGCTGAGCAGAAAAAGCTACTCAAGGAATGCTTTTTAAAATTGCCATCTTTTCAATGGAAATTCAGCCCTATATTAGGGTTAGGGGTTTTCACCAGGGTAGGGTTAGGGTTGGAAAAACGAGGTGCCCTGGCATGATTTTCATAGTTGGAATGTGTTTAGAATGGCCAGAAATGCTGAGCTGAACAGAAAAAGCTACTCAAGGAATGCTTACTCAAAATCCCTCTCTTTTCAGTGGAAATTCAGCCCTGTATTAGTGTTAGGGCTCTGCACCAGGGTAGCAGTAGGGTTACATTAATGAGGTGTTATGGCATGATTTTGAGTTTTGAAATGTGTTTGGAACTGGCAGAAATGCTGAGCTGTACAAAAAATGCTACTCAAGGAAGTCTTTTTCAAAATCACCCTCTTTATAATGGAAATTCCGCCCTGTATTAGGGTTAGGGGGTGCACCAGTGTAAGGTTAGTCCAGTGGTGGTGAAACCGCAGTGGGTATGCAGATCCCTCTCTGTCGGCACGTGAGCCAAGTCGCACCAGCATCGCCCCAGCAGCCGAACATCACGTAACAGTGCACATAGGGGCCATGCACATCCTCCCATCATCGCAGTGCCAGGGGATGATGTCACGAGATGTGTCTCATTAGCCACTATTCATCCCAGCTTTCGTGTGGCTGGTCTG
The DNA here is from genome assembly GCF_004798865.1 of Varanus komodoensis. Classification (NCBI taxonomy): domain Eukaryota; kingdom Metazoa; phylum Chordata; class Lepidosauria; order Squamata; family Varanidae; genus Varanus; species Varanus komodoensis. The sequence continues at coordinate 23,769,659 of NW_025335440.1, read as the reverse complement.
TGTGCTTCTGTGGATATATATATATTTGCTTGGACTGGCTGTGAATTGTTTTTTCTAAACTAAAACCTCAGTTTTCATATTTTATTTTTGTGTCGACACTTTGTGATAAATAGGTTGGTTTTGGGTTTCACTTTGTGCACTTGGTTTCTAAAAGGTTCGCCATCTGTGCCATAGAGTATTTGTACATGTTAATGTGGGCATGTAGGTGTGCGTTTCAACTGCGGAAGTACAATCTGGATCTTTTTGCTACCTGCCATCAGCCCTACATGACTCTAGTTCTGTTCTCTCACTTTTTTGGTCTTACATGGAATGATTCTCACAGCCTTCCCTAACCTGGTTCACTGCAGTGTGTTGGATTACAATAACCTGGCCAGCATTGCCAGTTGCTGGTCTGGCTGGGGATTACTGGACAGGTAGTCCAAAACATTAGACAGCTGCCAGATTGGAAAAGGCTAATTGCAGTTCAAACAGTCACATTACCTTCTTATTCTCCAAACCATTACATTTATTTCCTGAACCTATTCACTAGTGTTAAGAATATAAGTAGATTCCCTCCACCTACCTCTTCATTTGTTTTCTGTTCCACTGTATAATGGTTTGCATTTGTCTGTCAAATTTAATTTTTCTATTTTTAACTTGGGTCTCCAATTTACTGGATAATTTCCATTTCCACTAGTTTATGAATCATCAAGGAACTAAGTAACTCCAATAGTAATAGAAACAAACTATTACTTAGGAGGAAGAATATTAGAGCACCAACATATTCAGATGATTAGGACAATAAGCATTTTAAATATGTTTTTAAGAAAAGGTTTCCTTGAATAGTTCTTCAAATTTTATCTTTTGAGTATTCTGCTACATTAAAAATAAATGGATGTCTCCATGTGGTAAGTGTCAACATAGGATATATCATTCTAACATTGAAATTCCATGCATGAATACTCAGATGTCACACTGAGTCCAAGGTAAGTGCATGTAGGATTGGCATCTAGTCCTCAGAAGAGGAATGGTATCAGGGTCAGGCCCATTTGTGGCATCCCAGAGTCCATCACCAAGCAGTGGGACCACTACATTTACATTTCTGATAATGCTTCAAGGTGATGTTACATCAAGGCACTGAGAATTTTTTTTAAGATGGCTTGTACCTATTTAGGACAGCCACTAGGTAAACTCATGATTAATAAAGAAGATGTCTCAAGCCAGGAGACATCTCTGAGTAGCAATGGGATAATCTGTCACTTTCACTTTCTTCTACATTCAGGTTTTTTATATCTCAAGTTTCTTCCTGAACACAAAGACCTTTATGAAGATTGGCAAATTCTTATACAAATGAATTTAAATATAATTATTCCCCAGCTGCAGCGGCTATTTTCAATAGGTAGAGGTAATCCAGCATGGAAAGCACTATTTTTGCCTGTCTGCTGTGTAAATCATGCTAAAAATTTACAGCAATGCATGCCAACTATTTCTGCTAAATTTCTACTGTGGGTACTTTATTCCTTCCAAGTGCTTTCAGAGCAACTTTCACTTCATTTCTAGTATTTCAGGTTCTTCCTCACTGTTGTCCAAGAGAGCCCACCATCTTTTCTTCCATAAATTGTTTCCACCTTCTCTTTATTTTATCCTGATCAGATAATAGGTTCCCCTGTTGGTCTTTGAGCATTTCTAATCTAGGTTTGAATATCCCTTTGATTTCTTGGATCTTCTGAAAGAGTTATCTTGTTTTTCCTCTTTTGTTTTACTTTTTCTCTTCCTCTTCCATTTCTTTGCAGTGGCCATTGCAATCATCCTTTTTGTCTCTATGTGATAGTAAGCAAAAAGTTTCATTCAGGATACTATCCTATGTCCCCATTTGTTTTTGTTTCTTGTCTGACCTTAGCAATGGTATTTCTTCAATCACCCATCTAGACCTTTTCCCCTCTCTTTTTGCTACAGAAACTGTCTTTTTGCATTCTTCCCTAGTATTATCTCTAGTTTCTGATTCACAGTCAATGGAATTCAGTAATGCAAATCAGTTCTTTATGCTGCCTTCAAATTCCACAGGAATGTTATTTTAGTTGTAATTTGGCACTGTGTTTCTATTAGTGTTCCTTTTCAGCTTTACTCTGATTTTTTATAGTAATACTTAATGGTCAATACTGTCATCAGTTCCTGCTCTTGTTTTGCCAGCAATAATAGAAATTCCTCATCTTCTACTCCCAATTGCATAGTCTATTTGATTTCCATATTGCCCTGAAGTATTGATTTGAATAAACAGATGGCTGGCTTTCCAGGATTGTGTAAATCATTCTCCTGCATCATTTCTGACCACAGTTCTTCCATAACATCTGATGTTGCTTTGTTTCCTACTTGTATGTGACAGTCACCTATGATTATCAAGATATTTTGTTTTGGTGTGTTATCAATTTCCATTTGGACATTTGCATAAAAGTTGTTAATTTTTTCTTCAGCATTTGTGGCTAGAGCATAGACTTGAATGATAGTTATGTTGATTTGGTCTTTCGGTCTGAAATTTCTGATTGATATGATTCGGTCAGATTTTGCATTAAAACCTTTTACTGTATGTACTACATCTTGCCTCAGTATTAGAGCCACTCTTTTTCTTCTGAGTTTTTCTTTCCAGAGTAAAACACTTTTATATTTGTCTGACTCTAAATGTCCCATTCCAATCTACTTTAGCTCACTCACACCAAGTGCTGTGATACTGAACCATTCAATTTCTTGCTTTGTAGTCTCCAGTTTGCCTTGGTTTATACTTCTCACATTCCATGCTCCAGTTCTATGTGTTGTGTGTTGGATTTTCCTTTCAGCTCTGTATGTCAGCCACTAGAATTCTTTTCAGCTTGATCTAATTGCATTATTAGTGACAGTTATTCCTTTGCTCTTCCCCAGTAGCTGGTTCAGCACCTTCCTACTTGGAAATCTTGTCTTCTGGCACTATCTCATTTCATTCTGGATTGTTTCATCATAGCATTTTGAGGTAAAGGTTTACCATGACCTTCTTCTGAGCAGAACTAACCTGAGCTAGCTTGAGCATCACTGCAATTGTCTGTGAAAGATCCTCTGCCAGTATCACCTTCAGCTATAGCTGCTGCCCACTAGCTGCCCTTTGGGATTTTTTTCTGCTCCCTCTCTATTAGAGATATGCATTATCTTCTACTGATGTGACCATTATTCTAGAAGGGAGTGGATGCATCTTAGTGTGGTGTCTCAACTTTGACTATCCCACCTTGGGTGACCCTGCTAGGAGACCAGCCTAGTGAGACAGTCTGGCCTCCTGGTGGTCTTATTCTTTGCTTCTCTGACACTTTCAAGCCCTCTTACACAGTAAAGTGTGTATCCAAGAGGGAGAGTGTGCTCTACAAGCTGCTGAACTCTACAAGAGAGGTGTGCTTCACTGTGTTACTAAGACGAGCTACTTTATAAGGACAAGCATATGTACAGAGGTGAGTATGCAACACTACCATTCTACATACAGCAAAGGTTTGAATTATCACTGAAACTCTATTGCACTCCACCTTTCCAGTACTTTAATCTGTCTCTTTATTTACTCTTTAAGATAATTAGCAGTGGCCTTCCAATCAGTTTCATTCAGCAAAGTAAATGCACCTAACTCTGAGGGAGGAGGCAACTTCAGGGTGATGAATGAAGCTCAGTGTAGCAGCAAATTCCATTCCAAAATCATTTTCAATTCAAAGGCTCCATTTAAGGGATAATGATGGGAGCTCAGAATTAATCACTAGCTGGGGGAGATGATAGCCCAAGGCATACCCACAGGCCATTAACCCTTGCAGGTCACAGCATACCCATAGGAAAATCACTGGGTCAAGTTCATTGTTCCTGTTATAAATTATCTTAGGAGGGAAAAAAAAAGGTCAAACCAAAATGTTTATATATGTTTTCAGACTCATAGGGACATTGGATAACTCTTGGCAAGCTTAGAGAGATATGAAAAGACATTCTCCTGTTAGACCTGATACCATAAGTGGATTTTTTAAAAAGGGTGTTCAGTGGAAACTCTCATGATGTTAATAACAGTACAACAGAAAACAAAGACTGTGCAAGAGCTCAGAGAAACCAGTTGCGCATGTGAGTAAACTAACACACCTTCAATAAGATAACCTTTTTTGTGTGTGGCACTCCACTGGCTGGCATGGAACAGAGTGGTTTACTGCTGTTGAAAAAAAGCATTGAAAATTGCAATTCTATACAGACTTGGTGGTTAGTACCATTGAACTCAAATGAGTAGTTTTCAAACACAGAGTTAAAACAAAGAGACTGAATGTGAAGTGCCCTATTTTATTCCATGCGCTTGTCCTCATTGCAGCACAATCCTATGTATGTTTAATTAAAAGTAAGCCCCATTGATTGTAACAGGGTTCACTCCCAAGTAAATTCATTTAGGTTTGTGGTATAAGGTTACACTCCTTTGCATGCTTTCTTGGAAACAAGTTCAATTGGTCACAATGGGATTTGAATCTGGATAAACATGAACAGCATCAGGGTGCATACAATTTGTCATTCAGTTACCACCTCCAAGAGTTTTAGGGAAACAGTATGCATGTCCAAGGACTTTTAAGAATGTCAGTAGAATAAATCTCATGAAGATGCAGATGAATGTGTTTTTATGATTAAGCTTTCCTTCTACTGCAATGGCCCTGAATTGGAAAGCTGAGATCTATAACCAGACAGCAATCTCCAGCAAAAAGGAAAAAAAGTGGTGGGGAAGGAGAGCTAGATTAAGTGTTGAGAGTCATCATATTTGGTACAGATAGATCTGCAGTTCTGTCCAGAAGTGCATGATGGTTACAACCCATAGTCCCCTCCCCACCTTACAAATTAGATTCTTCATTTTTATGTTAATTGAAAAATGTGTACTCAAGCTTCTTTGAGGCAAGCCTTGAAGATGTAAAACATTACAATGGATTAAAACAAACAGCTTGACCTATCTTTCCAAATACTGAAAACCTTCTAGGGACAACCTTCATCTTGTGCCTTAGGCATCCTTCTCAGATTCTTAACCCCCGCTACCAAAATCCTGAATATTTTCCAAGGAGGAAAATAATTTTGCTTGCGACTGGCAGAGGTGGCACAACATGACAAACCAACCTGACAATAAAGTATGGTGGGTTGCTTGCTTGTCAAGTATCCAGGATGAGCCTAACAGCTATCAGACTCATCGCGTATACTTAATTCCCTCCCTCCACCTCCTACCTTGTCCTGAGCTGATCTGTGCTCACTGCAACTGTCAGAAATCCACCTCCCCCCCCCCCCATTTTTGTGCCTGAAGTGCAATGGGAAGAAACGTCCAGCCTTGACTGGGGCAACTTGCTGCAGGCAGCTCACTGCACACTGCCCCAGCCTTGGCTGCAATTTGACCCCTTTGCACTTCAGGCAGGAGCCATGTTTGCACTAGACAGACAAAGAAGTTTTTTTCCTTCTTCCTTGCCCAAATAGAGTAGGTGTCTTGTCTTGAAACACAACAGAAAGGACTGTTAGGAAGGACTACAGAGCTGATCAGGATGGGGTAGTGCCACCAAGTGAATTGCTGATGGCCAGAAGGATCTACTATGAGGTAGGATCACTTAATTTGCTTGGTGGTTCTGCTAAAGGACCGGATAGCATGAGTTGATGGCTCACTGCCTCCTACCTCCTGCCGCAGAGTTCAACACTTGGGTAGGAGGCAGGCATGTTCACTTCATTCAGTGGTGTTGCCCATTCTCAAAATGGTATCACCAAGTAGATCAGGCACCCCCACCTTCTCCCCCAGAGTAGATCTCTTAGGCAGGAGGTGGATCTCTCAGGCAAGTGGGTGTGCCAAGTCTGCTTCACATTGCTGCCCCAAACCATCCTTGCCAACATCTCAAGAATAGATCTCTCCAGCTGCTATCAAAAGTTTCTGCTCCTCTTGTTCAGAAACGGATCCTGGCCATCTTTGCTGCTGGTTAAAGAGGTCTTCTTGGTAAGGATGGCAGAGACAAAAGCTTCTGACAGTAGCCTTCAAGTGCTGATTGAGCACTTCAGAGGCTGCTGTCAACTGTGCACACCTGGCAGTCACTTGTCAAAAATGGCAAAGCATTTTTTCTTAGAAACATAGAAACAAAGCAAGTCATAAGGGACCTCCCAAGCCATCTAGTCTGAACTCTGGCTTCAGCTGGCTCCACTCATGTAACCCCCAACATGTAGTCATCCAAACACCCTCACAGATAGGGCCTCAACTACCTCCCTTGGAAGCCCATTCCATATCCATGGGTGGTGTTTGCTTTCTTCACTGCCACATCACGGTCAGTCTGCTGTTGACAAGTACCTCAAGATCCCTCTCACAAGTGCTGCTCTCTGGCCACTTGTCCCCCATCCTGTACCTGTGACACCTATTCCTGTGTCCCAAGTACAAGACCTTATACTTATCCACATTGAATGCCATACTGTTGTCCCCTTCCCACTTCCACAGCCTGCCCAGATCCTTCTGGATCTGGATTACCTGCCCCTCAGTTGTGGCCACCATCCCCACTTGGGTATCATCCATGAATGTAGTCAGCAGACTGGTTATCCCCTCGTCCAGGTAAGTGATAAAATGCTTGAACTGAATCAGTCCCAGAACTGAGTCCTGGGGGATTCCACTTGTCATTGGCTACCATCGTGATGATTCCCCACTGATAGTCAGTCTTTGCTTATGGTCCATCAACCATGCTCTAATCCATCAGACTGTTCATCAATCTGTCCCAAAGCTCAACAATTTCTCCACCAGGATATCATGCAGCACTTTGTCAAAGGCCTTTCTGAAATCCACCACGTCCCCTCCATCTAGACACCTCAAGACCTTCTCATAGAATCACACAAGGTTCATCTGGCAGGATCTGTTTTTACAGAACCTGTGCTGTGTGGCTGCCAACCTTCCATCCCCTATTTCTAGAGATTTCCCTATTATGAGCATGTCTGTCCCAGAATGGATGTAAGGCTAACTGGCCTGTAATTCCCCATATCCCCTCTGCTATCCTTTTTGAAGATTGGAACTACTAATGCCACCCTCCAATCTTTCAGAACTTCTCCCATTTTCCATAGGACCTCAAAAATGAAGGCCAATGGACGTGAGAGTACTCCTGCCAATTCCCAAAGTACCCTTGGATGTAACCCAACAGGGCCCTTGAGGCTCTTCTTGACTTCTAGGGAGGCAACTCCAATCTGTGACCCCTTAACCCCAACCTCATTTAGACCCCCAGATAGTTCTCCCCCAACCCACTTTGGGGAGAACACAGAAGCAAAATAATAATTTAACATCTGTGCCTGTTCAGTTACCAGATCCACCGACTTCCTTTTAAGTGGTCCCACTGCCTGTCTCCCCTTCCTCTTCCTATTTGCATGAACGTAGGAGTCCTTTTTGTTCTTCTTGACATATTTTGCAAGTCTCCATTCATAATCAGCCTTAGCCTTGTAAAGTATCCTTCTGCATCGTGCTGCCTCCTCCCAGTATACCCTTTTGTCCACTTACCCCAATGTCCATTTCATATGGAGGTCCCTCTTCCTTCTAATCCCTCTTACCACCTCTCTTTGGCTCCATGGTGGCGCCTCCTACACTTCCCTGCTTTGATAATCAGTGCTATCATTAAGGCTTGCACCCCCAAGATCTCCATTTTAGAGCCATCCACCCCTCCTGAACCCCCTTGCCTTCCAGTACCCTCTCCCAGAAGTTTTCCTCCTGCATGGCCTTCCTGATGGCTGTTGAGGCTCATCTGCTGTGGCTCTTGTTGTCTAGGTTCAGATCACACAACAACTCAGTGTAACTGATGACAACCCTAGAACAACCCATGAAAACTGCCCTTAATGAGATGGCCCTTGTTTACAGGATACAACAACCCTCCTACAATAATGAATGTGGGTTGTCATGTCATACAAGACAGGTCATTGTCTCAGTTCTATTTCCAATGAAACAAGACACTGAAAAGAATCAGCTAAGGGATGTCAAAAAGAATCATAAATAAGCATCTGAAAGGTGCACTTATACTGCACAAAAGTGCATGTAGCCTCTATTCTGTTACTGAAAACACAAACAAAAAACAGTCCTGTTGAACCTTCATAACTAATCCCCTTGACTGTGACATTAGCTTTCATAGAGTGGATCCCAGCTACATATGACAGAATTCTGCCAATGCAATGCTCTGCTAAAAGGAGATTTTCACCAATTCCTTCTGAAAAGCTGGGGCCTCCTCAGGATCGCCATCCTTCTGAAGACAGGAAGAGCCCCTCTGTTTGCAGAAGGCTGTGTCTGAATGCAATAGTTCACTCCACTGAATGCATTATGTTTTATCCTCTTGCACACACATACAGTTAAAGAGGTGAAAAGTGTTGTAAACAAATGGGTTAAACTTACTCCTAGAACAATCTGCATGGTATCTAAGCTGGTTGCAGTTATTCTTCTTTTGGCTATTAATAATTTCTATATATTTTTCTTATCATACTAAGATTATGTATGATAACAAAGTGTAAGAAATGTACAAACACTTTCAAAGCATGTAAAATACACATTCAAACAAAACACAGTTAACACACAATGTGTGTGTGTGCACGCACACAAATAAGAAAATTGGATGATGCTGATACATATATCTCAATGTTCACTGTCTCACACACAGATTTTTAAACACACTGTCCTAAGCTACAAAATGCATATAATTACAGTAGCTCTAGCACGTAATGGAATGCATTTTGTTCCACTGTTAATTGACTAAAAGGATTTGCAAATGCTGAATGGAAAAACCTTTGGCATCAATATTTAATAAAGGACTGTAATAAGATGCAAATCATCTTATAAGATTAAGTAGCTAGATGGTGATAAGATGATTTAGGGTACCACTGCTGGTGCCCAGTGTGCTCTAATTAAATCTCAAATCAACATTAAGCCAAAGTTAAGGACTTGGTTCAAAGCAAAGGAAAAAAACAGCATATAATACTGGTTTGACCCTTTTCTTTATTTATGGTACCACAAGGACAGAAAAAGATAGTTGAAAAACGCTCCTGGATTAACCACTTATTGTCTGTATGGCATCAGGTCACACTGCAAAAAATTTGTCTTCCATTTAGGAATGCACTCTAGGCCAGCCTTCCTCATTCTGAAGACTTTCAAACATTCTGGATTTCAGCTTCCATCTGCCCCAACATCAGCCAGTTCATTATATGTTCTCTGTCTCTCCCCCACCCGTTCCAACATTCCTCCAATGAACTAATTTTGTCCTTACAAAAACCCTGTAAGGTAGAAACTACTTTCAAAGCTAAACAGAGATTTGAAGCCTGAATCAGCGCAATCATATTCCAAAATTTAACTCGCTAAATCTCATGGCTCTTTCTCTCTCTGTGATTTATCTTTCATGCACACACACACGACGCACATACAAAGTAGAGGAAAAAGCAAGTGGTTCAAAGGAGAGGTTCAGAGAGAAAGAGTGTATCTCTGAGCATGAACGAAGTAGCTTTTCCTTCCTTTAGAGGGCTGTTATTGTGGGCTTTCTCATTACTGTAAAATGTTCCACTTTTGTTTTTTGTTGCCTAGGAACCACATGCCCTTACATCACAGAAACATTTCTGTTTCGGGGAATATCCTGTTTTCTCAATGCTCCATATATAGTTGTTTCTAGGAAAATGTTTTTCTCCTTGCAGCTAATAGGGCCACTGTGATCTGGAATGCTCTCTGGTATGAAATTGTGGAACCCCCATTGGACAGCAGATGTAACCTCACGAAACATGTGGGACCAGTTCAACACTGTATTCAACAAGCAAAGTGGGAACTCATACAGATGAGCTAATTAAGATTAAAGGAATGTTTAAGACAGCCCTTTGCAACCTGCAACCTGGTGTCCTCCAGACAGATTGGGCAGCAATCCCCTTCATCCCTAGCCAGCATGGCCTTTGGCTATGCTGATTGGGAATGATGATGAGATTGTGTGCTTTCTTCCTTCTCAGGTTTGGATTACTATGTACAGCTCTGATTACTTCATCTCAAAAAGGGAGAGAGTGCATAAAAGGGCAAACAAAATGATTAAAAGGTTGGAGTCACTTCCCTGTAACGAAAAACTGAAGTATTAGGAGCTTTTTAATTTAGAGAAAAAGATGTCTAACGGAGCACAAAATAGAGGTTTATTTATCCATTTATTTAAAGCATTTTTACCCTGCTTTTTTGAAATGTCGTCATGCCTGCTTACAAAGATACTGTTTGTAAGGTAACAGGCCCAACAAATAGGGAAAAGTAATTGGGAAGGAGGATGAAAACACAAACTCACGATGCAATCCTGCACATGTTTATTCAGATATAATCCCCCTTGAATTTATTTATTTATTTTTTTATTTATGTCCTGCCTTTTTCCTACAAAGGGCTCAAGGCAGCTTACATCATTCTCCTCCTCCATCTTATTCCCACAACAACAACCCTGTGAGGTAGGTTGGGCTGAGAGTCTGTGACTGGCCCAAAGTCACCCAGTTGGCTCCATGGCTGAGAGGGGACTAGAACCCAGGTCGTCTGAGTCCCAGTCCCATGCTCTTAACCACTACACCACACTGGCACACTGTGTAATTCTAGGTACCCAGGCAATAGAGTGTAGCAGGGATGTTGTACTCCTTTCAGCCCAGGGGCTGGGATTGAAAGGAGAAAATGGGACAGCAGCAGCATACCAAAGCTACCAGTTAAGCACTTACTGCTTAGAAGAGGTATTTCAATCTTTTTAGCATGGGAAAAAAACTGCACAAAACCCATGAAACCAGTAGTCAGAGAGGGAGGCAGAGCTGGGGGTAAGGGATATGGCTATCTGGGAAACCCCAAAAGGAGGTTGGGATACCAGACTGGACATATTTGGGTTCCTTACTTTTGGAATATAAAATTGTAGCCTATTAGAGTACAAACCTATGTGTATTAGATAAAAAGAGTTCTACAACTTGCAGAATTCCCTAGCCATGTTGGCTGGGTGAATGCTGGAAGCCATAGGCCTTTTTCCTCCTTTAACATGTGTAGGATTGCATCTTTAATTACATCATTCATCAGGTAGTAGTTCAACAGGACAGGGAGCTGCAACCAAACACAAACAAGACTTCTTCTTCCCCCATAGCAATTGATAGCTGGAGGAATGGGGACATAGAGCAAAAGCTGTCTACACATGCGGGAGGGTAACCTGACTCCTGCTTGCATTTTTCCATCAGAAGGAGGAAATAACAATGCATGGCATGAGGACAGTGGACAGAGGGTCACGTTTCTCCCTTTCCCCTTTACCAGAACTCAGGTCCTCCCAGTGAAATTGGTTGGCTGGTCACTTTGGAAGACAAGATGCATGACTCACAGGGCCTTTGATCTGATTTAACCAGGCTCTCTTACATTGTCCAAATAAGAACTAGTTTGGTGGGTGAGCAGATTAGAGACAAAAACAGTCATTATTTTAAAAATGTGTCTAGCAGCTATGGGAGATCCCCTGCCCACTTTTTACTCTGTTGTTATATGCCATCAAGTCATTTCTATCCATAGCAGCCCTGCTCAGCTCTTCTAAATTCGAGGCAGTGGCTTCCTTTGTGCAGTCAGTCCAGCTCATACTTAGTCCACCTTTTCTTCTGCCTATGACTTCCTCACGATTGTCTTCTGCAGGGAGTCTTGCCTTCTCAGGATGTGCCCAAAGTATGTATGACAGTCTCAGTATTCCCATTTTTGTATTTAGGGAAAGTTCTAGCTTGATTTGCTCTATGACTCCCTTGTTTGTCTTTCTGTTGTTCCAGGGTATTCACAAAGGTTTCCTCCGGCACCATGTTTCAAATGCATCAATTTTCTTCCTGTCAGCTTTCTTCACTATCCACTTCACTTTCACACCTATACATAGTAATTGGGAATACAATAGTGGGAATGATCTTGGCTTTGATCTCCAGTGATTAACTCTAGAATAGACAATCTAGAATGGGACTCTAGCATGAGGAACAGGGATTGAGTGTGGGGACCCTGTACCTACTCTAAGGTTAAAATGAAAAGAAAGACAAAAGATGCTAGAACATCTTTTCATCATACACCATCCAGTCATTTCTATGCATTTAAGGTAATGTCTGTTTAGGTCCTCAAACTTACCTGAAAGGTATGAAATGCTACTTCTAGGTAACTTCATTTGAGATTTTTCTTGAGGTCTCAAGGGAGTTTCTTCTCACATCTAGTATATTCTGCTGTTCATGAGGATCCTGTGCAGACCGGCACAGTAATGATTGAAGAATGGTACTACACAGATGCCCAGTATTCTCTTTAGGAAGCTAGGTATGTGCACACTGTAGTTTCCATAATCTGAGACTGCCATGTATTCACTATTGGGATATCTGAACAGCAAAGCCTTTTGTTTAGGTTGCAATTCCCCTGGGAAATGTGGGTTTGTATCCCACTTCTAACAGCAACAATTTTTGGTAGCATAGGCTGTAGAACACATGTTTGACATACAAGAAGTCCCAGGTTCAAATCCTGGCATGTCCAGAAAAGCATGACAAACCGCATGTCTGAAACCCTGGAAAGCTGCTGCAGTCAGTGTCAAAAATACTGGGCCAGCTAGTTGAGTGCTCTTATTTGGTATAAGGAGCTTCCTGTGTGGATCTCCAGGAACAACACGGACCAAAGTGGCCTGCACGTATTAGAATTTCCAAAACAGCTTATACAGTTGATTCTATCTAGAAATACCTCTAAATGCTAGGAGAAATAATCTGGGTTGGGTCCAGATTTAGGCATGTGTAACAAGGCTTGAAGAAGTGGAACTTTTTGCCCCCTCCTTTGCACTGCAGCGCCTCCACTTCCTCGAAAATGCTACACAGGGGGTAAGGAAACCCTGCTTGTGTAGAACTCCAAAAACTGAGCAGAAGAATCTTGCATGAGCACAGCCTTTTCATTAGTGGAATGCCAGTCTTCAGAGTAATGTGCAAACCAGAAAGCAGAGATATCCTTTGAATTTTATACTTCCCCACTTTTGCAATGCAGTTCTCACTAAGTATAAATAAGTATAAATAAATATATAAATATGCACATTGTAGGATAAATTATGTTTAGGATAAACTGTATTTGTGAGAAAGCAGATTCAGATTTATTTTGTAAATATATCTGAAAAAGGCATTTAAATACCAATTTTCATGTGGATAAAAAATGCAGGTTAATGAGGAAACAAGGCAAGATGGACTTATGACTAAACACACATGAACCTGACAGGGAGTAGAAATAGATTGATGTGCCCATCCCGGCTTGGCTGCAGAGCACTGGAATACCTAAACAATCCAGGCATTCAGGGAAACTCAGCAGGCTTAAATCAAAATTTTCTGACTTGAATGTGATTTATAGATTGCTGAGAGGAAGCTCAGACCTCATTGCTTTCCCTGTCAGTTAGTCCCATTGATTGCAATGGGACTTTCAATTAGTGTATTTAAAACCTAAGTATCCATGTCTTAAAAGGGTTACTTAATGTCCAGTGTGACCTAAGCATACATTTTACCTACAAGTATGGCACAAAATCATTATGGATAATTTAGCAATATGTGATAGTGCTGGGACATTAATTTTAAATAGCTATTTGTAATACTGTGCTTCAAGCATACTTTGCTTGAGGCAATATGCTCTCATGCATTGTGAAATTATTAATTCTCATTAAACTATAATGTTCTTCCTTGAAGAAGGAGAGCTAATTAACTGTTCTTCACCTAAATTAAGTTTTAGCTGTTCATGATAATGTTAATGTTCCTGTATTGTTGAAACAAATACAATTAGATTTGAGACACATATATCAATGTAGAGTTTAGTCTATACATAAACCAGTATTCTCCAACATAGTGCTTTGGACTGCAGCTCCTATCAGCCCCAGCAAACATGGCTAATGTTCAGGAATGCTGGGAACTGTAGTCTAAAACATCTGAAGGGCACTAGATTGGTATAAATATTACAGTAAGTACCTAGCAACATATGATGCTCTCTGTGTCACTACCAATCAAGTCATGGGCATTTGTTTATTTAATCATAAGCATGCTCTCGTTTGATTTTTATCAGGTTCATGGCACACAGGGAGGCAAGACATTACCTTTCCCTACCCAGTTATGACCTATTAAAACTGACCCTCTGCTCTGAAATTACCGAACAGGAAAATCTCTTTTGGTAATTGCTTTCTGAATCATTTGTATTTTATCAAGCATAAGTTTACTTCATCCTGTTTCCACATGTGTTTGCAGATTAGGTCAGTTTCTATTAACCAAATTAATTTCTCCTCCATCAATAGGAAAAAGGATCCTATTAATATTAAATAAACAAAACATTCTAACATGATTGACAATGACACATTTAGCATCACATATAAGATCTCAAAGGAGCTAAAGATTAAAGATCCAAACATTACTTAGATTGTGATCGGAAACATGCTCTGTGGAAACAAAAGGTTTGCTTATGATTCCTTCTGCATGTAAGATGTCCTTTTTTAGGTGGTTCATGTCAAGGTTATATTGCCATATGTGGAACCAGTTATGTAATTGCTAATGCCACATGCAGAAGCAGGTTGCAACCAAAGCTGCTGAGAGGAGGCAGGTAAAACATATGCAGACATACCTCAGAAATATTGCAGATGTGGTTCCAGACTACCACAATAAAGCAAATATTGCAATAAAGTGAGTCACACAACTTTTTTGGTTTCTCAGTACATATACAAGCTTTTTTTACAATATAGTGTAGTCTATTATGTGTGCAATATCATTATGTCTAAAAAAGAATGCATATACCTTAATTAAAAATACTACCATCACCTGAGCTTTCAACAAGTCATAATCTTTTTCCTGGTGAAGTGTCTTGCCTTGATGTGGCTGCCGACTGAGCAGGGTGGTGGTTGCTGAAGGGTGGAGTGGCTGTGGCCATTTCTTAAAATAAGCCAACAATGAAGATTGCTGCATCAATTGACTCTTGCTTTCACAATCCTGTTTGATAGCATATTGCCCACAGCAGAACTTCTACCACAGTTGGAGTCAATCCTCTCAAACTCTGCTACTGCTTTATCAATTAAGTTTATGTAATATGTTAATCCTTTGTTGTCATTTCAACAATCTTCACAGCATCTTAGATTCCATCTCAAGAAATCACTTTTTTTGCTCATGTATAAGAAGCAACTCCTCATTCATTAAATCTGTCACGAGATTGCAGCTATTCAATCACATCTTCAGGCTCCACTACTAATTCTAGTTCTCTTGCTTTTTCTACCGCATCTGCGATTATTTCCTTCACTGAAGCCTTAAACCCCTCAAAGTCATCCATGAAGGTTGGAATCAACTGAATCCAAACTCCTGTTAATGTTGATATTTTGACCTCTTCCCATGAATCACAGATGTTCTTAATGGCAACTAGAATGGTGAATCCTTTCCAGGAGGTTTTCAATTTACTTTGTCCAGATCCATCACAGGAATCACTATCTATGGCAACTATAGCCTTATGAAATGTATTTCTTAATAAGATTTGAAAGTCAAAACTACCTTGATCCATGGGCTGCAGAATGGATGTTGTGTTAACACATGTGAAAGCAAAATTAATCTCATTGTGTATCTCCATCCTAGCTCTAGGGTGACTAGGTGCATTCTCAATGAGCAGTAATATTTTGAAAGGATTTTTTTTCTGAACATTAGGTCTGAACAGTGGGCTTAAAATATTCAGTAAACCACATTGTAAATAGATGTGCTGTCATACAGGCTTTGTTGTTCCATTTATAAAGCACAGGTGGGGTTGATTTACCATAAGTCTTAAGGGCTCTAGGACTTTTGGAATTGTAAATGAACATTGGGTTTAGCTGCATTAACTCCTAACAAGAGAGTTAGCCTGTCCTTTGAAGCCAGACATTGACTTCTCCTCTCTAGCTGTGGAAATCCTAGATAGCATCTTCTTCCCAAATAAGACTGTTTCATCTACATTGAAAATCTGTTGTGTAGCCACCTTCATTAATTATCTTAGCTAGATCTTCTGGATAACTTACTGTTTTCCCTTGCACTGTTATGTTATGGAGATGGCTTCTTTCCTTAAACCTCATGAACCTACCTCTGCTAACTACTTCTGCAGCTTCCGCACCAGCCTTCACAGAATTGAAGAGAATTAGGGCCTTGCTCTGGATTAGACTTTGGGTTAAGGAAATGTTGTGGCTTGTTTGATCTTCTATCCAGACCACTAAAACTTTCCTCATATCAGGCATAATGCTGTTTCACTTTCTTATCACTTATGTGTTCACTGGAATAGCACTTCTAATTTCCTTCAAAAACTTTTCCTTTCCATTCACAACTCGGCTAACTGCTTGGCACAACAGGTATAACTTTCAGCCTATTTCAGCTTTCAACATGCCTTCCTCATAAGCTTAATCATGTCTAGCTTTTGATTTAAAGTGAAAGACATGGGACTCTTCCTTTCACTTGAACACTTAGAGGCCATTGTAGAGTAATTAATTGACCTATTTTCAGTATTGTTGTATCTCAGGTAATAGGGAAGCCTGAGGAGAGGGGGAGGGAGGGAGAGAGAGGAGCAGCTGGTCAGTGGAACAGTCAGAGCATACACAACATTTATTAAGTTCACTGTCTTGTATGGGTGCAGTTCATGGTACCCCAAAACAATTACAATAGTAACATCGAAGATCAGTGATCACAGGTCTCTAGTAAAAAAATAAAACTTAAAGCATTTGAAATAGTATGAGAATTACTAAAATGTGGCATAGAGACATGAAGTGAGCAAATGTTGGAAAAATGGTGCCAATAGATCTGCTCAAGGCAGGGTTGTCACAGACCTTCTATTTATAAAAAGCACAGTATCTATGAAGTGCAATAAAATAAGATAAGATATACCTGTACAATAAGCAGTTTGGTTAGGCTGGTACAATCTTCCACATTCAACTTCAATTCTATTCTTCTCAAGGACTGAGGGCTGAAAAGATATTATATTTGCAGCAGAAGCTAAATACGCATGGTGTTGATTGACTAGCCCCTATGTTGTCACTTCCTTCAAAACTCTGGAACAATTGCAATTAAAGCACGACACTTTTCCATTTTGTTTTGATTATTAAGCCAGTAAATGATGGATAATGCTGGCCACAATAGATGGCAAAAGAAGAAGGGAACGGCTGAGGATGAGGTGGCTAGATGGAATCACTGAAGCAGTCAGTGTGAGCTTAGGTGGACTCCAGGGGCTGGAGGACAGGAAGGCCCAGAGGAATGTTGTCCATGGGGTCGCAATGGGTCAGACATGACTTCGCGACTAACAACAACAAACAACAAAATGATGGATAAACAGTTAAACATGTGGAACCTCAAGTCTGAGTCAGCTTGTATTGTAAAATAGGGGCAGGCATGATTTCAATGGGACTGATACACAGTTTTATTTCCCATACATGATCAGTCATTTAAAATTGTAAAATCAAGTTTTCCTCATGGTTGAAGAACTTACTGACATTTTTAAAATACTTGGTTTGCATGTGTGTAATGCCTAAGAGAATATTGCAAAAATCCAAGTCAGCAACATGCATTGTAATCTTTCATTTAAAGTAATTTTATACCATTTAATAATAATATAAAGTAATATGTTGTTGTTATAATATTTCGATGTTCCAAGTGCCTATCAATCATTCCAGCATCTTAGTCCTACTTGGTCAGAAAACTGAAAGGGGTGAACAGGAGATCTACTTCCTACTAAGCAATGACTACTATGTTTTTCCACATATCTCCATAAGTAAAAGGACTAGCCTCTGTGGCTAGGAGTGCCTTTTATCAGCTTAGGCTGATTTTCCAACTACATCCCTATCTAGATAGGCAGATCCTGGCCACAGTTATCCATGCTCTGGTAACCTCCCATTTGAACTATTGCATGCGCTCTATGCCAGTCCAGAAACTTCAACTGATTCAGAACAAGGCAGTTGAGCTATTAATGGGAGCTGGCCTACAAGATTATATCACAGCAGTCCTCTTTCAGCTCATTGACTGACACTTGAAGTCTCGGCCCAATTCAAAATGCTTTTTCTAACACTTGAAACCCTGAATAGCTTAAGGCCAGGTTATCTGAAGGAATTTCTTGTCCCATATGTTCCGACCCAAACTTTATGATTATCCACTGAGGTCCTTCTTAGGAAACCCCACCTAAAAAAGTAATGGGGGTAAGCAACCAGAAGAAGGGCCTTTTCAGCAGTGGCATACTGTCTCTCGGACATGCTCTCCAAAGATGGATGACTGGTGCCATCCTTGCCTTCTTTTTAGCAGCAGGTGAAAACCTATTTTAATAGTTAGATCTGTAACAATGTTTTAAATATTGTTTTATCTGCTGCTTTGCTGGAGTGTTATCTTGTCATAATTGCTGTGTTGTCCTGTGTTGCTTTATGGTTTTATTGTTTTTTAATATCTATTGATCGTATATATATATATATATTTAACAACTGTAAAATGCCCAGAGAGCCTGCACTATGGGTGGTATAGAAATATAATAAATAAAAAAACAATAAAACTGCCTTAATTTTACTCTGTATAAATCTGGGCAACTGATCAAGTCTTACTATTTCCTAGAACGCATTGCTTGCTCCTAACAAGTTGGCCTTTGTGTTTACACAGTCTGTTGTTTGGGTGCTGTTCATGGGTAGTGTCAAGGTTATTCTACCTTCTTATGGGTCTTGAACCAGACTTGGGAGGATATTTCCAAACAGAAGATTGTGCTCTGTAAAGCTGGACACATGGTCACCCTAATTCTAGCCTTGTTCTAGGAAAGCCTGCAGTGAGCTTCCCCAGGTTTTTCTGAAGTTGACAGAGGTTCAGCAGCCTTTATATCCCATTAATTTCATCCCTGTTAGGTGATGCAACATGAGTTTAAGTTTGAAGAAACATTCCCCTCTCTGAGTGCAACTACCTTATAACCTTTTCAGAATAAGGTAGGCTTATAAGTTCCATGCAAACTGGTGATTTTGTAAAGTGTCATGATCCCTTTAGCAAATTTAGTTGCTGCTTGAAAATTATAAAGGCTACAAGTACTGAATTCCCTAACATGCTCTAACAATAGGTGAAATTGCTTCGGCAGCTCTTGGTATCAAAGGGGTTTCAAACAAGCAAGACCAGCTGTGACATCAATTTGTCACCAATGGAAATAAACAAGAAAAACCATTCAAGTCTGTAAAGATAAACTCATTGATTTAAATACCAAGTGAAAATCAACAGCTATTTTTACTCTCAATGACCAGATGATGGGGAAAATGGAAAGGGCATACAAAAACCTTTATTTGTAGATAAAACATTTTAAATTCTCTCCTATCCCCCCTCTGTCCCAGTGTAGTTGTACTGCTAACATATCATGCAATCAAGAAATTGGTAGAGTGCCAGTTGACAAACCTGTCCAATAAAAATGGCAGTCCAATTCACAACCCAATTAAGCCAAACAACTTGGATTCCTGCCAATGTAGTCCCATTGACTTGGATCAGACTGTAAATCAGAGACCATACATTTGAAATATTTATAGCCTGAAAGTCCAATAAATTTAAGAACAACAGAAAGAAATGAATAAATCTATCAAAACAGTGGTGTAATGACAAATAATGCACAGGCAGAGAAACAGGCTATTGACATAAATGATTTCCAGATTATTCACTCTGCTCCATTATCAATAAGATCAAGAGGACAGGCTCTGGCATCTTAAACTGCTACACCACCACCATTCAAGAATATTTAAATACAACCAGTGCCCAATAAACATTCACTAGAAGTTCCAAGTGCTTCAAAAGCACTTCTGTATGTGGAGGGGAAAGCATGCAAACCCAATATTTATTTATTTATGTAAAGTTTTTATATGCCGTCCTCATTGCTACATAGCCTCGGGACGGCTCACATCAACAAATAAAACAATACAATTACAATTAAAACTTGGAAACACACTGGCTGCACAATTTAAACTATAAATATTAAAGATTATTAAAACACTGTTTGAATAAAAAGGTCTTAGCCTGGCGCCGAGAAACAAATAACGACAGCACCAGGCGGACCTCTCTGGGGAGCACATTCCACAGATGGGGTGCCACCACAGAGAAAGTCCTCCTCCGGGTACTTTGCTTCCTGATATCTCTTATGGAAGGCTTGGAGGGGCAGGAGGGCAAATATGGCTGCAGACTTGCCTTGTGTGATAATCTTATATACACTGCATTTACATGCTCTATGAAAGGATGGCTATAGTTGTCCAGAAAATGTTCATGTAGTAAAAGAAATTTATGTACCATATAGTACATTCATATTCCTCCTTTCCTTCTGTCATGAAATCCAAGTCATTGTAGAGAGTGATGTGTGAATCAGCAAAATTCAAGCTTGCTGAATTTCTCAAAGCTTGTTCCAAATGAACTCTGTATCAGGTCATGATGTTTTTGATATGAAAATCTGTGATTATTTTCATGTGTTTTTCCAAATGTATGATGCATCAACTGTATTTATCTTTGAAACATATGCATACTCCTCCCATGGATTTAATGTATTTGTGTGCATTTTTCAAATGTGTGCATACTTTCAAACACATTTTAGGGGTCTGTAAATTACATTGTAAGATCAGAAATGTATAGGCTTTGACCACAGCTTGTGTCCATGTTCAGTCTGGAAACTAAGAATTGAGTAAATCCTGATAAAAAAATTAACCAAAATGAATTTCTCATACATCCTTGGCTTTGCAGAAAGCATCTATTTTTGCCAAAATCTGTCTTTGGCCCCAAAATTAATTTCTCTATTCGGAAGCAACTGTCTGCGCATAGTAACCACAAAGAGACCTATGGCAGTTTACAGATTTAGCAGGTTTATTCTGGTATACAATTTCATGGATACAAGGAAGGGGTGGAGCACAACCTTTCAGCCTAATAATGAACCTCCACTGTGCATCGCATCTCACCAACATTCCCCACACATAACTCCATGAAGAAAACTGAAGCTCTGTTTGCCTATCTTTTCCCACCCACTTTTTCCAGGTGACTAAGATTCATACATCTCACATAGGTTACTGAATCTCCCTTTAGAACTCAGAAATCTAGAGTTCATCAAATACTGGCAGTCCCTGGGTTATGAATAAGTTTCTTTCCTGGGAAAATCTTTAAGTCAAATTTGTATGTAAGTCAGATCACATATGTATGGGTTGTATTTCGCATGAGTAAGCCAAATGTGTGCTATAATGTACATACATATTTTACCTCTTCTTCATTATTGCATCTGTATGTTCTTATTCCCTGCCCTCTCTTTCACTCCCCAGTGCCCGCATCAGGGAAACTCCAGAGAGATTTCCCTCTCTGGATGGGCAGGGCAAAAAGGCATTCTTTGGAGGCCCTCCCTCTTTTCCCTTATGCTTCCTCTCTATGTGATGATGATTTTCTGCTGTAGGCTGCAAAATTCCAAAAATTTCCATGTTCATTACTACGAACTGTTTGTCTTTAACACAAATGTTTAAATTAATAGGCTTTATGGCAGTTCATAATTACAAATGTTCATATCCCAAAGACTGCTTGTACTCAACTGTGCTATCTAGTAGGTTACCTAGTGCTGTTTACCATTATATACAACTAAGGCTTTCTCTTTTCCTAAACTTTTTAAAATCTTGATTAACTCTTTGAAATGGCAATCTGAGGTTGACTGCATATGATGAAATTTCAAGGATTGTTCCCTCATGCGTTGATCAGTTGGCCAGGTTAAAAAGAGGGCAAAGCACCTGCACCTTTAATAGCTGTGTAGGGGAAGTGATTTTAGCAGGTGCAACTTGGCACACAAGAAAAGAAGGCAGATTCCTCACAGGGCAGGTGGAATGGATCTTTCTCACAGTGGGGTTCTCAGTTGGTCTGCCACACAGACCAGACCCAAGCTGACTTAACTCCAACAACATTGCTTCTTTCTCTTGTGTTCCCAGGCTATGGTTTATATGTAAGTGACCTGACTAGGAAGAGATTTGGCATTGGCACATCAGTGTTTAAAGGTCAGAATATTTTCAAATGGAGTAGGTTTGATGGCGGAAGGGAAGCAGGCTTAAATCTTGATTAAATGATTCAGTGAATGGCCTGTTTAGGCAAATCACAACGTTTTAGTCTTGTCTCAGAAGGTGGTTGTAAGGATGAATAAAATCTTCTCTAAAATCTCAGAATAAGAATTGCAAAGATAAACTAAATGCATCTCTATGCTACCAATAATTTTCAAATGTGACCTAAATACATCAAGATTGTTTTGTTTTTTAATTTTTAGGTGCTTTCTAAGGCTGGTTCATAAATGGATTGAAATCCTGTATCTTTAATAGTTGTTCTGCTCAAATTTCCTCCTCTCCACAACTCGTACTGTTGCAGGAACCACGACAGACCAACACATTTTGCTGTTTGCAGAGGATCAGCAAATGACCCCAACCCTCAAATCCAGGTTCGTAATGCCAAAGGCTAGCCAGGTTGTTTTGGCATCTGAGGAGAAAATTCAAAAGATGCTTCTCATCCTTTTGCCAGTAAAACTACACTTACAAATTAAATAATTCAACAGTTAACCTCTCAGCAGAAGCTCAGTGACAAGAGCCACCTTGAATTCTCCGCCTGTTCATTTCTGTGTCCTGCTTGTTCACCTGCCTTTCGCTGTGGTCCAGACAATATGGTGGTGGTGGTGGTGGTGAGGAGCAGTAAACACCCTGGCCTACTCACTGGCCCATTTGCATCACATGCTAAGCCACTCTGGAGAATAAGCCACCATGGGTTGCTTGTTAACTCACCAACCCACATTAATGCTGACAGACAATTGGTTGTATGGCAGTTCAGTGTGGCTTGGTTCCTGCTCAGTCTTTCAACTGACTTCCTGAACATATCCCAGTGTCCTGTGTGATACTACCATCTTCTCTTACTGTTCCATTCCATCTCATCCCTGCTTTGATCCATACCCCTTTTCAGAGCACTTTCCCTGCCTCCTCCAAGAATATGCAAATACATTTTTTTTTATTCCACCCCCTACTTTCAAAAGTTGCAGATTCTGTTTCCAATATTGTAATTTTACCTTGTCCATTTTCTTTAAAAAAGAATTAACAGAGTACAAAAAGAAAAAAGTATATGTAAAATAAAGTAGAATAAAGGTACATTC
Organism: Varanus komodoensis; assembly: GCF_004798865.1. Taxonomy (NCBI): domain Eukaryota; kingdom Metazoa; phylum Chordata; class Lepidosauria; order Squamata; family Varanidae; genus Varanus; species Varanus komodoensis. The sequence continues at coordinate 23,746,582 of NW_025335440.1, read as the reverse complement.
TACAGATACATTCAAATCCACAAATGTATCTATCTTTCTATCATTCAACACTCTATTGGAGTTCAGAAAAGAAGTTATTATTCTGTACACCAGCAAATTTTCCAGTCGCTTTAAGTCCTCAACTACTTTTTAAAGAACTTCCTTTTACATCCCATTAATCCATCTGAGTGTAATTGAGTTTCCATTTATCATTAAATTCTTCAACTGGTTTCTATTTACATAATTAGTTAATTTTGCCATCACTGTGTATTCTGCCAGCTTATTTTTCCATTCTCCAATTGTTGGGGATTCTGGTGATTTCCATTTAGAAGCAATTATAATTCTTGCTGCAGTTGTCATATATTTAAATAACTCTGACATATTCTTTGAAAAAGTCTCTGGCATTCTATTCAAAAGCATATTCTTAGAACTCATGGGGAATTTAGTTTTAACGGTTTTTTGTATTTCTTCATATATCAATTTCCAAAAATATTTTCGTTATTTTACAAGTCCACCACATTTGATAAAAAGTCCCATCCACCCTGTTATATTTTTAGCATTTTACATTGTAGCTCTTATCTATTTTTTCAATATCTTTTGGAGTAACATATCACTGATCAAGCATACCAATTTTCTCTTAGTGATCGACTAGCTGTGAATTTAATATCCTTCTTCCATAGAGCTTCCCATTGACAAGGTGATACTTCTCCAAGATTTTGCTTCCAAATTGTCATAAATTTCTTGTCTTGTTGGTTTTCAGTGTCCTGATGTAATAACTGTTTGAAAAGTCTTCCTAATAGAATATCATTGTTTTATAATCAACTTTTCAAATTCTGTCAAATCTCTTAAAGTGACTTCTCTTGATTGTATTTCCCTTTCAATATTGAAATCAGTTGGTGATAAGCAAACCACTGTATATTTTTTCCTTCATCTTTTAGTTGTTGCCAAGATTTGACTCGTCCTTGTTGATCAATAATATCTCGATAGGTTATAAAATGGTTATTTTTCCTTAAGTATTTTCCTTATGCTTCAACCCAGAGGAGAGAATGGAGGGCTATTTTTTTTTCCTCATGGGATACCAAAATTTTATAAGACTGCCTCTTAATGCATGGTTATTATTTGATATCAGGACCTTTTAAACCAACCCTTTAACTCACAGGAGATTGTGCATTCCATCTTCAAGATCTGCTATTTCTAACTTCAGTTGCCTGTCATTAGGATTTATAATCTAGTCTGCAATACAAACCAGGGCAGCTGCATATTAGTACAGCTTTAAGCCTTGGCCATTTTCTCGAATGTTACCTAAAGTGAGACTACACATATCTGACAGCTAAATCTGTACTCTTGAGCACTTGCAAAATAACAGGAAAATAATCATAAAAACATACAACTCTATTCTGAAGCATCATTAGAAAAAAAAGACATAGTGAATGGTGATGGTTCATCCAAAGTGCCATTCGGGCATATAGTTACTGGTCAGGGAGGCTGGAGGGAGCACTGTTTATTGTGACATGCAAATCTAATTGCTGTCTGCCTGTCAAGCAAGCAATAGAAGAAAAAGAGGATGAAGCACATTTGCACCTGGTGACAAGGCCAGTGAAAAGGCAGAGTCAGTGAGGGATGGAACCCACTCTGGGTATCTAGCCAAAGAGTTCCTAGAACCAGCACTACTTTGCCTATATGCAGGCCAGCTCTATACATGCCTAATCAGACACAACCTGTTTAATTGGACTTATTCTGGTTTGCTTACTTCTAAGTAAACATGCATAGGATTGGACTACATGCAAGTTATATAAAACCTAGTGACGTGCTTATATTATGCATAATTGTAGAATATTGGTCTGAGGCTGTGAATATTTCCATATTTGTAAAACAAAATATTACTAAAATGAGTGAAATGGGATGCATATTGACTGCAATTACCTAAGAGAAAGTTCAATGCAATGGGATTTACTTTTAAGTGGACACATAAGGAGATGCTTTGTGAGGCTGCAATCTACGCATACTTACCTGAGTGTAAGACCTGTTGAACTTGACTAACTTCCACATAGATTGCCCTGTAAAAGTTCAAGCTTCAAAAGTTCCCATCTCTGGATGTTTGTACTGGCTGATTTTTGAACCCCCCAGCAACTCTGAAGGAAACACATTTTTAATATTTCCAATGGAGGACACATAGGCTTATTATTAAAGAATAATTTCTGAACCAGTATTACCCAGTGGATAAGAAATTATTCTCTAGGGAATTATTCTATTGGTGTATGAAAAGCAGCACAGAAGAGTTAAAACACACTGCTGCATAGATATCACACTAGACTTTTGTGTGAAGCCAGACAGGCAGCAGACATGGCTTTCTCACTCACAGCCACTTCCTGGAGACAGCCATCTTGCCCATAATGTAACTGGTATTAGCCTTAAAAGCAACAGTATGGTTCCTGTCATTCATACTGTTCCCCAGAGAATGATGCCATGTTCAACCATGTTCCAAAAAATCCAACTTCATGCAGAATTTTAAAAGTTAAAAACCTTACTGAAGCCATTTTGTTAGTTAAAAAGAGATTTCTGCTATGCAAATTTCTATCTGATGAAAAACAAGAACCATAAACTGCTAGATGAAAAAAATAATCTGTTAGAAGCTGGTCAAGGAAAGAAACAAAAGCCTAGTTCCAACATAACATAATTCAGAGGGGCGATTTTTGACTTTCTCCTATATGTTTGCATGTGTGAATAGGTAATTTTTATATTCTTTCCAAGTACTATGCTCAAAGATCCCCAATCCAAATAATTTTTAGATTGGGTTCCCACAATGAAAAAAGGGAAAGTTTTATATCAGAAAGTTTTGCTCTCTCATGGAAGAGTTCTGTGCCTTAGCTACAGGAGGCAGGAAGGTAAGAGGGAATACCCTCTTCTCACAGACTACTTGCAAGAGGGCAAGTTGCTTGCTTCTGGTGTGGACAGAACAAGATGAACCAATCACCTGATTTGTTATAATGTAGCTGCCTGTGTTTTATAACAGAATGACAATTTTTTCTGCAATGCATAAAAGCCAGAAGAATCCATTTGTGCTATGGAAGGAAACCCATATAGCCCTGGCATGTCTCAAATGCACTGCAGATGCTGCAGCAGTCCTAATAAATCCTGCATTATGATGTACTGATTGCATTAACTATGGCCCCACCCTCATCTCATCTAAATGAAGAGGTCAGAAGCCCCTTTATTCAACTGTAAAACATTAACCTATACCCCATACAGGCTAATGCATTTCACGGGCATAAGAGTTAATTATCCTGCATAGCACTGAGAGCAAGCTGTAGTTCACATGAATGTAACAGATACAAGTAAATCAATACACAGTTCACATACAATGTGTGAAAAAAGAAAAAAACCACAAGTCATTACATAACATAAGTACCCTATTTCCTGAACAGATTAACAACATAGATCAAAAGATGATGCCCTCTTAAGTCAGGGTTGGGGAACCTCAGGCTAAGGCCCAAATCTGTTCTTCTGAGGTTCCCCAGATGGCCACACAACCATTTTCCCCAGCCACCATTTCCCATCTTTTCTATTCTAAAAAGGCTTAAATGTCTCCCTTAAAGTTTAGCAGCAGGCAATAAGAGCTTTAAGCTAAAATATGGTGAACTGTTTTGTAATTTCAGCCCACAGTGGCTGGAAGCTCCCAGGTCAGCTTATCGACTTGAGTCTGCACTTTACAGTCCATGGTGCTGAACCTATTTTAGGGATAGGACTCAGAACCTAGGACAGCCCCTTAGAAGTTCAGACTAAACCCTGGAGTGGATATGCCACTCCACGTACATTGGAGCCACCAGCATCCACTGATTTGGAGTGCAACCCTTTAGCCTTTAGTCTTAATCCCTTGGCCTTTGGCATTGCCCACCTTCAGAAGGCAGCCCACTAAAGCTCCAAAACTGAATTTGGCTTTTCCACTGAAAGAAGTTCCCCATATCCAGCTTAAGGACACCATCTCTGGGAGCCATGGCTCTCTGAAGCTGGCACAGAGAAACATCTGTGATGGTTGCCTCCCATGAACCAATTCTCCTCACTTAATGGCTCTCCAAAACCTGATCATGAGCATCTTTCACAAGCATTATAAAACTTGACTCTCTTTGGAAAAGTGGCTAAGAGGAGTAAGATTTTAAAAAAATACATTCTAATTATGAACTCAGATGGATCAGAAACCTATACAAAGGGCAAATTCAGGTGAGGATTCTTATGCCAAAATGTCGTCATCTGCATGCAAAAGGAAAGTAGCAGCACAGTCTGCAGAAGTAAAACACAACACAACAACATGAAGAAGTAGACATGCATTGCTGGCTGGCTGGGTTGCATCCTGAGCAGAAACACTCCATGTGGCAACATACTATTGTAAGCCCCATTTGTATATATCTAATCAGAGTCAGCAACAAGGGTCAGTATCACTGGGCACTTGCTAAGGGAACACACCTCAACTGAGGTCCACTGACAAGGGCTACCTGGCATTCTCCTCTTCACCCAAGCGTAATCCCCTTCTGTACCTCTCTTGCTGTGGCTCACACAATGGTGAAAGTAAGGAAGAGCCATATGTGCCATGGCCTCCTTGCATGCTGGCTCTCTGTCAAGCAAGTAAGTGGTAATAGAGACAAGAAAGAGGAGTATGAGTGAAAGTAGCAGTCACAAGCAGCCAAGTAGAAGCAAAGAGAGCAAGGAATGGGGTGAGATTCACTCTCTCTTTGGGGAATCATGAAATTGGTGAGTTGGGGAAGGCCCAGTCTGAGCAAAGTAGTTTTGCAACTAGTACAGAGGACACTAGTTACAGAGTTTATTTTAACACTTAAGCAGCTGATCTTCAGGGCTGTTTCAGCAAGTAAGGAAGGTCTGTATACGTATCTTGGAGAGATTTGCATCAAAGAGTAATAAGGAATGTCAATTAGTAAAAGAAGAGTTAATACAGATGAAGCCTGCCTAGAAGTAATGTATTCTGAGTCAGTCACAATCACCTTTCATCTTGAATGCTTAGAACATAGCTGTGATGTTATTACTTATCAGCCTTCCCCAGATGCTTTGGACTACAACTCCCAGAATTCCTTACCATTGGCCATGCAGGCTAGGACTGATGAGAGTTGAAGTTCTAAATGTCCAGAGGGCAGCAGGTCCAGAGGAAAGCTAATTCTCAGTGTGCATGGCACTTGACAGGAGAGGGCAAATCTTTACTCCAAGGAGCTTACAATCTCCTAGTGATAAGCACTCTACATATGTCCAAAAGCACTCCCCAACCAATATGTAAGTACTTTAAAAAGTACTCCAGTGTCTTGCCATTTTTTTTTGGTAAAAAATTATGTGTTGGAGCCAATTCTTCTGAATTGATTTTCCAAGACTTGAATAAGGTTGCCATCCTTTCTTTTTCCTGTTCTTGTATGGTTCTGGTTCTTTTAACAGTATCACGCCAGGCAAACATTCAACGGGTATAATTTTTCCTATTACCAAATCTTCAAGTGCCTGTTGAATTACTGCTTCCATGGAGCTGCTAGTGTGCAACATTGGCTGGGAAGGCATTAAGAAAGTAATGTTTGCATTTTGTGCAGATTTAACAAAGAACAAGCCTTTCTCGAAGGAATCAGGTGTTCTATAGCACCTGGATCAAACTCACAGGCTACTGTATGTATGAAAAATAGTACACATGGAAATGCTCATAGGAGAACATAAATATTCTAGGATGGGCAATGCCATCCTTATGAACAAGATTCAGTTGCTTAACAAGAGCTAGTTGTTCTGACCAGACAAGAATGAGACACAGTGCAAAAAATATACATGCATTTTCTGCATTGTTTTCATTCACTTTTCTAGTTATCCCTAATATTCTGTTTGCCTTACTTTGGAGTTCCTTTGGCTGTGTTAGTTAAATGGGCAAGACCCTTGCTGTGATGCCATCTCCTCTGCCTCAACAAAGATGGGCAGAACCACTACATTCAAAGGCAAACAAGCAGTAACTGAGGTCTTTCCTGTGATAAATCTGTGCAAGTAAGAATACTGTATAACTTATCTCTATACAATGTCTATTTACTGTTGGGTGGGGGTTGTGCATAGATTTGTGTGTGGTGTTTTACTGTGAGTTTTAGTAACATGGTGATTAGCTTGCATTTTAATTTGTCTTTTAATTAATTGGTTTTTTATTACATTGTTATCTGCATTTTATGTTGTGTACTACTGTGGGTAGAAAGTGTAACTAGAATGCAGATCATAACATAATGATGTAAACCCTTCAAAAATATTAGCATTGATAGTTATTACATTATTCTCACAGTCCAAGCAGTTGTAATTTGTTAGAACCTTGTTAAGATAATTTCACTATTTGAATCAGTGCTCCTGGGAGCATGTGTGCTTTCACTGCTGTATCTCTCCAACTATACTGACCTTCCTCTTATCAATAACATGTGAATTTGAGGCTGCAACCATGGGAATACACTTACAATCCCTTTGCAGACCATACAACCCAGTTCCTTGACTTGTTGCTGCTGCCTGGTCTTATGTCTTCCTTTCCCATAAAGCTGTGGGGTAGAAAGGAGATACAAATATTTTGCTCTTAGGGAGATTTGAACTAGTAATTTACTGTGTTGTTTTAAGAGCACCACAGTGCTAATTCTCTGTGATCCTTACATGTCAGGGTTGTTACCCCTCCCCACCCTCTTTTTTTAATATGCATGTTCACCACCTTGGATAGCTTTACAAAAAGGCAGAATAAACATGCTGAAATTAATAAACACAAATATATTCTTTGACTTGTATTTTATTTGCCTTTATTTTATATTGTGTATATTTTTACTATTGTGAGTCACCTAAATATTAATTCTGTAAGAAGATGAGCAACAAATTCAGTAAATATATTATTACTGATGTTGTTCTTCAAAATCTGTATCAGTAAACTCATGCTACATCTGACTAGGAATTGTACTTTTGTCTAAATATCCAAGAAGTCTATTTTGGTGAGGAAAATATTTTCTGGAATGGCCACAGCTTCTGATTACAGCATTTTAGTATATTACCAGTTTTTTCCTTGTATATATAGGAAACAGTAAAAATACATGTGCCTTCTCATGAGTAAACATTTAAGAATATGTTCAGAAAGCCATTGATTGTCCTCTTTTTCTAGCCAAAAATCACTACAAAATAAATTACATGTTAACCACACATACATTTACATGTATGTACCAGTTAAAGACAAAACATGCACACACCTTTCCTAGTTAATGGCACAAATCCAGGTTAAGTGTAGCAGATCAAGTTCGGTAATGAATTTCAAAATCCAATAGAACATGGGGATCCTTAAAAAAAAAAAAAGACCAAACTACTATGGAGAATGCCCAGTGTCTATTCCACTTTCCTGACTTTGAAAGCCCACCTCAGGACAAACAAATGTGTTTTTTAAAGGTGTGTACAAGGTGAAATTTCAGCAGGTGCAGATGCTGAGCACCTAGTAAATGTATTTTTTTTTTAAAAAAAATCCAAAACAGAGCAAATGGTAATCATTTTGATTGCAGGGGGAAAACTTGGATCAAGGGTACTGCACACTTACTCCATGCTCCAAAAAGGCTTGTTTCCCAAATGCCCCCAACAAGTAAAGTGCTTTTGAAGCTTTCTTCAGTTTCACAAGACATTTCTGATACCATATGTGAGAGAGGGGAGATTAAAAATTCCAATCAGCATGCTTGGTGCACTGGAAGCAGCTCTTTGCATCTTGGCCTGGAGATTTTTGTTCAGCCTCCCCAGCCTCCACCAACAAATGAGAATTTAAAAAAATATTTATGTAGAAGATTTATAAGGTGCCTTGTATGCTACATTCTCCCAAGGCACATACAATATTAAAAATCTTAAAACCGTATACACAATGGCACCCAACTCAATTATTGTCCAATGTAAACAGATAAAAATTTAGGGCCCACCTGATGTTCTGTCATGATGGTACAATCAACTGGAACAGAATTTTGCAAGTATGGGGCCACTACCAAGAAGGTCCTCTCCTCCATGCCCACCAGCCTAATTGCTCTTACAGACAGGCACACAAGAAAGACCTCCCATGCTGATCTCAGAGGGTGGGCAAGTTGGTATAGGTGACTGCGTTTCTTCAAATCTGTGTCCTACCTATAACTGCAGTTGGTAGATTTTGCATTTCAATTTCCTCCCATCACAGTTTATATTCCTTTTCCTCTCTCACCACCTCAATAGACTTATTCTAGGTTTTGCCACAGCACACTGCTTTGGAAATTAAAATTTAGAACTGACACACATGGTATGTTCAGCCATTTTTATTCATAAATGTTCACATTTATGATTAGAATATTTAAGTTTGGGGAGGGGGGTTAATCCTGTTTTTCTAACCAGGAGGAGGCCCTGGATTTTGCTAAACAAAAACATATCATAATATCCAATGGAAAAGGGACAAACATCCCTTGAATACAAGGAAAATGGGAAATTATGTGAGAAATTTGACAATCTGCATTATTTTCATGACATAAAGAATTTATACTAGCCTTAAGTCAGCTAACCAAATATAGATAAAATCCAGTGTTACTTCACTACAGAATAGCCACATATGCATGATAAAAAGCTGTGTATCACCACAAAAACAAAACCAAAAATATGAAAAATAAAAGAGGGCACAGAATTCATGAGATCTACATATATTTATATAAAATAGTACTGAAAAATAATCTCAGTATTGAGTAGAAATACAATACATGCCACTACACAGTGGTGAAAGATTGTGACTAACTGACCTGTGCACCTGTACAGTCTGTGATCTGGGTTATAACTGTGGAAGGGCTACTTCAAGTCCCCTTACACTATTGTGGCCCAGCACACTATTTGGGAATCACTGAGTGAGATGCACCACAGTTCAGTGAAAGAACATGTGCTTTGTGTTCCAAAAGTCCCAGGTTCTATTCTTGTTACCTCTAGCTGAAAAAAAAGGAGCAGAAAGGAGTTGAGGGGAAAGATGCCTAATGGAGAAAATGGAGAGCTGCTGTCAGTCCCTTTGGAAAATACCATACAAATAGACTGACCTAGAACACAATGCCGCTCCCTGTGCAATGTTCTAAAATGAGCTCTGTTCAAAAGTGATGGCTTTTCTGTAGACTTTTATGTTTGTTTTTAATTTTAAGATGAAATTTCTATCTTTTTTTTAAAATCCCCCCACCCATGCATATATGCAATGCACTTTTGTATCTAGTAGAGTCTGTAAACAGGGGGAGTGAAACAAGAGCTGTCCAAAATGAGAACTTCCCCTATTTATGTTAATAGACTTAATTATGGCTCCCACTTAAATGCCCATACTGTTGACCATTTCATCACTGACTTTTGTGCCAGAAATGCATATAAGGCAAATATAGCTCATTAACATTCCCATTATCTATAGAGTATTTTAGCAGTAGTGCTGTTTATTAATCCCCTTAATTAAAGATCAGCATAAAACCACCAAATGCTGAACACCATGTGGTTTGTGGTATGTGAAAGACCAGTGAAAGATTTTGTGGATTTACTAATAGTTTTTTTCCAGCAGTGGTAGAGGCAATAACATTTAATCATATAATAAATACTATGTTTCTTGCAGTGATATCTGGTATTGAAGTATTAGACACAACTTGGGGGGAATAAAACAAACACAGAAAAGGAAGAAAGTGTAAAATTTATCCATGCAAAGTCCAACTCTATCAATGTTCTGAAATGCACAATGAGTAAGCCAGATTTAGTCAGACTTAGCAGTAGACTCACTGAAATCAATGTGAGTTTAATTGTAAGTAATTTGTACTATTGATTTTAATGGGTCTACTCTAAATACATCTAAATATGGAGCCAACCTATTGAGCTCATTAGCTTATTTCTCATGGAAACAAATGCTCAGATGAACCCTCAGATGCTCATACACACAAGGCCATGACTTCATTGTACATAATAATTAATCAAGAATAATTATGATCCACTGTTTCCATTCTCAGAACTGCTAGAGCGGATTACAAATCTGCTGTGCACCTTTCCACATCGTCCTGCAGGATAAGATGAAAGAAATCTACCTTGTCTTTGTTATTATCATGGAGGGATATTATTTAGTAATTTCACTCAAATCCTTTTAAACTGTGTGTTTAATTGATTTGTCTTTAAGCTATGGATTTTACAGTCAGCTACTCAGTACCATTTTTGCAGAAAAGTGGAATATAAAATGAATGGTTATCTGTGTCATATTGTCCTTTTAAGTATTGTCTGTATGGGTACCCTGCAGCTTACTAGGAAGGAACAGGAAAATGCTTACTATTTTATATGGCTGTTGTGTAAAATGTTTGGTCATCTGAAAACCAATAGTCAGGAAGTATAAAGCAGCACACTTTGAGCCAGATACAAGGGACTCTTAAGACATTTTGCTACCTGAGGCCAAAAGACAAAATGGTGCCCCCTCCTTTTCCATTTACAGAAGCTGACCAGAATGGCAGGTAAATCTTATTCCAACACTAGTGACAGGAGAATATCTTTCACCACACCTGAGCCAGCGTAAGAAGCATAGCGGAGATAATGCAGCACATGCACACACCTCCAACTTCTTCCAACACAGCATCTGCTGTGTGAGGCAACTGCCTTCCTTCTGCCCAATGGCAGGGGTCTTACAGAGGACTCACAAGTTTAGACCTAAACAACTATGACACTTAGTTACATTTCTGCTAATCAGGTACTTCACTAAAATAGGTTTAGGTTGACATTCAAATCTCTAAGCCTCAATCCCTATTTGAATTGTGGTTGTTGCTTGTTGCAGGAATAAAAATATGTGGTGGTGGTGGTGGTGGTTAGCTATCCTCCCTAGAGTTTTAATAGATGCCCATAGAAGAATGGCCCCTGGTCACTATCATGACTTTTATAAGTGCTGTCCAGAAAAAACAGTTCTGAAGACAACACTTCTATTAGATCTTTGAGAAAACACCTCCATCCCTCCCCAGACACTTGCCTATCAATGTCTTGTGGTTTTACTATTGGTGTATCAAGTAATTTACTCCCCTCATGAAAATAAAACAGCTGTTGGGTTTTTGGTGGGGTTTTTTAAGAGCGGTCAGGTGATCCATATGGATGCTCTGCAATTTTAGCAAGAACAACAATAGCTGGGCCTAAGTGCTAGGTCTACTGCCACTCTTGAGACACTCCCACCCTCCCTGAACAGTTACCATAGAGATTGTAGGAGCCACAAAGAGCTTCGGTCACATTACTGGCTGGGAGGGGGTCAATTTGTATGCATGAGCCCTGCTGGGAATGAAAGAATACAAAGGAGGACAGGAGAGAGAATAGAAATTGGGAGGGGGGAGAGAATGAAGAGAGAGATTATAAGGAGAAAATAGGGAAAAGAACCAAGGCAATTAAAAACAAAGGAGAGGTAGAGAGACTGGAGTAGCGAAAGAAAGAGAAGAAAAGAGAAAGGGATTGAGGAGAGGGAGAATGAATTCATCTTGTCAGATACAGCACCTCTTGTCACTCACTGACAGGAAATGCTGCCTCCACAAGAGCTAATTCACAGGCAGTGGAAACGGGCAGGAACAGCAGGGGATAGCTCAATCACCTGACCTCACTAGAAAAACTATATTGGGGAGGGAAAGTGGAATGAAATTGAAGGCAGGGAAACTAATAAGCCCACCGGAAATGAAAGGTGTCAATTGGTTTGCTATTAAGATGGTTTGCAGAGAATCAGAATACTATCTGGAAAGTAAATAACCGAAGCCTGGACCTGTCAGGATGGTGACTGCCTGAGCTCAATACTGGTTATAGGGAGGTGCTCAGAGAAAATATTAACCATCCTGATGTCTTTGGACCTTAGCTGTTAAGAAGTGGGCTTAGTGTCCTACAGCGCTCAGTGATTGACCTGCAGCCCAGGGGGATTTAAAAGTGATCTATTCTTCATTACCATATTTATCAACCCAGTTACGCCTTCACAGAATATAAATGGAAGAAATGGTCTTGTTTCCAAGATATCATTATGATTTAATGGTAACAAATGCCATTAGCCTTCAGCATTTATACGGCACCTTTTAAATGTTCAAAGCGTTTCATATACATTATCTCAGCAGTTGAATAAAGTCTTAGAATTTGATGTTATTTAAGCTGCCTATTAAATCAGTTAATGGCATGTTTTTGGTGGGAGAGGGTTATTTTTAAGAGAGTTTGGGCACAAACATTTCATGTAATTTTACTATTAATATCATTACCTGATAAAAACAGATGCATACAGCAGAAAAGGCAGTCTAAAAACCAGGGGAAAAGCCACTAATAATTAACAATATTCTGTTTAATATTATTATAAACTGACTGGTTCCATTAAATTGTAAGTTTGAGGCTTTATGTTTAATTCTAACAATTTTTGTCTACATTAGAAAGTGGGATTTTGGAATGTCAAACTAACAGAAGTGTTTATGAAGAGTTCAGAAATTATGATGGATGTCCACCTGTAGTAGCCAGTATCTTAGATTAATTGGGAACTATGAGCTAGTAAGGCTGCAATCATATACTCATTTACCTAAGAGTAAGCCTCATGGATTGCAATAGGTCTTCATGGCAGACATATATAGGACAGTATTGTTGTTTGATTCTGGTTCCAATAAAAGCTCTGCAATAAATTCTCACTGTAGGCATCTTCCATTCTTCATTACTAAGGTAGATTAAAAATATGCTACCTTACATGGTTGTGAAGATTACTTAAACCCTGTTCAGCTGTTTTATATGTAGCTTTAATTAACCTTAAAAAAGCAAGGATGGCTACATTAGCTCCACCCATACTACTGCTGTCCCCATCAGCTTTGGGCAGTATAAAATTTAATAATAATAATAATAATAATAATAATAATAATAATAATAATATTTCATCTGAGTGTGACTATCTGCAGCAGCCCATTTTATCAGCTGGTGAAAATGAGGGCTTGGGGAAGCGGTATCAGCTTCCACTGGGAAGGGGATTGCATTACCAGGCCTAAAGAAGTTTTCCATTTTGCTTTAGAGTCAAAGATTTATGACCTAGGAATTTGTTTTATGTATAAGAACTGTACTGAGATTAATGTCTTTCCACACAAACACTCACTGTTTCCCATACTAAATGGGGACCTATACAGTACTAAATTTCTTTCTGCCACCCAACAACAGGAAATAATGGCTACTCATCCCCCTATACAGGTACATTCTCTGTGAGCAGCAGCCGGACATTGCAGTCCACCCATCATGAACAGTTTTGCCTTGCATGCTCATATTCCAGATTCATGAGGCATAACAAGCTGTAACCACAGAGTTCTACTGCAGTCACCCCCTCTCCTCATGAATGATGGGAAGGCTGCTGAACACTCAGGTCAAACCTTTCCTCTCCTGGGTTGCATATGCATGGTACAGACACTATAGCATTGTCTTTCCACCCACTATGGATGTTATTGGCATATATGATTTTAGATGGCCACTTACACCTTACCAAAAAAGATGACAAAAAAGGACCCCAGTTTGCACATGGAGATGTGTGTGTATGCACGTAAATTTAGAAATAATTACTATAATTTTAGAGCCCTTTGGAAGTGAGAACTGGAGGCTGGACAGCAAGAAATGGTAAAATAATGGTAATTCAAATTCAGGATTCAATATTCCTCATACTATTAAAATAGACACAATATACAATACAATACAATCAACACCCATTGATTATAAGAATACTGGAATATTCCCTCAGCAGTAGAAGAGAAGAAACCTCAATAAAACATTTACTACTTAGGTAGATAAAGAAACCAGGCTCAGTGGCTAAGGCAGAAATTTCCTCTGAAGCTACTTTCTTAAAATGGTTGCCATGTTTGTTAGAGCCGAACCGTTCTGCACAAATAATATAAAAATTGTGTGTATTTGTGTTCATATGCTTCTTCATAGGTATGCATCTGCAAAAACAGTAAGGTTTTTGAGTTTCTTATGAGTAGTGTGTGGAGATAATGCAACAAGTTGGACTTAGAGTAGGATGCATTTTATTCCCAGTGAAATCAATTGAACTTAAGTTACAAGTAACTTGTCCCATGCATTTTAACAGCATCAAAATTCTACTAGCTTGGTTGGGATCCAGCCTCATATTCATAATGGAGGAGGCTATCAGTGGGTACTAGCTTTGCTGGCTGGGTGCTGCCTCCTTTCTCAGGGGAGCCATGCCTGCATACACCAGCTGCTGAGGAGCTTGGGCAGAAGGAGGTCTTGCACCCATCTTGTTTGAGTGATCCTGTGGCCAACTGGTTGTCACCATGGGTGCTGGACTGGAAGGATCTTTGGTCTGATCCAGCATGGCTTTTTATGTTTTTACAATTATGTTCTTAAGGATTAAAAGAAGAAGAGGCCAGTCATACTCCTCTTTTTTCCTTTCTATCTGTAATGTCCCTGTCCTAAAAAGGATTAAAAAGTGTATTAATTCTGAAAATTTGAATTAAGTTCTTTAAGCTGCTTTTTAAAACGTCAGAATCTGGGCAGTCCTAGCAAGTGCCTACAGAGGTCTTTGTGGAATTGCTATTTTTAAACAGATGTATTAAAATATTCAATTTAAACAGTTTATAAAAACCCTATATATCTTTGAGTGACCAGCTTTTTTCAGGCTTTTTTCTGCTAGAATCCCTGCAGCAGAATTCTTTAGAGAAACAATTATGTGACATAAATACAATAGCATGTGTTTCCTCTCCCCCCCCCCACCACAAAATTAAGTGTAACTTCTACTATACCTCAAATAACAAAGACACTTCAATGTAGTAAGTTGCAAGGGTTGCCATCTGGCTGCAGTGGTCCACTCTCATCCAAGACAAAGACTGTTGAAATAATTAAGAAGCTTATTAACATGTTCTAGCAGACTATAGTTCTACATTTTTTTACAAATTCTTCCACTAAAAATTTCTAAAGGCAGCCCAGCTGGCCCAAATGGTTTTCTGAGAGCTGCTTTTAACTATCCAGCTGGTATGTAAGTTTCACAGCTCCCTCAGCTCTTGAAAAGTGACCTACTTGTCATCTATTAGTAAAACTTTATTGCAGCATTTTTTCTTCTTTCCACATTAAATTCCCAATTATTACATTTTCAGCAGAACTTAGTCTGATGAAAGATAATACTGCCTTAACTACTCTGTCTTTCTTTCATTTTAGAAGCCAGAAATGAGAAAAACATTCACAACCTTGTCTGTGACATTTATAAGGCAAAGCTATGTTTAGAAACTAAAATAATGAAAATGTTAGTTGGATGTGAGAGGGTAGAGGCATTTAATATTTTGTTTGCAAACCCCAATACATCTTTCTGTGAAATCAGCCTCATTGGAGAGACACTTGGATAAAACTTTTGCATGGCATACTGAAAATAAGTGAAGGAAAGGAAATAGCTAGAGTAACAGGCTTTCTATGGTATTATGGCTTTAAACAAATCAAAATCCATAAGTGCATATAAAGAATGGTGCATTTATACTTATACCAAACAAATTATTTTTTAAGTTAAAATTTTTATTGGGCAAGGGTGGGAAGGTCCTTGTACACTAAATTAGCAACCAATTTTGTTGCTAACAGAGTTAATTAACAAACAGCCCAAGCCATTTTATTAGGAAAAAAATGTTTAAGTATGAACTAAACTGGCATACATTTATGTACTTAGGTTTACTGTTCTGTAGACCATGCTGCAACAGAGCAATTCTATCTACTCAGAAGCAGCAAGTCCCATACTTCTGCCCTCCATACACACCCAGTGTATAGGATTAAAACCTGAAAACCTGAAACATACTAAACAAATCATTAGTGACTATAGGAAATTCTTAGTTGGTAGCCTCTTTTGGAACAGAAGTCTATCAACTGTCACAGTACCTAAAATGCATTCAGAAACAATATACCTTGACTAGCATACTCAAGGATTGCTTATCTCAGCTGTGCCTCTTTTGTGCCCTTCCTGGGCCCATTTGGCAGTGAAGGCAGGGTACTGGGTTATCCTGATCCCACAAGACAGTTCTATTTTCAACGAACAGATTTTTATATAGAAAGGAAGGAAAATACCTGGCATGTGTGTTTCATATATTTTTTTTCAAAATAAAATCATTGTAAGCTCTTATTTACTGGTTCATTTTGCCTCATCAATTCATCCAATCATATATAAAAAGGATAGGAAAAATTTTGTACACAGACTGGGCACAATGATGTTATTTTTCTTTTAAAAGTAAGTATTCGTCTTAATGAAGGTATAGAGAAAAGTCTAGCTTCAAAACCTGTACACATTTGTTCTTTGAACACTGTACATTTTGAAGTAGAATGACAAATTAGTTATGAATACAAATAAGATGCCACCTTGATTTCTACATTCTGCCTTGCTTCTACCTCATCTTGTTTCTTGAATTGAAAAGTCAACCAAAAGCATTGCTTTAGCATAGCATCTGTATGTTTTACTTTCCTTGCATTACAGTAGCACTAAGACTGCAAACCTATGCACAATTGCCTTGGAATAAGGTCTAATAAACACAATAAAACTTGCTTCAAATAAGGATTCATTTGTAAGGCAGCAATTGTGTACCCACTTACCTTAGACTTCATGAAACTTACTTCTGAGTAGATATGTATAAAATAAATTTACATGAGACATAAAAAGACAAATAAATTTCTCTAGACATTTTACAATAAATACAAATAACTTTACAATAAAATCAACAGTATAAAATTAATAAATGAGCCAACACAGCATAAAATACAACACTGCATTGTAGCAACAAGGATAACAAGCAACATGCAGGAAAAAACAATAAAGCATAAAATTCCAAAATATTAAAAATAATTTTAAAAACTTCAATTGGTTTAAATTTTACAGAGCCTGAGAAAGCAAGAAAGTCTTTGCTTGACACGAGAAGTCAATAGTGTGGAGACTAGGCACACTTCCCTTGGGAGTGCTTTCCAAAGCTAGGAGGCCAATTACTGAAAAGTCACCTCTCTTGTTGCCACCCCCAATCCTCAAACTGAGGGGGCACTGAAGAACAGCTTCTGTGGATGACCTTAAATATGGCTACAATAAGGTGCTGGTATTAACCTATAAAGCCCTAAACGTCTTGGGACCAGGATACCCGAAGAAATGTCTCCTCCCCTATATGCCCTCATGCCCCTTAAGATCAGCAGAAGAGGCCTTGCTCCGGGAACCCTCTTTGAAGGAGGTACGGAGGGTACCAGAGGAGGGCCTTCTCTGCGGTGGCACCCAGATTATGGAATACACTCCCCAGAGAGGTCTGCCTGGTGCCAACTCTCTACTCTTTCCAGTGCCAGGTAAAGACTTTTTATTTAACCACCATTTTAATTAATATCTATAATTTTAATAAAAAAATTAATAGTAACATCAATTTTATACAGTCACTTTTTCTTTTCTTCTTTTTTAGTTATGAATTGTAGTTTCGTATTACTGTTGATTGTTATTGTTATTTTATATTGTTATTTTTGTAAGCCGTCCTGAGGCTGCTTGCATAGGAGAGCATAGAAATGTTTTAATTAAATTAAATTAATTAAACAATTTATTCAACATTAGTTTCAATAGACACTTTTATGAATGAAGGAGAAGGATATAATTATTCTTGAAAGGTACAGATTTGCAGATATTTAACCTTTTAAACATAAAAAGGAAACAATAAATAAATCTATTGTTTTATACATATTTATTCATATATACATATAAAAGTGGGTTTAGTCAGAAGTATGGTTTGTGTGCTTTTACCTTTATTCTGAGTCAGCATAACCAGGCCAGAACTAAAATCATTTTTAAAGGCATGTTTTCTTTAGTTGTTTGTCTATTGTGCCTCCCAGTCCTTCTTATCCAACAAATATATTATGAAAAGAATCCTTCACTGGTTTTCCTCCCAACCCCCATCCCAAACACACTCCAGTAAAGTTTGCTTCCTGAATACCTTGGACTCTCAGCAACAAATGGCATCTCAGAAAATTCTTTAACTTGGCAACATTTATAAATTCAGGAGCTTTGAGTTTCTCCAGATTTTAAGGAGGTCTTCCTTGCTGAACCTTAAGGCATTCCTGCAGTTCAGTCCTCTCCAGTCGAGCTGTTTTCTAAATGACCTCCTGAGTTTGTTCTCCATGTACAAAGCCCTGTTTGTATCTTTAGCATGGAATGTTACATATTCATATAACAGCAAGGACTTCATGTTTCCTTTTTCAGATAATATGTTCTAGCCTCTTGTGTTTACATCTTCAAACAGTTTTTCTATCTTCTCAGTCAATTACAAGCTAGAATTAAATTTTATGAAAGACTTATAAAAAAGCAACTTGGTAACAGGACATACAGATTTTCTAATAGCATACAATTCTTCATCAGCAGAACGTAATGAAAGTAGCTATCCTGTGTAACTGGAAAACTTACACTTTCAGCAACAGAAACTACTCCAGTTTGTATGCAGGTTTAACAACAGCTGTGTCAATAAAGCTGCCATCGATGGTGCACGCATGCTCACTCCCCTGGAAGTAAGTCTTATTAGGACTTAATTTGTAGGTAGACATGCATAGGACTACACTGTAAGGAAACACTGTTATCTAACCTATATAATGCAGCCTCTTTGTGTCCAGCCCTATCTCTCAAAGCTCCCCTGGATTTTTCTCAGCCAAGTGTATTCAGAGAGGGCACAGATTCAAGAAAAGTAAAACAGTAACTAGCAAAAGAAAAAGAATTTGCACTAAGCAAAGTTTTCTAAACAATGTAACTTGTGGGTTTATATATAGTTTCTATTCCACAGAGTTCTATCCTGCTTGTTTTCCACAATCTCTAAAAGACCTATCCTTAAATTCTAGATTAAGAGCAAGTCACTAAACTACACTTATTTCTTATGCAATTAATTTCAGCCAAATAGCTCTTGTTCAGTATTGGCATCAGGGAAAGAAAAACAACATCTGAGTGGGATGGTGTAACTTGGTGTCCTGCGACAGCAGTGGATTGGACCCGATGGCCTTCATGGCCCCTTCCAGCTCTACTATTCTATGAACATTGTGCTTAACTTCAGCCAAGAGCTACTTTTAAAAGCTCAAGTGTGATGGGATCCTGTTTGATATCTGAGATGGAAGGACCCTTCATCACAGGGGCTTGATCCAGCTACTGATTACGCTGGTGCCTGCAATTATACTAACATCACCAGATCAAGCCTTACATGAGGTATTATGTGCTTATTAAACAAAAAAAGCATGAAAAAGCTATATGCATCCTGAAACAGCACACAGCTGTGATGCATCCATTCTAGGTATGGTATGGTTCTGGTGTTTCAGTAGATGAATAGGCATAACCTCTAGATAAAAAGGAAATAAAATTCTACCCCTACCTACAAAATACAAAAATTTTAGACAATTATGCTGATGCCATTAACATTGTTCATTAACGTTTTATTTGGAGGAAAAAGAAATGTAGAATACTTCACCTTATGCCAGCTGGATTCTACAAAATGGGGTGGTATTATTAGAAACAGAAGGAAGCATGCCATTCTCTCTAGCATCCATGTTTTTCAGAAGAAGCATTACCTCAAAATATTCAATACAACTATCTCCAGTTATTTCCTATATCCAAAAACTTGCAAATTTTTACATACAAATCTGCTAATAAATTATTATGATGAACACACAAGTAACTCTGTGAAGAGAAGGAAAAAAGTAGATGAGGCATATTGACTTCATGATTTGTTTATGGGTCCCCAAGAGACATCTGGGCAGCCACTGTTGGCAAGAGAAGAGTTGATACAGTCTTAGTTATGTGAAAAACAGATCCATTGAAATCAATGTGATAAGGCAGTCATGATTAATTTATGGCTAGTGTTGGAAATACTGGGAAGTGAACAGCTTCTTTTTGGGCGGAGGTCTAAACATGCGTAAGATTGCCCCTTAAATAAGCCTGGATACAACTCAGGATGTTAAACTAGTCTGATGCAGGCCCCTGCCCTTCCTACCCTTATTTCACATGGCAGAAATTCTTTTTTTCCTCTTTGTAGAGCACACTGCATGAGTACAGTGAATAATTTTCACAATTCTGAATCATATTATATACCTGCACTTTCTCTGCTGCTCAGCTTCCTGGCATGGAATAAGAGCTCATTTTTAAAGAATAGTTTTCAGAAAGATCTCTTTTCTCTGCTCTTTACATTACAGATATATTTTCTAAAGCTGTCCTCCCACTTTCCCCATCACATTGCAGTAGAAATCCTGAAGAGGCCCGTTTAGTGGGCCCATACAAGGTCCAAGCCTGGCCTTGGATGGCCAGGATGCCACTGTACTATTAGTGGAAACAAAGGTTAAAACGCATTTCTCCTCGGGTAGGCGGCAACACTTTCGCATAACCGCAGCAAATGGTGTGAGTTCATTCCGGTTTTATTTTATTACTGTCTGTGTCTCATTCCTAGCCCTTTTAATTAGGCCTGGATTAGGAGAAAAGGGTGTTCGTTGCGAAGGTTGACCTCCCCAGCTCCAGGCCGATGGGGTGGCGGAAATCTACGACCTACCCCATCGCTCGATCTTCCTCCCCGTGCTACGGGCAGATCGGATCCCTTCTGAGGTGGGACTCGTGCACTGCGCCGCGCCGCAAGTCCCGCTGCGCGAAGAACCAGCCCCGCAGCGCCGCGGCCCGGCCCGGCGCTCCCTTTGTCCTCTGCGCGCCTGGTAGGTGGCGGCACCTGGTCCCTGGCCACCCACAGAAAGCCCTCCTGGCGCCTTCCAAGCGGGCTCCCCGCGAGCAGCCGTGGGGGCAACGGCAGAAACGGAGGGCGCCAGGGAGAAGCTGTCTTCTTTGCGCACGCTTTTGTTCTCTTTCTCTGCGCCACACGCGTGGTTTGATCACGGGCTCTGCCTGCCTTTATGAAAGCGAGGCAAGGGATAAAGCAAAGGGACGCTGCGACGCACCTAAGACTAGACGCCAACCTGAGCCCCCTTTATCTCCTGCGGCAAACTCCTGCTGATATTGTTTAACCCTGCGTGTATTTTTCTCTCCCCACCTCTATTGAAAGAACTAGATCTTTTGACGTTACCTCTTTCTCATATGATCCTAAATAGTCTTCTGGAGTCTCCTCAGCTATATCCTGAGGATGGGATGGGGCAGCGAAGTGGCGTGGAGAATCAGGCAGAAACTGGGCTGGCGCTGCAATTTTTTTTCGGAGCCCATATGTACATACATACTGGCTTCTTTGTGAGCGGTGCGAATGGGGTCATTTATAAGAAGCATCGGTGCCCGGCGACAGACCCTCCAAGCGCCGCTGCAGCACGATCAATATGCACACGACCTTAAAGTCTCCCATTTCTACCTGCCTCGGATGTAGCGCTGGATGGGAGAAAGTTGGTGGCACCAAAGGATGACTTCGATGAGAAGTTTAGGAACGCTAAAGATTTTGGCAGGGGATCCTAGGCAGGTGAAAGAAGTCTGGAGGCCAGGGCGCAGGGTGAGTGGGGACGCTTGCCAGTGAATTGCCCGAGGAAGAAGACCTGAAGGTGAGAGTCAAGGAAAGGAATGAAAAACACTTGAACAGAGCAAGACACTAGCTAATGAATTCTGACTTTCCCCCCTCCTGTCCAGAACCTTATCCAGCCATGACTTTGGGTTTATGAAATTCTTCTCAAACTTAAAAGTAGACTATATTATGGATGCTAATTTTGTTGCTCTCCACGTGAGTTTGCTGGAAATGTAGCTCTGTTTAGGATATTCATCCTTCTATACATTCTTCAATACCCTTGATTTTTTAGCCACATAGGATATAGGATAGGCAGATACTAATACAATGTTCAATGCTAGTCTTTCATAATTCATGATATGGATATATTTAAATGCTGTTCAGAACCCATATATGAAAAGAAGCTTTCTGTTATGTTTTACATGAAACTTTTTTGGGGGAAAGCCAGTAAATTCAAACATATCTGGCATTTAAAACTCCTAGACTTACACATGTACTCTTCTGGGGAGGGGGGAAAGTTTTCAGAGTTTATTTGCCAAACCAGAATCATATTATTGGGGGGGGGGGGTGGAGTTCTGCTCTCTTTCTCAACAAGCTGGAATGTAAAGAGTTTGAGGAACTGAATGACAGTAAAATTCTGAATGCTTAAAAATTAATATTAAATATCTCTCTATGTGCACACACACCAATGCCAAATGCCTCTTCCACTGAATCAAAAGAACGATGGTCACAATGCTGCCAAAGTGAAGCATTTTAATGAAGTCAATAGTAGTACTTCTTTTTTGCTCTATATTTTGAGCTTTTTCTTGTGTAATGCTCTGGTAGAGAACTTGAAATTCATGTAGCTAATGTTACTAGACAGATATGTTAATAGACAGACAAAGTCTATTCTACTATTTGCAGGAATTTTTTAAAGTGGCTTGACACTTCCAAGCTACACTCTTCCTTGTTTAGAAAGATGTGGGTAAAATCCATTTCATCAAAATCAGTTTATTTCTAATGACAATTATATCTTCTACAGCTCTCAATTAGTATCCAATAGCTCCTAAAACTGATATTTAGAACCTACTAATTTTGTTTTAAATAATGCAATATATCAAACATAACTTTGGAGTACAAGGCTCTGCATGTTTATTCAAAAGGAAGTCCCATTATATTATGTGCAGCTTACTCCTAGGTAGCTATGTGTAGTACTTAGTATCTATAGTACTATATGACTACAACAATGGCTTAGACTTTAGTGGGAGAGATAATTATTGAAACTGATGTAAGTGCTTCATTTGCTGTGGATTATGCTCTACACATTTTAGGGTGCAATCCTACAATATTTAGACAGAAAAATATTAGAATTAATAGACACTCTTCAGCCAAATTAGATTAGGAATGCTGGGAGTTGCAGGGCTTTTTTACTACCTAGATACGCACAGGCTTGTTCACTTAGCTCTAGTTATAGTTTAGGTCATAGGAAAAGTTTTCTGTCACACTCAGGTCCTTATCCCAAGCCTGCGATTAAAGCACAAAAGCAACAGGAATATATATAACACAAAGCTATTCAAATTCCAGATGGGAGCCAGATCAGTTTCTTGCAGCAAAATAACCAAGAGTCTTGTGGCACCTGAAAGAGCAACACATTCATTATGGTATAAGCTTTATTGTACTGCAATTGCATCTGATGAAGTAGGCACTACTTCAAGATAGCTTATGATACTTTTTCAAATGGCCTTTTTAAAATATAAAATGTCTCTCCCTAGATTGACAAGAATACCATTATCTGTCCATTTCCCAGTTTTCTGGAAACAGGTGTGAACTCATGTAATGAATGGCAAAAAATTAACGAAAATCCAGAGATGAAGAGAGAAGAAAATAGTTATCAAGCCAACATGTTAACACTACACTTTAGAAATGGACATTTTTCCCCACCAACAGAAGAATGGTTTTGTGTATATTTTGGTAGAATTTGTAGAACAGTTAGAACTATGAAAAATAGGACCATTTAAAAAATATTTTAAAGATCATGATGCCTTTAGGAATTTTCCCTATTATTTTAAGCAAATTTAGGAGGATGGATAAGAGAAAATCTTCTAAAAGGAGAAGGGGGATTTGTTTTGTGAATTTTGATAGCTTGCCTGGTATGTTGACACTTTTTGTTTGGAATAACAGCCGTCCTTTGACAGGTTGAAAACTTTTAATTAGATCCTCCGCGTAAACTCTGCCCCCTCCAAAAAAAAAAAAAAAAAAAAAAAAAATGGAGTGCAATTTTAAATTGGCCAGAGCAGCAGACTGCACAAGAAAGAGCAGCTGCCGGTGGAAGCTGAATTGTAATGTCCACACCACATTTTAGAAAAAGAAACCGTTGGAAATGAGGAAGAGTATAAAACAAAAACCAAGCTGTCCTTCCCTCTTTGCAGGACCGCTAAGGAACTTTTTGCCAAAGGAACAAAGACGTGGAAGGGGGGCGAACAGGCCTGGAAATGTTGTCTCGCTGTGCAAAGTCCAGTCGGAATCCAAACTTATCCTGGAAACACGAGCGCACCGGGGTGTGTGTGTGTGTGTGTGTGTGTGTGTGTGTGTGAGAGAGAGAGAGAGAGAGAGAGAGAGAGAGAGAGAGAGAGAGAGAGAGGAGTAATGAAGCAGAATGCGAATTTGGCTCTACTCTGCTATCGAACTTCTTACATAAGTGTTCCTTGGCATCATTTCATCCTGTCCTGTGACACCCAGCGGCCACCGTAGAAATCTGTAGCTGATTATTCGCACGAGGATCTCTGTAATCCGAATCAATTGTCCGTGTGATGGGACTGCACTAAGTCCAGACACCGCAGAGCGTCCCTTGTGTAATGCTCTCAATTTCGATCGATATGCTGATAATTATTAATTTTACCATGCACGTGAATAGGAGCGAGATTTTTTCAGCCTCCCTTTCCGATTTAAGAACGGAGGAAGTAAAGAAAGTACATTAATAAATAGGACGGGCACAACTGCAACAACCTCCCCCCACCCCCCGCCGCGACCCATCAACCCAGAGGCAGCCTTTTGTTGCAAAGGAAGAAAAAAGGGGCAGAAATCATCCTAGCATACGGAACAGATCATCTCTCCTTGCCTGCAACCGCGTGAATAGAACAGGCGACTAAGATCGGATCGCAGATGTTGCGGTGCAGAAAGAACGTGGATATCGTGGTTGTGTGTGTGTGTGGAGGGAGGATAGTTGTGGCAAGGCGTTCTTGAACACCAAGGAATAGGAGCCCCCCTTGTAGGGCCCCTCCTGGACGAGAAATGCTTTGAAAGGACAGGCGAGCTTCAGCTTCCAGTGCCAAAGGTTGCTCTGAAGAGAGCCAGTGGTGCAATCGTAACTTGCTCCGCTTGCTGGGCTGGCGGGGCTCCTTAAATAAACCACGTTGCGTGGAGGGGGAGGGCAAGTGTGCAGAAGGATCAGGCCTTCGCATAGCCTCCGTGAACAGGCCTGCCACGGTTGTATTGTCTTTATTTCCTGTAGTTCTTCCGGCCTCCTAGCCAGCTTAACTACTCACACACGCTGATCGTGCACGCAGTAGTTCATCTATCCGCGTACCACTTGCGGGGGTGCGGGGGATTGCGAGGTGGAACCAGATAAAACGAATATAGCAAGCGGCTAAGAATAAAAGGAGATGAACCGTCCCTGGGTGGGCTCGAACCACCAACCTTTCGGTTAACAGCCGAACGCGCTAACCGATTGCGCCACAGAGACACCTGCAAGAAACAGCCCTGGAAAGTTGGTTGATCTGTTACATAACACTGTAAGTCCGCTTTTAGAAAGCTGCTATTTATATAATCAGACGTGTTTAAAAGTTCGCAACAACTAAATGCAATCGTTCTTTTATTTTAAATAATAATTTTAGCAAATAAATAGTTATGCCGCAGAAATCCTATTATAAAATTATAGACTGCAATCCTATGGACACATGCCATGGAGTAGGTTCCATAAAAATTTAATAGGAATTACTTCGGAGCAGACTAACGCAAGACTGTATAGTTACAAAAACAAGATTTAAGATACTACTGTTACTTTCCTAGGAAAGTTAAAATTGCTAACCACAGCCCATTTACTCCAGAGCAGCAATCACATTAACAAGTCAGCAAGACATCATAGGAAGTGTGCAGATCACAGTGGAAGAGGCTATTAAAATTGTCTGCCATGCAGGATTACTAGTTATTTTTAGTATAGCTGGATGCACAGTGTCTCTAGTAGTACATCTGTCTTTTCTTATTTGCTCCTTTCATTGTTCTAGTGTCTAATGTAATTCTTCGAGTAAATGTTTGCATTGGTTATGTGGGGTAACTGGCTAATTATTGGTATGCATACAAGGGACCAGGTGTATCTTGGAGGACAAAAGAAATTCCCCTGCTCCCATACTGGTACTACTGTTCCATTGCATCCATGCAATCTCATGAATCACATAATAAAATGTTTAATGCCAAAACTATATTTTCTATAATTTTGAATTTGTATTGTGGCCCTCACTGGGAACTTTGTACCATGTCCTAAGCATATCCCTCACCTTTTGCTAGTGTTGTTTAAAATAACACTCAGCCCAAAAGAGAATCCTAGAAAGCTTGCAGACTATTTTGTAACCCTTTGATTAGTCCTAATAAAGATATTATCTTGTCAATATTTGTTTTTTTCTCATGGATCAACATGACTGCAAATATTTATAAACAGATTAATTCATCTGAAAACCTTTTACATTGCAAAAGTATGAATTATTTCTCCAAAGCCAATTTCTCTTGCAAGTTCTGACACAATAGACTAAATAGATAAATGGTGTTTCCTTCTTTTACCTCTTGTTTCCTCCCCCTACATTTTTGCTACCTAATTTTGTATTTATATCTTAAACACAAATCATAAACATGGTGTGTGAGAGAGCCATTTACAATTTGGGCCTGAAAATCAGCAAACTGGCTCCACTGTCCCTTGGGAATAATATCCCTGATTAGTAGGGAACTTTCCGCTTCCTTGCTGAAAGAAGCGGAATGCTTCCATCTGACCAGTATAAAATAAAGAGAAGGTAGAAACAATATATGGAAGAACTATACAGAAGAGGTAAAAGGTTGACTTATTCCTTCAAAGAGAAATCCTATGAAAAAGATATTAGTGAAGTGAAAACTGCTCTGAAAGCCCTTGCAAGGAATAAAGCACCTGGAGTATATATGGTATCAATAGAACTATTCCAAGCTGTAGAGATTGAATCAGCCCAAATCCTAACAATACTATTCCAATAAACAGTGTTCCACAAACAGGAAATGTTCAATATACATCCTAATCCCCGAGAAAGGAGTTATAAAAGAGTGCAGCAAGTACAGGTCTGTTGCAGTAATTTCCCATGCAAGCAAAGTGATTCTTGGATAATTTTACCCTAAAATTTTACCCTAGAAGATGAACAAAGAATTTTACCCTATTTGAAGTGAAAGATGCCTGATGTTCAAGCTGGATTCTAGAAAGGTACTTGAGTTCATATTGCAAATATGTGTTGGCTATTGGAGAGCACCAAAGAATTTCAGAAGATCAGTCTATGCTGTATATAGACTAAAAGACAGCAAAGCCTTTGACTGTGTGTATCTTGAGAAGCTATGGATTGTCAGAAAAAAATGGGGGGTGGGGGGCTCAGCACTTGGACTTTTAGAAAGATGAACAAGTGAGACCACATCAAAGCAGAACATGCCCTGGAAGCAAAAATTACAAAATTGAAGCTGTTGAGTACTGGGCATGTCATGAGAAGGCAAGAAACAATGGAGAAGACAATCATACTGAGAAAAGTTGAAGAGAAGAAGAGGAAGGCCAAATATGAGATGGATAGACTCCCATAAGGAAGCCAGAGACTTGAAGAGCTGATCAGGACTGTAAAGGATAAGACATTTTGGAGGGCATTCAAAGTCATAGGGTTGGCATAAGTAGAAGACAAAAAGAATTGCTTTTCCTACCAGTTGTCCCTCTTTCCTACCTATGTGCAATGAATTCTGGAACAGGTCTTTCCTGAGGGAGCATACCATACAGAGAAGTACAGAGCTCTCTGGACAGTATCCAGTGTCACTCCACTAACTTTGCACTACTACTACTTTTAGTGCAACACTGATAGCAGTTGTGGCATAATGGGTTTTCCTGGAAAACCTGTTCTCCTGGCAAGTGCTAATACTGTTGGTCATTTACACCAGTGCACTGTAATTTGTGTTAGTGTCACACTGAATACTGCCATCTGTCTCTCAAATGACAAATCTTTGTTATACTATATAAGCACATTCCTTCTGTTCCAGAGGAATGGCTTGGACCAGCCACTCACAGTACAGAAATGTTTTGCTTTACACTGCTTTTGATTGGCTCCAGCAAATTTCCCAGAATCTATATGGTACATTCATAGACACAGGAAAGTTACTTTTGATAACTATATAAAAGCACTATCTACAATTCTGCAAATTTTACCAGGTCTAGAATGCTGCAGCCAAATGGCTGAGTGGAGCTGGTTATAAGGTGCACATGAGTCCCTTTTTATTGATAGGCAATGATGCTGTTGCATGTTTCAGCACAGAATTGCAGGTTCTGGCTAGGATCTATGAAAACCTATAAAGCCCTACACAACTTGGAACCAGCCTCACTGAAAGATTGCCATTTCCCATATGAGCCTACTTGGTCTTTAAGATCTTCTAAAGAGTCCCTTCTTTTGCACCTGCCACCATTAAGGTAAAGGTTTCCCCTTGCCATTAAGTCCAGTCATGCCTGACTCTAGGGGACGGTGCTCATCTCCGTTTCCTAGCCGAGGGAGCCAGCATTTGTCTGCAGACAGTCTCCGTGGTCATGTGGCTGGCATGACTAAACACCGAAGCGCACGGAACGCTGTTACCTGCCCACCGAAGTGGTACCTTTTTATCTACTTGCATTTGCATGCTTTCGAACTGCAAGGTTGGCAGGAGCTGGAACAGAGTACGGGAGCTCACTCCGTTGTGCAGATTCGAACTGGCAACCTTTTGATCAACCAGCCCAGCAGCACAGCAGTTTAAACCACTGCGCCACCTGGTGCCTTTTCTAGCAATGTAAGAGAGGGCCTTTTCTGTGGCTACTTCCAGGTCGTGGAAGGGAGGCTAGGTTCATTCCCTCTCTAATGTTCTTCTGACAACAGGCACAAAGCATTTTATTCAAGAAGTTATTTCACTTGTAAGTGTGTCTGTGGGCTGGGTGCTTTTTTATTCTGCAACTATTATGTTTTATGTTAATTGTTTTAATTGATTTTAAATTGTTTTTAAACTTCCTGGAGCACCATTTTTTGCTAGAAAGACCATTTTTGATAGAAAAGCAGGGCATTATCAAATAAAGTATTTTTATAAACTATAATGACCAAAACTTAGAAAAGAACATTTTTTTTAAATGTAAAGTGCACTCTTTTCCAGATGCTAGACTACAGCTTCCATAATTCATCCTGGAGTTACGAGTAGAGAGCAACAGGATCCGGAGAGGGATAGGTTCCTCACTCCCTTGCCTCTAGAAGGTACCACCTTCCCCCCCTACCCCCGTGCCTTTAACTGTTCTATGACAAACAAAAATATACCAGGAGGGACATAAGTTAAACTAAGATTGGATAAAATCTAGGAACTTCTGTCTTGGAACAGTCTATAAGAAAAAATGTAAAGTCTTAAAATAAGCCACTCTTGAAATAAAACAATCCTAACACATTAAAATATAAAACTTAAAAGATGGTTATCTGGTGCAGATCCTAAGAAAGCTTTTCTAGGGGAAGCATAGAAGAGAACACTTGATTTATCTTTTCTCTTCCTTACAGCATGAATGACAAGGAAATCAACACCTGGTGATTTCTTCCTTACTTTGCAACTGTAAAAAGAATGCTTGGGGCTGGTTATAAGGAGCAGTTGGTTCCCTTGTTTATATACCAAGGAAGGGATAAAGGTAACACGGACATTACCAAAGCTGGGCTCCAGATCTAATATAGATGAGTCAGTCTTAAAATATATAAGGAATACAAAAAGACTTCCAATTGAACAAACAATACTGATATGCTTGACAGAAAAGAAAACTTTTGGATCTATGGAACACTTCATTTATATTACCTTAATTTGGAGTTTTTACCACTGTTTTACCTCTGGTTTTTTTTCTCCTTAGGAACATTAATCTCCTGGTGTTTTGGTATCCATTTAATATCACAGCTATTGATAACAGTGCAAGCTGAATTTTTTAGAACCAAAAATACTTTTAGAACCAAAAATTACTCTGACATTGGAGCTTTTCTACACAAATCATTGATCGTGAACTCATCATTTTCTACACATGGTTGTGTATGACTTTCTTAGATGATAGCATAGCCCTCTAATTTCCCTTCTGTTTATAAACAGCACTTTCAGTAAGTTTTAACAGTAGGGAAAATACAACATTATTTAAAGAATGTGAAAGAAAACACCATTTCTTCCTTACGTAATTGTACTGTTATGCACATTACAGTGACACCTAGAGTTTATGTAGTAGAAAAGCAGGAACACTCTTTGTGCAGTCCTTAAACCTCAGTTCTGTGATGAAACAAACTAGGTAAGGCAGAGTAGCATCACATGTAAAAAAAGGTTTTAGTCTATTTAAACTTGCTATATATGTGACACTTTAATGATTAACAAATCTTGTGAAATTGTATTTCTTAGATTGGAATCATGAAGTGCTATCCTTGGTTAGCATCTGAAGAAATAATCTATAGTCCACAAAAGCTCATGCCAGAATAAACCTGTTAATGTTCAAGGTGGCACAGGTGACTTTTTCATTTTTTGCTATGACAGATTAACAATGCAGCTACCCTTTTGGAATGAGTCTTTGTTGAGTTACTGAAGTTGTAAATTAGGAAAGCAGCAAATAGCAAAGGAAAATGCAAAGCAACACATAGAGAGAGTGGAAAGAAAAAGAGAGGAAAAAAATCAAGAAGAAGAGGGGAAACTACTAGGAGGGTTTCAACTGTCTGGTTCTGTTTTAACCCCCTTTCTCCCCAAACAGTCTCTTTCATCTCTTTTTCTTTCAGTGGAAATGAGCAACATTTTATCTGTAGCAGTCTCTCATGAAGTTAATAGTAAAATAAGGAGAAAATGGGACAGAGAATGAGAAAGCCAACATTCTTTTAATGCCTCAACTGTTTCATCCTAGATGGTCCACTAAGGCAGAGGGCCTGACAAGGCACTCAGTAATTTACTTTGCTGTTTGTTTCCCCACCTCTTTCTCCTCCTCTCCTCCTCCACTCAGCCTCTGGCTTCACAAGGCTTTCTATTAAACTTTTAATACTGGGGACCCCCTTGTTCAGGGCAGGACTGCAGCCATTCATTAGTGTCCACCTAGGGAACAAATAACTCTTTAGCTTCACTCTAGGTGTCCAGCTTACTTTGTGCCCGGAGGGGGATTTGTAATCGAAACAGGGCAGTGTGGGAGCAAAAACAACTCAGGAACTTGCTATTTCATTCAGGTAATACCCAGGACACATGTTAATGATTTCAGCCTAAGTATCGGGCAAAGACTTGACTGTAAATTAAGAGTGCAGAAAAGCCACCTGCCTTTGCCAAATGGAGCCAATTCAAGGATTGCCTGTAAAAGAAGCATAGGAACATAAGAAGAGTCATGCTGGATCAGATCAAAGGTCCACTTGTCCAGCATTCTAGTCACACATTCATCAACTAGCTGCCTATGAAAAACTGCAAGTGGGACATGAGAAAAATGACACAATCATCATTAACTGGTGTATAGACACATACTGCCTTTGATCCTGAAGGTAGCATACAGTCATCAGAACTAATAGCCATTATAGCCTTATTCTCCATGAATTGTCTAATCCCCTATTAAGGCCATCCCAATTGGTTACCATGTCTATATTTTGTGGTAGTGAATGACATAGTTTATCTATGTGTTATGTGAAAAGTGTTTCCTTTTATTATTGTCTCTCCAATCACCTTCATGAGATGACCATTGCTATGGAAATGGGAAAAAAAGTTTCACTATCCACATTCTTCACACTCTGCTTATTTTTTTACACCTATATCATATCCGTACTCACTTGCAGTAAGAGGTAGTTATGCTATTTTTTAGGGTGTGTTGTTACCTTGCAGTGCATTTTATTCTTTTAGAAATAATGCTTAAATATTGTTTCATGTTCTTCTTTCCCCACCATTTTATCATATTAACCCTGCAAGCTAGATTAGATAAAAAGAGGGAGAAAGAGACTGCCCCAAGCTTCATGGCTTGTGGGGATTTTTACTGAGTCTCCCTAGTCTTAGACTGACACTCTGACCCAAGCCTGGGCAATATATGGTCCTCTAGATGTTTTGGGATGTTTGAGGAACTGCAGGTGGCGCAGTGGTTTAAACCGCTATGCTGCTGGGCTGGTTGATCGAAAGGTCTCTGGTTCGAATCTGCACAATGGAGTGAGCTCCCGTCTGTCCCAGCTCCTGCCAACCTTGCAGTTTGAAAGCATGCAAGTAGATAAAAAGGTACCACTTCGGTGGAAAGGTAACAGCGTTCCGTGCACTTTGGTGTTTAGTCATGCTGGCCACATGACCATGGAGACTGTCTGCAGACAAACGCTGGCTCCCTCGGCTAGGAAACAGATGAGCACTGCCCCCTAGAGTCAGGCATGACTGGATGTAACGTCAAGGGGAAACCTTTACCTTTAACCTTAGATGTTTTGGACTACAACTCCCATCATCCCTCACCATTTGCTATGCTGTAGGGCTTATGGGAGTTGCAGGCCAAGTTGTTTGAAGAGCCTCAAGTTGTCCAGCCCTGATCTATCCATGATGCCACATTGAAATGCTATGTATATCTATCTATGTATTTAATTTCTATACCGCCCAATAGCTGAATCTGTCTGGGTTGTTCACAAAGCACATTAAAAAAAATAAGATACATTATATAAAAATATTATAACATCATTAAATGTTTACAATGCAAAATTAAAACCATATATTAAACTTATATGTGTACAACTTAAAAAAGAAGAAGAAAAATATTCAGACCTGTTAGCAGGCCCCAGAAACTACTTGAATGCCCTGCAGTTGAGAATGGTCTTTACCTCATGCTGAAAAGGTAGTAAGGTTGGTGCCAGGCAGACCTCAGTGGGGGAGTTTGTTCCGTAACTGGGAGACCATGACTGAAAAGGCCCATCTCTTTGTTGCCACCAACAAAGCCTCCCTCACAGGCAGCAGTCAGAGATAGGCTCAAGAACTTGATCGTAGTGTCTGGGTAGGAGGTGGTGAGGAGACGCATTCCATCCAGTATCATGGACCCAAGCCATGCAGGGCTTTATAGGTTAAAACCAGCACCTTGAACTGGGCTTGGAAGGATATAGGCAGCCAGTGCAAGTGGATTAGAATTGATGTTATATGATCTGATTGCTTGATCCTTGAAATTAGTCTGATTGCTTCATTTTGCACAAGCTGTACTTTCTGAACAGTCTTCAAGGGCAGCCCCACATAGAGTGCATTGCAGTAATCTAGTTTAGAGATTATCAGAGCATCGATCACAGATAGCAGGCTATCTCTGTCCAGATGGGAGCATTGTTGAGACACCAGCTAAACCTGGTGGAAGGCACTCTGAACCACTGAAGCCATCTGGACCTCAAGTGACAAAGATGGCTTAAGGGGCACCCCAAGCTATGAACCTGCTCCTTCAAGGGGAGTGCAACGCCCTCTAGAACAGGTTGAATTTCCCTCATCCAGTCAGAAGACTCTCCCAGTAATAGCATCTCGGTCTTGTCTGGCCTGAGTTTCAGTTTGTTAGTCATCATCCAGTCCATTGTTGTAGTCAGGCACTGGTTCAGCACAGGCTCACCTGCTGGAGATGAAAGGGAGAGACAGAGCTGCATATCATGGGCATATTGATGCCAATGCACTCCAGCTCTCCAGATGACCTCACTCAGTGGCTTCATGTAGATGTTAAACAACATGGGGACAAGACTGACCCCTGGGAACCCCCATACTGGAGAATCCAAGAGGCAGAGCTATATCCCCCAAGTACCACCTTCTGAGCCTAGTAGGAATGCAGTGCCCCTCACTCCCAGCTCAGACAGTTGCCCCACAAGGTTACCATGGTCAATGGTTCTGCTGGACCTCTCAGCGGCTTTCCATACCAACAGGCTTGCACTCTTCCATTCTTTCCTGGCATAGGTTATCATACAGGGCAAGCAAAGCTGTTTCCATGCCAAAACCAGGACTAAACCCCAACAGATAATTAGTCTCATCCAAGAGTGCCTGACGCTGTTTGACCATCACTTGCTCAAAAACCTTGCCCAGGAAGGGGTTATTTGCCACTGGCCTAAAATTGAGTTCTTCTGGGTCCAGGAAGGATTTCTTCAGGCGTAGTGTCACCACTGCTTGTTTCAGATGGCCTGGGACCATGTCTCCTTGTAGAGAAGCATTAATCACCTCCCTGGCCCAGCCAGCAGTTCCCTCCCTACTGGCTTTTATCAACCAGGAGGAACAAGGATCAAGTATGGATGTGGTTGCACAAGCACCTTGTCAACATCCTCAAGCTGTACTAGCTGGAACTTAGCCAACATAACAAGATCAGACTGTGCTCTGGCTCTCACCATATTCTACTACTATACCATGGGAGTCCAAGTCCTGGTAAATACAAAAGATTTTGTCCTGAAAGTACTTAGTGAATATATTACAGCATGTTTCAGATGACTCCAAGCTATCTGCATGGCAGAAAGCCACATGGAACTTAGAGTTACTATTGAGTAATCATTCAGGCTACTTGCTGCTATAACACCCAATGCATTAGAAAAACATTCAGATGTTGGAAGGCCAACCATCAACCATCTTTACTGAACACAAAGATGAATTGTCTGAAGGAAGATCTCCAGAGCAGGAGATTCACAAAATTCTAGGCTCCAGCTTGCTTACACCTGCTGCTACCTGCCACCCCCATGGGAACTTTTAGCCAACTAGCTCAGCAATTCACTGTGACTACCTTTGCATGAAATGAGGTTTGGCAGCCACTTACATCTGCAAGTAATCTTTCCTAGGTCAAGGGCTGATTGTGACCAAAATGAAAGGAAACTGCATTTTGGAATCTCATATGAAGTCCCTCCCCTTCTCCTCTTTTCCTCTTCATTAAATATCTGGGTACTATTCCTTCTATTTTAGAACTAGTTGGTTGCTGTGTAATTCAATGAAAAGGAAGGCAAGCCAGGAACAACAGCTGCTTTGTTTTTGTCACTTGATGGGTCCCCTTTGCATCACATCTTGGCCCTAATCCTGAGAACCCCAGACTAGCTCCTGAGCATATGTTCCAGCGACAGTGATCAAGGCTGGGAAACCAAACCTTCACTCTGTGCCATTGTGCTGTATTCTGCTGTGGGCAGGACTGAGGAGATGTAGCACAAACTCAATGCTTTGCTCCACCACCCCCAAGACCAGATCACAGCATAGCTTCCCATAGCTTTGGGCAGTTATTAAGCAAGTGTAGGAAAGGTGATGAAAGTGATGAAACAGCCAGAACATGTGTTTACATCTTAAGTACTCTTAAACGGACAGCAATATAGTTAATTATAAATAGTGAGTAAAAATGGTTAGGATTTTTATATTAATTTGTATATGAAGAGTCTAAATACTGGATATTACTTTCAGTATTATTAATTTGTACAAGAATAGAAAGCGCAGAATATTCACAAAATATATTCTGCTATACAAAGTGGGTGTGAGAAAGGTGACTGTTGTTCCTCCTTGGTAGGCGGAAGAAATGAAGCCAGGATCAGGTCACACATTATAAGGCAACATGCATGGGTTTGCTACTCAATGTACATTTAACAGGGAGCTGCATCCAGTCCTGAGTTTTATACTTGTAAAATGCACTTGTTTTTAAAGTCTCATTTGTACATGTCATGCTTCACATTTACATGCTTTACAACTTGCACCTCAAAAATCTGAGGTACAGGTTTAAAAAAAGGATTGAGTAAGAGAATGGTTTTTCTCAGTGCTTCTAGAAAGGTATCACTGCACTTGGCAGAATTTTGATCAGGGCTCCCAAATCTTCTAAACCCATCTGAATCCAATGACTTTCAAGGTCAGTACAGAAGAAGTACAGCATATCCACAAATGGATGATTCATCATGATTCTAACAGTACAGTGCAAATTAAGCTGCTTCTCCTGTTGTACTGCATAAGAACTGGAGAACATAAGAAGATCCATGCTGCATCAGACCAAGGGTCCAGCATTCCGTTCATATAGTGACCCACAAGAACCCATAAGCAGGGCATGAGTACAAGAGCACCATCCTGCTCAACTTCTCCAGCAATAGGTGTACACATGCATGCTCACTCTGATACTGGAGGGAACATGGATTAATAACCACTGATAATCCTCTCCTTCATGAATTTGAAGGTGTATTTCATGAACCTGTTTTAAAGCCATATAATTAGAGGGTCATCACTGTATCTTATGGAAGTGAGTTCCATGGTTTAACAAGGTACTCTATGAAGTACTTCCTTTTATATGTCTGGAATCTCTCACTATTCAACTTCATGGGATAAGCCCAGCTTCTAGTATTGGGGAGGTGGGGAGAGAAGGAGAGCACCATGATGCCTCCCTCTCCACTTTCTCCACCCCTTGCATAATTCTGTACACCTCTATCATTTCTCCTCTTAATCACCATTTTTCTAAGCCAAACAATCTCAGCTTGTATAAGCTTTCTTCAGAGGGAACTGCTCCAACGTCTTGGTCATTTTAGTTGCCCTTTTCTGCATTTTTTCCTGTGCAATGACCAGAACTGTAAGTGTGGTTGCAGCATAGATTTGTATAAGGACAGTATGATATTGGTGTTTTATTTTCAGTTCCTTTCCAAATTATGCCAAACATGGGACTTGCCTTTTCCACAGCAGCTGTGTACAAGGCCAGTGTTTAAGTGTGCAGACCATCATAAGCCCAAGATGTTTTGCACTTGTGCTTGTGAAACCTTGTCACTAACAGTGCATGTGTCCATTACAACACAGAGAAAAGAAATAAAGATAATGAGATGGAAATTGGTCATGGAAGAAGGAAGAGAGAGAAACAGAAATGGAGGTTGACAGCAAAGAAGGAGATGGGATTAGGTTTGGGATTAGGACAGATGCATAAAAGCACAACTGGATCAGACCAAAGGCCTATCTACTCCAGTGTCCTGTTTCTCACAGTGGTCAAGCAGATGCCCCTGTGAGGGCAATAACCCTCTCCTGCTGGCATTTCTCAACAAATATGGATCATATAAGAGATACAGGAAGATGGATGCCAGAGACAGCATACAGGAAGATTTTCCCAACCCATTGATGGGTTGGGGAGCATCATTTATACAGGTATTTGTGAACCAAAGCCTTAACTTCAGACTTCTGTTATAACTGTAATATGCACTCATGGCTCATTTTTGAAAAAGCCTTAATGTTGAATGAATTGTTCTACTTCTGATTTCATTAGCCCTGCACTGAATTTTCTGTAAAAGGGAACAGATTTTTAAAATCTTAAGTTAATCAGTTGACTAATTACACAGCTTGATCAATTCATAATTTCAGCCCTTACCATACTTTTCCGTCCCCCAACTTTTCCCTCCTATCCTCATTTCCTCCAACCAATTTGGTCACATTCCTTATTACAAACTATTATAATTCACTGGGTTGTCTTCTTCCTTCTCCTCCTTCACATCCAGTACAGATTGTTAACAAGTAGACTTTATTCCCTAATGCCACTGGAAACTTTCACTTATTGGAACTTCAAAACATTTTTAAAAGCCCATATGACCACATTTGGGTTATTTTCAAAATGTTATAGGTCTGCTCTTCTTGCCATTCCACCCTTAACTGGCTTTTACAATGCTGTAACAGTGTTACAAAACTTTACACAATTGCTTTCTTTATGTGTTTAATACAACCAGGGTTTCAGATATTCCATTTGCTCTTTTTTAAATGTTTAAAATCATTTGGAAACTGGCCATCACAGAAAAACATCCATTCAAATATAGCGTTGTCAACAACCAAATCTAGAATGAGAAAAACAGCCTCAGCTGAGTTACTGGTTTTTTTGGAAACTAGTTTCTGAAAGGATTTATTTGTAGCAATCCTGTTAATTTCAATGGAGCCCACTTCCATGTAAATGTGTACATGATCTAACCATATGGTCCCAACACCCCAGCACTGAAATCTACTGACATGAAATTAACTGACTCCCAAGAGATGGAACAAGCAGGAGGAAACAAACAATTGTTGCATCAATTTCTGTGTGGGTAGATAGATGGATAGCTTAGTAATGCTGCAGCATTAAATATTCCCAGGCCATTTCCTAGATCCGTTTTTGCTGTCCTTCATTAAATACATGGTTAACTCATATTTTGTATATCTGTTAACTCAGATACAGATAAGTGTGTGCTTATAACACCTCTTACTATAGAAGCAATTGATTAGCATGTCTAATCTGCATCACCACTGCCACCACCACAGCACAGCACAACACAACACTGAACAAAAAGCAAACTGTTTTCTTGTATGATAAGTGACGAAGGTTGGAGAAGCCTCGAAAAACTAATGTTTGGGATCTCACACCACTTTACTGTGATTTTTCTTCTGAGTTGAGAGATGTATTTTTCATACATCTAAGAGTCATCAAAAGGGATCCTACCTTAATTAGTAGAAAATTGAAAATTCTCATGCTTCCAGTTTCTATAGTTTGCCCGAGTGTAGTATGACTATTATTTTAGCTTTAACAGTAAATATATAAAATATGTATATATCTGATCTAGGAA
The DNA here is from genome assembly GCF_004798865.1 of Varanus komodoensis. Lineage (NCBI taxonomy): Eukaryota > Metazoa > Chordata > Lepidosauria > Squamata > Varanidae > Varanus > Varanus komodoensis. The sequence goes on along the minus strand of NW_025335440.1, from coordinate 23,708,400 downwards.
AGGCATAACCACCAGCTGTTATTAAATACAAAATAAGTATTTCCTCATTTTGAGGAATCTTGACATAAATGATACCCAGTATCTGCTTTAAATAAAAGATTACATTCTATAACAAATTGTATTCAGGCAGATATGGGTATGTTAGCTACTTCTGTCTGGGGTAAGGTCTCCAAGCCAAGGCTTTATGAAAGCAGGAAGGATTTTGCCAATGATTATGCAAGACTATGATGCACATTTTTATTTGTTTGTTTATTTTTGGTATTTTAGTGTAATGAGACCTTGGACAAAATTTATTTTTAAAAGTAATTTTAAGTAAGGTTTAATGGTGTAATATTGAGCCCATATCTTCCTTGAAATGAAAAATACATGTTACAAATGTGGAATAAATTGTTTTGAATACAAACTCATATTTTGATGTCTAAATAAAGAGCTTCTGGAAAGTTAATAGGCCAATCTACAACATGTTTGGATTTTGAGTGGCCCTGCTCCACATATAATCCTATGTTGGTTTTCTCTGATGTAAGACCCACATTGTTTAAGGGAGTACTCTAATAAGATTGTGGCCTAAAATGCTTAGGATTGCAGCTTAAAATGTAGAGTGGCCATCTGTTCTATTTCACTGAACACAATCCTCTGTCTGAACTTGTTCACTATTTGAAGGGCTATTCAATCTAAGTCTGACTTAAAGAGAAAAAACTCATAAGAAGGGAGACCAGGCCTCTTAAGTAGTCTGTCAACAGCACGTGGAGAGCAACAGGCGCACAGGTCAGTTGGCCAGTCTTTCCCACCATGGTGAAATGTACTGCTTTTCTATTTCAAAGTTACCTCTGTTCACATACATTAGTGTATGTAACTTTTACACAAACTATGCCCTCTTTTCTGGTGATATATTACTTTATTTTGAGTATTCTTTTGCAGACAAATTGACAATCTTTTGGACAAGTCTTGAGTTTACAAGAACTGAATAGGGCTGTGAAACACCTGGACATTTTAGAAGGCCTTCATTTAAAGGGTTACCATAAGCTGGAGAGGACTTGATGATACATAACAGCAACAGAGAAAAGCAAGGCAGAGAACTGAAAGATTATGTGAGCCAGAATACTCAGGTACTGGTCTTAATGCTGGGCTGTGAGGATAGAAATGGGTATAGATAAGAAAAGGAACGAGGAGAAATGGTTACAATTACCACTCAAAGAAAGGGAAACCCAAAAGGACTTTACTTCCTGGTTGGTTGGTATTAGTTAGAAAGTGCTTTGGACGTGGCCTACCCTTAAATTCCAGGCACAGTTCCACTGAAATTAGTGTAGGTCTTTGAACTGAAGGCTCATGTTGACTTGCTGCCGAGCAGGAAGAACAGTGGAGGTTACCTTCATCTCCCTGTTCTGCCTGTTCTGCATTTATTTTAGACAGCTGCATTTGACCATTTAGCTGGGGTATTTCAGAGAGGGTGGGAAGGAAGATAACTTGGATCCTGGCTGCCCTGCTCTTCCTCACTTCTCTTGTCCCCCCTACCTTTTTATCCACTCTTCAAGGTCATTTTTCTGACCTTGGAGAACAGCCAGCGAAGTTTATTCCACACTGGCTGTGAAGGTGCAAGGAAGGGGAATCAGAACCCCAGTTCCCAGCTCTAGTGTTGGACTGCTGTCGTTGACTTCAATCAAAACAATATTTCACTGTTTGTTTGTTTGTTTGTTTTTTAAATAGAGTTTGGGTGGAAAGCTTTGGAACTAGGTTTTTTCCTATGTTTCCCAATGAAATTAAGAAATTTTTGCATTCTGCCAGTCTTCTAATGGTTGTTTCCCAGTGTTCTTAGCTCTCTACAGGATCAGCTCCACTTTTGGACTCAGAACTGACAACTGAAGCATAGGTAAAAAAATCTCTTGCAAGACACTGCAGTGGTTGGGTGAAGTTGCCAGGTTGTGTGGCATTGTTTGTGAACCTAGTTCTAGACTCAAGGGGCACTTGACCAGGTAGTGAAGCTCTTTCTCTCACTCTCTTTTTCTTTGGATATACAAGGCAAATTGATCTACTTTAGGCAAATGAGACAGGAAAAATAGGGATTCTGGTGTTGGAAATGTGAGATGGGCTCCAGAGCTGAGAAACTGTGCTAGGAAAAGATCACAAGGAACTGGAGTCCATTCAAATGAGACCCAAGACCACCTTGGGTTCACTTTAGCCCTCCATACACAAAATCCCTCAGTCTAGACACCAAGCTGAGCTTTAAGCTAATTGCCCAGCACTGAGCCCTATCCATGGGTGCCTATGGTATACATTTTGTTATGTGTCTTATATGTTTAATATCCCTAGAATTGTTAATTGTATATGAGCTGATTTATCCTCTTCTGGAGTCACAAAGCCTATGACCAGCAAGTTGCAAAATGATTGCTGTATACGTTTTTATTCTTTGGTGATAAATAAAGCTGTATCTTTTTGGAATAAACATGTATGTGCATGTGTGTGCACATGTACTTCATTGGGATAAATGAAGTGATAAAAGATCTGTTAGACGCATGCATCTTTGAACATGCACACCCTTGAACACATGTACAGAAAGGACACTTAACAATGGTCCAGAAAGAAAAAAATACCTCACAAATGTCAGCTCAGCTAACCTCTCTCTACTTCTGCTCTTCCGTATAGGATATGGCTATAATAGTAGCTGAATATGCAAGACTGGACAGAAGAATACCAGTTTGATGAAGTCAGTTCTGTGCCATCAGCTTAGCCAGTAGCTGCAACTGCAAATGACTCCCTGAGGATGATTTTTCCCAGAAAAAGAGGGACACACTGAATATTATAGTGCATGGTACATCCACCCAAGCAAGCAATAGTCTGTGATGGCTGGATGGATCTAGAAATACACCAAGCAGGCAGCAAGACAAAAGGATGGACTTGCCCAGCTCATAAGCATGGAATGTCTCTATCATGCCATTAGTCATTCTACACAAGTATAGCTATGTGCCTATAGCAGTATTGAATAGCATTTAGCTTGGCCACTACAGATTTTATTTAATTTCTTAGGTCTAATGTTAAATTGGCTAACATGGGCATACCAGTTAACAGAGTATTCCCCGGGCAAATTCCCTCTAGTCAGGAATGCTGGGAGCTGACATCCAAAACATTTGGCTTAGACTGTTTATCTAATCAGCTCAATGTTGTCTACTCTAACTGGCACTGAATCTCAAAGGTCCAGAACAGTGTTGTTTTCACCATCATTAGTTAGCTCAAAACCTTGATAGGATTCATATTTCAAAAGTAACTGCAGTTACTACAATAATTTTAAATTATTGTATTTAATGTTTAATTAACAACATTCATTTCTGTACTCACATAATCTTACATTCCCCTCTGGCACCAGTAACGACAATAATGAGTGCTAAGCTGGAATTCCAAGACAGCAAGAGGTTTTAAATATTTCTATGACCATGCTCTTTGACAATATGGTATTATGCTCTTTAAAAAGCTAAGTTTATATGACTTGCCTCAGGTAATATCTTAAACAATTGTTTTAAAATAATTACCTCCCCAAATTGAATAAACTAAAAGGTCCATTAAAAGGTCTGAATTTCACAGACTTTTTAGTTTCCTAATGAAAAGCACAAATGAACCAAATGTATGGATTTTTCTGTTATATAGTCCCTTTTAAAATTAAGAAGAGCCAGACTTGCTGCCATTGAAGCCAGCAACAAGAGTGCCACACCACAATTTCACCATTTTTTATTCAGGTTCTGCATTCAAACATCATCCCACCAGGAGAAACAAAACCACACAGAGATACAGACATGTGCATGCACACATCCACCAGTACCTAAATAATGTTTTCCTTTGTCATGGAACATTATTCCTAGAAGCATCCATCTTTTCAATAACAACTTCAAAAAAGTGGGTTGACATCCAATCTTCCATTAGTCTTCAAATGAATGTCAAAACCAAGAACAGTGAGAGTGTTACAAGCAGATGACGGAGTGTATTGTGGTGAGTTTCACCAGGTTACTAGATGGAACCAAGAAAATGCACTTGAATGAGAATAAATTCTATTGATAAAGCCCCTTGTCAGAGACATAGGAACCACTAACTAAGAATGTAGTCCTCAGGATAATACTGTGCTTCCCCTGCCCCTTGCAAACTATTTTGCACTGTTCTTCCCTTCATCTTCGACAAAGACTTTTAAATTAGGCTAAATGGTCTAGGTCTGAGGTGGGCAGAAGGATGATTTGCAGGATATCTACAATTATCTTGGCAAAGCACTTCTAAATCAAGTCACTACAACTGTAGTAATGCAGCTGTAGATTTCTACTTATGCATTAACTTCTGCAGACCATCCCAGTGTATGGCTGTTGGGGTAGAGCAGGTGAACTCCCTGCAACCATACTGCATCTGGCTTAACCTGTCTCCACCCACAAGCTACCACTTTGCATTTAGCGCCCATTGGGGGACCTCAGGATTCTATTACAAAAGCAAAGTAGATCCCACAAGCCTCAAGTCTGCTGAGACTGGTTTAGACCTCCAGTCAATTACCTCTTGGTAAATAAGATGATAGAGCACTATAAGATGAGGATGCTTCCAAACAAATTTTTTATCATGCCATTGCCTTACCTCATTTATGGAATATTACAGAGGGTTCAACCAATGTCATTTTCCCACTGCTTCTTAGATCCTTTCCTTTAGTGCAGAAAATCCTTTAGGGCTAAAAATCTCATATAAGTCTTCCTACTTTAAAAAAAACTACCAAGGTAAGTGGACAATAAGCCTGGTAGGGGCTTGATATTAAAGAATACATTAACTTTATGTCCTCAGTTTCTTGATGAGCTGAAATGGTGAGGTGCATTTCACAGACATTTTCACTTCTATAAATGCATCCACCTTTTCAGATTTTTGGTTTGGTTTGGTTTGGTTTGGCTTTTGCAGACTAGCACAAAAGGGTACACTATTTGTAACAGGTTGGGTGCAAGGAGAAGATAGAATAAATTCTCACTGTTAAGGTACTCATGCTGGTGCCTCTTTATTTCTATCACTTAAGGACAAAGGCTACAATCATGTATATCTTATTTAGGAATAAGTCCTGCTGAATTTAATGGGACTTAGAAGTAAGTAGACATGCTTGGGATTGTGCTGTCAATTATTTCCTTCAGAATGAGAGCAATGGAAGGGTATGCTTACCCACAGTGAAATCCTTGCTTTGCTAAATGTAATTGATTGTATGCTATCATAATGTCATTCCATGATCCCTGACTGGCTGGAAGCACGCAGTGAAAATGTAATTCAAATATATCAAATGTGAGCAACTTGTAGCTTTCTAGATGACTTGTCCTACAACTTCCATGAGTTCTAGCCAGCATAGTCATCACAAGGGATCATAGCAGTTGTAGGCTAAAACATCTGGAGGCCACCACCAGTTATCTACCTCTGAAATAAATAACAACAAAAGAAGAGACATATCTGTCTGTCGGTGCCATAGTGACAAGACTGTAAAACCTAGATACCTGAAATTTAGCATGTATACTAAAAGGAACATACAGGTCTGAAGCTCAGGGTTATTTGGGTTTTTTAATGCACAAATTAATTTTAATAATTAAATGTGTGTATGTATAAATATTGCAGTATAATCTTCAGTCACTAGGTGACAGACTTCTGTGATTAGGTCATAGCTTTACAATAACATAGTTTGAAGCTGGGGTGCAGTAGAGTTATTTGGCTTCTTACTCCTCACTGCTGAGGGCAGAGCCATTTTTACAGGCATTATAGGGGTGTACCATGGCAGAAGCCATGCCTAGAGATGCCAGTGTGTCTGGTTTTATTCAGATGGGGTTGGCACAATGTGTCTTAGTCATAACTTCACATGAAAGCTTTGTTCTAGCAAATTAGCAAAACTGGGCTAGTTTTCTAGCAGAGAAACAAAATAACAACAAAACATTGGATGAATTGTGGGGGTAAACAAGCAAAACATGTGAAGGATGTAAGGTATGGATTTATGTGTATGCTCCCCCTCACTCCCTGCCCCCCAGCAACTTTCTCAGTGAAAACAGTGGAGAGATGACTATCCTAGCATGGTATCTCTATTTGTTTTATGACAGGAGAGGTATCTGTAGAACCTAATGGTACAGATTAGAAGCAAAGGAAAGGGCTACAAATAAGTAACGGGATGTTGAACTTCTTTCAGTCAAGGGGAGAGTAGATGTGTCGCCCCATTATGTCCAGGCAGCAATCTTCCCTACCAGTGCAGAGTGCTTGCAATGTGACCTTACCTAGACCAAATCCACAACAATGGAGTTCAGCCTCAGATACTGGAAGAGGAAGGCAACATCCTTCTCATGAAACCTTATGCATATGCTTCAGCCTTTCTGACGTCAGTGCCATTGAGGATGGGACCTTGAAAATCCTTTCCAAGACTGCAGGACAATTCATAAAAGTATCAGGAAAGGTATGTCCACCAGTCAATTCCTCCATGTAGATGGCATTGAAGACTGGATCAAACACTGTCTTCATTTGCAGTTGGGTTGTCAGTCCAAGATATTGGCCCATCTTATGGAACTGCATCGGTACTGAGAGTCATAGAAGGGTTGCTGGTGGTGCAGATACTGCCAAGGATCATACCCTTGGTACAAAGGAGGGACAAAATAGTGAAAGTGTCTGCTTCAAGCAGAGAGGTAGAATGGGAGTGTTCCTTGCAACAATCAGATCTAGCAAAGTACTGGTGGCGTGGCAGCTAAAGAACAAGGCATGGAGAGGCCTTGAACTCACAGGTGTTGGTCTTACAGGTAGCTGCCTTTCCCCACTGTTGATACTATAGGCAGCCATTTTATGGTACTGAAACCAAGCAGGTGGAAACATATTTTGAATCTACACTTTTGATACTGAAGCAAAGATGGGTGTTTAAGTCTCCCTTCCAGCCAAATCCATATGGACTTCTTTGGAGTGCTGCTTGTGGACCTATGCTTTTGTGGCCTCTGCCAGCTTCACCTCCTTGACTTTCTTAGCCAACTTCTTTGCTTTTGAAAACTTTAAGATGTCCTCAGTGTTGGCGGTGCAGCTTAGTCCATGGTTAGAGCCAGCGCCACAGGAAGCATGGACTGAGGAGAGAATGAAGACTCAGAAGGGTGCCTTTTCCCTGGCAGTTTGTTAGCATCCACCATGTGAAGTACCATGCTTCAAAACTCCATGTAGAAGTGATCTGCCCTATGGTTTCAGACCTGTGTTGTGAAGGCCTGGTAGTGAAAGCATTGCTCAACAATATCCTTCACCCAGGCAAAACCAGGCAGAGGGAATGTCTGTCAGTCAGCGGCAATGTGCCGTCACATCTAACATACTTTGGTAATGGTTTAGAAAAACTAGAATGGACAAAAGACAAAGTGTGTATACAGAACATAGTTTTTGAAAAGCCATAGAACAGAAAATGTTCAAATCACTAAAAGAGAGAAAAGAACTTCCTGATTCCTCACCAGAGAAGGTGGTTGAAGAAGAACTGAGGGAATGGGTGGGAACTCCTCCCATGTATACAGAGCACAGGGAGTGGGGAGGGATTCCTGCCCAAATTCTTTAAGCTATGAAGTCTTCCTAACAACAGGCTCCACACAGTTGCAGAGCCCCTATGTGTGAGGCACAGAGACTGAAAAGAAGAAACTAACTTACAGAACTGTATTTATATGAGCAAACAAAGCAAATTATCCAGTGGTTCATAGAAGCATTAGATTCAAGTGTAATTGACTGAAAAATAACTTGCAGACAGTGTAAACCCAGGAAAAAATACTAGAAAACAAAGTATATTATTTAAATCAATTCACTAATTAAATTGTTATTTGCAATAGCTGGCAATTTAGCAATTAACTTTGTATTTACCCTAGTCTGTATGGGAGATGTGATGCCATATCATCCCAGGGGAAAATAAATCTCTTTTATATCAGTGATGAAGACAGGGATTGGGCTTCCAGGCCCACATAATTTTTTCACACACCACAAATTCCCCTTGACACAAAGTGGGGATCCAGTCATCATTCTGTATAACAAATTGATGTATGTCAGAAATCATTTGTTTTTAAATTGGAGTGGATTTGAACAAAAAGCAATATTAAACAAGAAGAAAAGTAAAACAAGGAAGAATAAAAATTATCTCACCATAAAACAGTTATGGATTTAAATGTCTTTCATCCTGATCTCCAAAGATGCAGTAAGTACCTGCTGGCTCAAGGTTTTGGAGGGCCAAAGGCACCTCCTCCCATTTTCATAGCTTCCAGCTGCTGTTGCACTTCCCTAGCCTCATTCTCATCATTGCTACCACTTGCTTGCTTGGCATCCAAGCAGTAAGTAAGCAAGTAAGCCATGGCATCAACTGCTCCGCCTTCTTACCACCAACATTATGTAGGCCACAGTGAGGGACAGATGAATATGCAGGCTTCAGTGTTGAAGAGGTAACCCCAAGAAGCTCTTGCCAGTGGGCTCTTGGCATGTGCCCAGCCATGCCTACCCATAACACCACCCTTGTGAAGAGAACCTTTTAAATTACCATTGTATCTTGATTCCTGATTGGCACAATGAGCTGAAGAATACAGAATTGTGCTTCAACAATCTCTGCCCTAGTATATTTTGCACTTAAAAATTGTGATTTATTATATTTTAGACATTTTATACAACTGCAGAGAACCTTTGAAGTTTGCATTTCTTCCCAGACTCTGTGGGAGCTGGACTGCAATTGCTATGAGCCCCACTGCTCTCTTTTGATGTCAAATATGAGCTCTAGGAGCTCACTTGCCCTAAGAATAGCCAACTAGAGCCTGTGGAGAAGCTGACCAAAGGTATCTGGAGATTAGATATTTGAATGGTTCACAGGGCACAAGAGAAAATGGAAAGTGAGATGAGGAAGAAAGATGAGAGAAGCAATGAGGAGGGAAGGCAGGAGTGGATGTCAGGACTGTGGGCCATGGACACTAATCTGGGGTGAGCCAGGTGAAATTCAAGAACCAGAAGCCATGGGACAAACCAGGATTCCGAACTGAAGAGCAAGACAAGACTGAAAGACAAACCAGGAAGCAAACTTTATGGAGTAACTTATGTCAGAGTTCAGAAATCTATGTTGTTTGAGCAGGCTCAACTGTAACACATGCTGTTGTTGCAAAACCAAAATCCATCACTGTTGGGATGAGCAGAAGAGGTGTGAGTGCATGAGTGAATGGTCTGTGTATACATGTATATATGTGGCCCCAAATATTGGGTGAAATTTCTTCTTGTCCCTGTGTGAAGCAGTTTTTCAACAGTGTGTGGTCCACCCAGTATCTTCTAATTAGCCTCCTGGTCTCTGATGGGTGGAGAACACTATCCCATCACCAGGGTTGACAAATTACTCAACTGCTAGTTTGTTTAGTTTATATATGTGGAATAGTGGTGGGGAAGGTGAATTATATTGCCTATTGCCTCATCAAGTAGCAATATGTCTTGGATTAGCCCTACAATGATCCTCTAATTTGCTCACAAAATTCCCTTAAGTGTATATCATTGGTCACTGAGCCTGCATATCGCACATGGAGTTTCTGATACCAATACCAATTTACTACCAGTCTGTTTTGTATGTTAGATTACAGTTTTAACTTAGGACTATTTCTTTCATAGATACGGTATATAAAAAAACCATTTTATTTATTTATTTATTTATTTATTTATTAGAACATGTCTATGCCGCCCCTTGCCGAAGCCTCGGGGCGGCTTACAACACAATAAAATACAATAAAATACAAAAATAACAATATAAAATTAAAATTAGCAATATAAAATAAATAAAAGATATAAAAGATATAAGAGAAGTTATAAAAGAAAAGAAAAGAAAAGAAAAGAAAAGAAGTCGCTATTAGCTGTCAGTCAACATGCTAATGATACCAAGGGAGTATGTTTCCACTGACACATGGAAGGCCAACACTTACAAGATTATTTAGGGGCCCTGTGCATCATCAGCCCCACATTTTCATATAAGCATGATAATGTCAGGAGCAACCTGAGTTCCATAAACAAATTCTGCTTCTGATCATGAATACAGACATATTTTATTTGAAATATGCATAAATAACAGCAAAATTTTAGTGAAACTGAACTGTGCAATAACTCATGAAAATTAATTCCATGAACCAATTACCTTCTGTTTCTCTTCTACATCCTCCACTCTATTTAGGATTCTGTTAAAAAGAAGTGCCCAACCTGCAGCCCAACAGTAAACAAAAATTAATGCCTAAAGAGTAGTTAATTACCATTTTTAAGCTATTCATTTTGTATCTGGTGTCAAGCACAATGACAGTAGACACTAAATATAAACAAAACGTCTTTGGCATTGCCTTTTTATGATGAAAAATGCATCAGTTTGGAATGTTTATTCAAACCAGCTGTAAGGTATTACCATACAGAGTCAGGAAGTTAATATAGTCTTTCGAAGTGCAGTGTCATAGTAAGTTATTTTAGTGTGTCTGCAGAAGGAGCCCAGAAAAATTGGGCAGGCCAAATGTAGACAGTGCATGAAAGCACATGCTGACAATAAAGGGCATTACTTGGCCTGGGCCCTGAGGCACAAACCAATTTCCCTAAGTTCTGAATGTATTCCACAGAACCCTGAAAATCCTTCGGTGCCAGTGGAAGCTGAGGAAATTTTTTAAGGGGAGGGAAGGGTTAACTCTCCCCTCCTCTCAGATGCTACAACAGCCTTCTCTTTCATGGTAATACTGTTGGTCTGGGATGATCTGGATCAGAGTGCAATACTTTACTTTCTTTGAGATGATTGTGGATGAGAAATGAATTGACTGCCTTTGCCTCCTGTGAAATTTAAATAAATGTGCATAACTATTTCTAAATGTGCATGTATAGCTATAAATGAGCATATACAGATTTTAGTCTTATGGGCCTGGACCTTAAAAAGTGCCTAGCAATGCCACTGCTGACAAGATGGAATTGTATTCTCACTTACATTGGAATACAGACTGATTTAACATTTAGTCCACTGGCTCCTGGCCTAGCCCTCAGTCAGCTGACCCCAAAGACCAATCTGACTCTACCAAGCCTTAAAAAACCTCTTCCTGAGAGGCCTATCTTCAGGCTGAGCAATTTGTTTCACTAGCGACAATCTTGCCAGGGTAAGTGTCTCCTCTGTTTTCCCTATACAGCTGCCTTTGTAATTTGACCTCCTCTCTGTCATGGGCTGTATTAACCTGCTTTTGACCCCTCTGTCTGTTGGCTGTTGCTTATGGAACTTGACCCTTGCCTGCCTTGGACAGAGCCAGTCACCTCTAATGCTATTGGCATGAAAGTTGGCCTCTCCCAAATCTTGAACTTCTTCTGCTTGGAGCTGGATTTCCACTACTCAGGATGGTGTGGAACCAAAACCATATTGCCTAAAAATACCCAGGATCCAAAAACTTCCTGGTAATAGTTGTGACTTTTTCAGGCAGCTGCAAGCAGAGATATTTTCTAATAAGAATACCAGGGCTATAAAATGTGTTTATATTTTGGTCACAGGCTCTAAAATTATTAATGATGAAGTAGTTCATAGTACTCTAATCCATCTCACATAAACTATTTAATAGTTATACAGAAACAAATCATGTGCATGATAAAATAATTCACAAAAGGAATGTATTGTATTAACTATAAAAATGAAGCTAATGTAAAGAAGTGATACTAATATACCTACAAATAACCTGATATAATTATAATATCAAGTTAATAGATGAAGATTTAAAGCTGTGTGAAGGTATGTAAACAATATGTCATTACAATAGCTCAACATGAAAAGAACCAAGTACAAAATGGAAAACAGGAAGTAAATTCTGCTCTATGATAGGATTCCATTTTTTTCCCCCCTCTCAGGTTCAGACTTTGTGAAGGCAAGCAGTGCTGGCAAATCATAAATACTGTCCCCTATCTGGCTTGCAAGCATGAAAACATGAAAAAAAGAAGTTGGTCAAATGGAAAGAAGCATAGGGAGAAGGAGATAAGGTATCTGGCCGTGAAATATTTATTGTGGTTCTGGCATCTGTGGATCCCTATAGTCAAAGTCTACTTTCCCCTGAAATTACATGAACTGAAAGCAGGTAAAAGAAGTAAGCCAAATTTATGACTTATTTATTTGGAAAAGCGCTAAATTACTATTATCTTTATTAGTAATAATAAGATAATCTCCCTGCTATTCGATTCTTCTTTTTAAAAGCCATGAAATTTACACACACACACACACACATATCATTCCTCTTACACCAGGATTTTTAGTGCAAAAACATTTTTAACCATTGTAAGAGTGGACATGGTAATGATTTCAAGTGTAATGGGACTGTGTTCCTTTAAATGTTGGTAAGTTTCAGTAGGGCAAGGGGGTGGGTAAAGGATGAATGAGTGTGGTAATTGGTTGGTGACTGAGAGTGAGTGGATGGAAGTGTGTGTGGAGAGAAAATAGATACTTTCAGTCAGTCTGTTATGGTTTGTCTGCAATTACAGTTGGTTGGACTGGATCAACAGTTTGCAGAATCTGAAGAGACAGACAGCCTTCTCTTTAGAATCCTAGATAGTGCTGTGGAAGGCATGTAGAATTCATAAGGACAAAGGGAAGGAAGTATAAATACTTAGAGGACATATTAGTTACTAGGGAGAGTCATTTCCTAATATTGTCAAGTATTATAAGGGTGTGAGAGAGAGAAACTGACAGAAACCTGAGTGCAGGAATGAAAGGAGGATCTGTGTCTGAGGAGTGTTTGAGAAAGGAAAGAGTGATATACAAAAGTTATTATATGTTGTTCTACTCTCTAAGGAAATAAGTTACTGAACATCTCGAAACCAATATGCTTCTGGTTCAAATAAAGTTTTATTTTGTTTACTGTTAACTCAGAATACCAATTATTAAATAGCAATGTTTCATTCTGAAGACCACATAGTCCAATGAAGGAGCCTTTTAGGTTGGGCACAATACAGTGGGTGAGGTTAATTAATAAGATTGGAATAAATTCCTGGTGGCAGCATCACATACACAGAAAAAGAGAGGGAAATATTTAAAAAGTTAATGACACACCATATCCAAACAAAATATAGAAGTGTACCCAATGACAGATGCTATCGATGATTTAAAACCACACTTTTTTTTTTGGTTTTGTTTGGAGTGGGGCCTGGGGTCTGGTATTATTAACTGTTCATAGTATGTAATGCTGTACTGAGGGTAGGGTCTTGGCTTTTTACTCAGGGTTATTAATAACTATGTACTTTCACTTTCCTTGAAGAATTGAGATTTGAGTGCCACAAAACAGCATTTATTTTCCTGCATTTTCACTATACAACCTCCAGGTGGCACTGTGGAATAGATACACAAATATGAAAATACACAGGCAAGTAGGAAAATACTTTTTCTTTTGTTTTAAGAAATAATATCCCATTTTCTCCACTCTAAAAAAACCATGAAAGTGCTCTTAAAAAATGGAAATGAAACTGGAGGGCATGATACTGTCTAAATAACTTGCAAACAATCATGAGTGCATGGAATCATGAGCACATAATAATTGCCCTATGTAGAAAAGCTTGTAGAAATGCCAAATCAGTGCTTTACGCAGGACCATATTTCTGCTACAAACATTGCAGGCTGAACAATATTCCTCAAAATATCTCTTCAGATGCATGATGAGCAGATTCAGCTGACTTCAAAGAGAAACCTGGTTCCATCAAGCCTCATAAGTCTATCAGAGAATCATTTTCAGTCTGAGCAACTGGTCTCACTGATTAGGATTCTGCCTTGTTAGGTGCCTTTTCCATTCTCTTTCCCCCAGGCATCCTATCTTTCTTGACCAAGTCACTTATGTTTGACCCTTCTAAGTTTGGGTTGCTGTTCATGGAACTTGATCCTTGTCTGCCCTGCACAGTACTTCACACCTTCATCCTTGCCCCTCTATGTCTGACAGCCAGCTCTGAAATCTGATCACCTGGGCTCTGATCCCTGTGATACCCTGACAGGTGTAATATTATAAAGCACTTGTACTCTTCTATGTTTAAGGCAGTTTTTCATACTTTTTGATTATTATAAAAGCTATTGATATATTGGAACATTATATTCTATTGGTACATCTGAGGGATCTGACAAGAATTCTGGGGATCACTTAGAAATAGTTCCATTCCTTTCTGCCAAAAAAAAATCCAAAAAGTTGCTTTGAGGAATTGAGTTTGTTTTTGCATTTACTGGAGGGAGGTTCAATTTTTCTTCATAATAATTCAAAGTAGTTTAACAGGAATTTAAAAACCCTAAAAACATAAACAACAAAATTCAGAAGAAAAAATAATTAGCACAATATTGATTAGCATGAAAGTGGAGAGGGCTCACCTTCATGTCTGCACCTGTAGCAGTAATAAAATCAAAACCAGCAGTCACATTCCTCTGAAGGCTATGTCCAAACTTGAAAGTCTTATTGAACTCACTTAAACCCATGGCTATAGTCCAATCATATGCATGAAGTAAATCCTGTGTTCAGTAGGCCTTACTTTCAGGTAAAGATGCAAAGGATTGCCGTCTTAAAGACAGGGCACTGGATCCAGATTCAGGTGCATGCCGTTTTTACCTACCATATATACATGTAGCAGTGGGTTTGACTTAAGTGGGCCTAGTTTCCTGGGAGAAGCCAGAAAGTAGCTGAGGGCAAAAGCTACTGGTTCTAGTCTTTGGAGATAGAAGCAACTGTCTGAATGAGTTCAGTGGAAAGGCTTTGTTGAAATATAACTTAGGTTTGTTTGGAAGACAGAGTCTGTGGGGTGCCATGTACCACATGATGGCAGTGGTGCTTGAATCCAAGATAGAAGAAGAGCAAAGTATGAGTACAGAGAGAGTAAGATCAAAGAGATGGTGAAGATGCAAGGTATGACATCATTAAGCACCTTAAATGTATAAGCTTGAAACTTAGCCCAGGCACGAAAAACCTGAAAAGAGACATTTAATCTGTGTGTGGACTTTGAAATGGCAGCTAAAGAGGGATGTAGAAAAATAAAACTGTTTCTCTATTTGATTGAAATATTGAGAAGCAAATTAGTCACTGGGTGTAAACATACCTCAAATGTTATGGCTATAATAATAGGCTGTTGATGCCCACTATAATCCCAGAAAGAATAAAACAGTGGAACAACTTTTTATGTGCAACTAAGCAGTAGAAGAAGCCATTGAAGAAAACTGTATTAGTTTGCTAGCAGCCAGCTATAATTTTGGAGATATCAAAGATTCCTTGATAAGGGACCACATAGTGTGAAGAATACAGTACCCTTGAATATGAGAGGGCTTGCTGAGGGAAACAGCCTTATCTTAGAGAATGGCTTATAAATTTGCTGGGATGCTAAGTTGTCCAAAGATAGGATTAGAGTCCTGGAAGGAAAGAGAATGGGACCTGTTCATTTATGCAGAAGAAAGAAAGGAACAAACTGGATGTAAGGACAATGGTAAACACCATAAAGAAATGCAAGCACTGGCAGGGGTGGGGGAACATGCAAGACAAAAAGTTTCCCAGCTAATGGGAAAAAATGCTACAACTGTAACATATATAATCATTATTCTTCCAAGTGTCTATTAAAGCAGAAAAAGCCCAAAGCAAGAGAGCACACTGTAGATGTGGAAAATGGCAGCAAAAATGAAGACATTGGATGGGTTCACATGTAACAACAAGCCACGGTAGAAATGGTGAGCCATGGTTTGTTGTTACATCTAAACCCAGCAGTCAAGGTGAAAAGTGGCACGTTTGGTCTCCATGGAACTATGTAGAGAAACAATGGCTTGTTGTAAACAAGTTATGGTGAAGCATGGAAACTTTACAAGTCTGAACAGAGAAATCATGCCTTCACACAGTTTCCATAATTTCATCATAGAGTTTTGTGGCAGGAGTGACCACCACCATCCTGTCTGCATTTAGCACTGTCCAAATCTGCCTAACAACTGCTGAGTTGCAGGTAGCATTGCTGTGATTGGCTGCTCTGCACTCCCTTTCTGCCTTCCTAGCACATGACTTCCAGATGCCCAGTTGTAATGATGGAATCTCACTGGCAGCTGAGTATCACACCACACCAACACCAGTAGCAACAACCATGGAGATAGCTGTACTTGGTACTCCAGTCTGGTCACTGCACTTTATTGGAGAAGTGCTTGGAAAATGTGTGCTTGTGCTACTCTGGCAGCCAGTGGTCTCCTCTTATGAAGGCTTATCAATCCAGATAAGATGGAAGTCCTGTTTGTGGGTGGATTGCAGTTTCAGGTAAGTTACTTTGACCTTGTCTTGGACAGGGTAGCACTCCCTCTAAAGGACAGGGTCTGCAGCTTGGGAGTGCTCCTTGACCCAGAGCTGTCACTGAAATCCCAGGTGGCGGTGGTGGCACGGAGTGCTTTCCTACAGCTTCAGCTGATCCACCAGCTGCGCCCTTACCTGGACAAGCACTGCCTAGCAATAGTGATTCATGCTCTGGTAACCTCCCGGTTGGATTACTTTAATGCACTCTACATGGGGCTCCCTTGAAAACGGTCCGGATACTTCAGCTGGTACAGAAAAGAGCTGCCAGGTTGCTGATGGGGACCGGTTGTTATTTATTTATTTAAAACATTTCTATTATTATTCTATGCCGCCCCCATCGCAACAAAGCCTCGGGGCGGCTCACAACATTCATAAAAAATTAATAATTTAAAAACTGGTACCATCTCGGCTATATATATTAAAATCTATAAATATAATAATCTCATAAGGAAGTTATTCTCATATAACGCCAGTTCTCTACCAGCTATACTGGCTTCCAGTTGAAGTCCGGGCCCAATTCAAGGTGCTGGTTTTAACCTATAAAGCCCTGAGCGGCTTGGAACCAGGATACCTGAAGGAGCGCCTCTTCCCTTACATGCCCTCACGCCCCTTAAAATCTGCAGGAGAGGCTTTGCTTCGGGAGCCCTTTTTAAAGGAGATAAAAAGAACAACTACCTGGAGCAGGGCCTTCTCTGTGGTGGCGCCCAGAATATGGAATCTGCTCCCTGGAGAGGTGCGCCTGGTGCCGAGTTTATATTCTTTTTGGCGCCAAGTTAAAACCTTTTTATTTAATTGCTGTTTTAAAAATTAATATTTTATTGTTAACAGTCGCTTTTTTGTTTTTATTTTTATATAATTTTATGGAATTTGTTATTGTTGTATTGTTTTAATTGTATGTTTGTGAGCCGTCCCAAGATGCCAAGGCATGTGGTGACGGCATATAAAAGTTTTAAATAAATAAATACACATGAGGAGCACACAGGCTGTGCACGGACACTACCATCAAGCTGATTGCCCTGAAAAGCCCATGTCTCCCTTTCTGTCTTCTGCCCTTCCCTCCCTTCCTATCTTGTCCCTAACATTCCTGAGGACTGTCAACAAGCCCCACTGTCTCTCACCTGCTTACCACAGCTGTGGGACACATTACTTGCATTCAGCTGAAAAACTTTCCTAGACAGATGCTCATAAGCACACCCATAGGAGGACCTACCACCTCTGCCCCTAGCATAGGTGCCTGGCTGCAGAGAGGAGGCAGTGCCTGCAACATCTGTAAGTCCTGAATATGAGGGAGTATAGACACATGCGTAATGAGGAGGAAGAGATGTGGGTGTGCTTGTACATTGGCACAGTGGAGGGCAGCAGTGGGGAGTGCTGCTTTAGTGAGTAGGCAGTTGCTTTGCTGAGCAGCAGGGAAAAAAGTAATATAAGGCAGCTGGCTGTGGCCATGCCAAGCAGAGTAAGTGGGCCAGTGAGGGACAGGCAGGAGCAGTACACCCTGGAATTGTGTTTCAGCTGTGGAGATTGACAAGATAACCACTGCCATTGGGAGGAAAGATGGGGAAACATGGAAACTATGTATGCATACCTGTCCTAACCCAGGAAACAGGGTATGATACCATGCAGTTACCCTTTAGCATTATTTGAATGCACTCATTCTGTGAGCAACAGGGCTTTTCCTGTAGTGTGTTTATTACTTGGCAATAGGATCACAAATATTTGTATGCATTGCCATTTCGGTTAGACTGTGGTGCCAGTTACAACATTATCTTCATCCACTTAGTGAACTCCAGTATTCTACTGGAGGAGACTAGTCAGCTTTTAATAAGTTATAATCATGCTACATCAGAAACATCAAGAAAATGCAAACACAGACTTTCAAAATCAAAAATAAATAGTATATACAGGCTAGAGTTTGTGGTTGTAGATAACCAGAGAGCAGCACCACTCTTGGGCCTTAAGGCAGAATCTGATAATATATTGGCAGTGGATAGTGAAGTGATGGAAAACTCAGATGAAGCTAGAAATAAATCAGGAAAGGATTCAGAGGCCTTTCTGGGATATGTTTGAAGGAAATGGACAGCTAGAGGGAGTTTACAATCTAGAGATTGATACAAGCATAAAGCTTACTCAAGATGAAAATTTATAGCTTCAGTATAATCTCTGAAATAAGAGTTGTGACTCCTACAATAGTGGAGTATTAGTCAACCAAGTCCTGCACCTAGGAAAAAGAAACCAAATGCATCGATACAAGATGGGAAATGGATGGTTCAACAGAACTGAATTTTAAAAAAAGACCTTGGAGTTATTGTAGATAACATGCTAAATATGAGCCTGCAATGTGATGCAGCCACAAAAAAGTCAAATGCTATTTTGGGATGCTTTAATAGAAATATTACTTTCAAATCATGAGAAGCTATAATTGCCCTATATTCTTTACTAGCCAGAGTTCTGAGCACCAAGATTTAAGAAAGATGCAGAAAAATTAAGTTCCAGAAACTTAGGAAAAATTAGGGCAACAAAAATGATTTAGGATTTGGAAACATTGCCCTATGAGAAGAGACTGTGAGAATTGATTATGTTCAGCCTTGAGAAGAGAAGACCAAGGGGGTCCATGATAGCACTTTAAATTATCTGAAAGGCTGTCACAAAGAAGGACAAGATCTCTTTTAGCTCATACCAGAGTGCAGGATACAGAATAATTAACTCAAGTTGCAACAAGCCAGATTTGGGCTAGATATCAGGAAAAGTTTCCTAACTGTTAGAGCATTATGACAGTGGAACCAGTTGTAGGCTCTCCCACACTAGAAACATTCAAAAAGAAACTGGACAGCCATCTGAGTGGGATGGTATAAATTGGGGTCCTGCAACAGGATCTGGTGGCCTTGTGGGCCCTTTCCAATTCTAGTATTCTGTGATTCTATGAACCAGCAGAGGAAAGTACAAATGGGATAAAACAGTCTGGTGATGATCTGAAAGCCCTCAGGAAAAATATGCACAGATCCAAAGCCCTTAAATAAACAATGGAGAAGTAATTTCCATTGCCTACTTTTATATTGTTTGCTCTGTCAGCAACAAGACAATTCTCTCTCTGGGATGTCAAACATGAATTGTGGCATATTGAGCTATATGAAAAATCTAGTTATTTGACAATATTTGCCAAAATCCTTTTGAGGGATATTAGGAATGCCAGTGGGCATCAGTCCTGTCCCCAAAATACTTCAGAACAGGTTGATACAAGTCTTGGAGGGTCTGGAAGAAATTTGGTGCTAGCTGATGATAGAGGGTGATTGAATCATCATAGAGGGTGATTGCCTACAGGAAACTAATGACATTTCTGAAGATGCAGAGAAATGAATATTGAATCGGAACAAACTTATAGTGGGGCTGATTGTCACAGACTACAATGTATTGGCCATTTACTGACCTCAAAGGGTCTGAAAGTAAGAGCTTTCTGAGAAACGCCAATAATTGAAGATGGCAAGGGTTCTTGAGGTTTCTTGGAATCATCAATTATTTGTGCAAAGATAGGTGTAGATTTGTGTAGCAGGACAGATAAGGAATACTTGATCATTGTAGATTATTTTCCTGTGATAGGTCAGGCACTAATGATCATGGGCTTTCAATTATTCTTTAAAAATTAGTTGGATGTCTTGGCTTTTGTTGTGCTCATTGAATTGTTTAGTAATTGTCATTATCTGCTTTGAGGATTTTAAAATTAGAAAGTGGTAAATATTCAAACATAAAAATAATAATATAAATATCTGAATAATTTTACAAAATTCAATGAACTCAAAATCCATGTAAATACATTCTGAGAAAATTATACTGCTTTGTTTTTTATTTTAAAGTTAATGACCTTGACAAAGCACACTGGATATTGTCAATTGTTTTGATGTTCTGCTACTAATGTTACTGCCTTCATTTTTTCTGACCAAAGGTTTAAGATTGCTTAAAATAAAAGATTTGTTCACATTGCTGAGTAACATGGTGCAGAAGTTATGCTTTCTTCCTTGTCCTCATTATTTGTCCTTAAGCTCTGCATTCAGACTTTCTCAGCTGGTCCTTTTCTGAAAGGGAGGGAGAAAAACAGAATAATGACCTCTTTGCTAAAAATTGTTGGATGGTGATGGATCAATGTAGAAAGTCAAGGGTCATTTCTCATCCAGTGCGGCTGAAACAGAAATACTTTATACAGAGAGAAGGAGGGGTGTATGTTGTATATGGGAGGAGCCCAGCAAAATAAACAGAAAGAGCCCAAAGCTTGCTGCAGAACAAAGAGATGGGAGATAAAGGACAACAGCATCTATCCAAAACAGCCTCTTCCTAAGCTCTGTGCTCAAAATAGCTGTGGCCTTACTAACCTTTAGGCATATCTAATAAATGCAATGTATTAGATAATGCAATTTTTCTAATGCAAATTGTTTGTGCATATCCAGCTTTCTTCTGCCTGTCTCTTTCATGTTTTGTGTCTCCTTGCTTGTCTATCACCTTTTCTCTTCCCCCACTCCCCCTCAGCCTTCATCTCCTGCATATCCCTCTCACATATTTCCTGTTTCTTTGTCTCTTTCTACGACATTCCTCATTTCTTTGTTCTTTGCTCTTGCTCACTCTTTTCTGCATGCCTACCTATTCCTTTCCTGTTCTGGCTGTTCTTTCTCCTTTAGTTCTGCTTCTGTCCTTGCATACTGTTTCTTTGTGTGCTGCATTCCCTCATTATATTTGGAGGTAGCTTAAGTATTTTAATTTTTTGGTTGCATGTTCTTTTTTCCCCAGGTTTGTTCAGCTTTAAGCCTTCAACTTCTTCTCCCATAACAGGACAATACAATAAAAATATATGAAGCAGTCAAGACTTCCATTCCAAGAATAGCTTTTGGGCTATCAGCTCAGCTCTGTTGCTGCCTACCTGGAGATGTATATACATTTTATATCTGGGGTTCTGATGGCAGCACTTCAGGATATCTCTTTCCATTGTCTATTCCTGCATTAAGTGTTAGTAGTCAGTTTGCTCATTTTGAGCTTTCTCAGCTGATAACTTCCTCCAGCAGAAATGGAGGAAAGAATGAGTAGAACAGCTGCACTAGACTTAATATTACCCAACAAAGATGATCCAGTAGATAGACTAACAACCACAGGTTCCCTGTGTGAAAGTGACCACACCATTCTTGAATTCTCTATTAAGAGGATGGCAAATGTCTGCTGCAGCCAAATGTGTATCCTTGACTTTAAAAGGACCAGTTTTAAGAAATAAATATCACAGCTCACCTGAGTCCTGCACTCCTAACAACTACCCCACACTGGCTCTCATTATATAATGAGAGTTATAGTAATTATATTATAATTTAATATCTTAAGCTATAATAATAAATTAAAGGTTTCCTATGTACATATAAATCCCTACCTTTTCTTGGTTATACATTTCTTCTTTTTTGACTCTGCATGGGTGGCTATCCTAGCACTTACAATTTTCACACAA
This sequence comes from Varanus komodoensis, assembly GCF_004798865.1. Taxonomy (NCBI): domain Eukaryota; kingdom Metazoa; phylum Chordata; class Lepidosauria; order Squamata; family Varanidae; genus Varanus; species Varanus komodoensis. Next base: position 23,686,668 of record NW_025335440.1, on the reverse strand, counting down.
GATGCAGTTAAATTATGGCATTCACTGTTATGAGAAGTGATGATGGCCAGCAAATCAATGGAGAAGAGGTTAAGGGAGACTTTGTTAGTGGCCACAAGGAAGGGGCTTTCTCAGCAGTAATCTGATTGTGAACCAAGCTCTGCACTAAGGTCTGCCTGTAGCAACTTTGTTATCTTTGCAACAGTAGATTAAAACTCTCCTCCATGTTGAAGCATTTAATGGCTTTGATGGACCTGTATCTTCATTTATCAGGTTTATTAAACTATTTAACTCCTTAAATAGTTTTTTAAATCTGTTGTAAACTTTGTATTTAATTGTATACTGATTTTACTAATTTTTAAGAATGGATATCAACTACCCAGAGAGCTTTGGCTATTGTGCAGCATATACTAATTTACTATAATTAGTAAAATTTCCCAGCTTGGCCTTATGTTTTCTCTCTTAAGGGACATATTCAGCCCCAAGAAGGGGAAAAAGCAACTCCCTCACAAAAAAATTTGGAGCAAATCAATGGATAAGAGGTTAAGGGAGACATTGTTAGTGACCACAAGGAAGGGGTTTTCTCAGCAGTAGTCTGATTGTGAACCAAGCTCTGCAATAAGAAACTGTGACAGAATTGTAGCTATCAAGGTAGAACTTTGGTAGCGCATGACCAGGATCCCACTCAGAGAAGTGAACCGGGGGACCCTCAAATGCATCAAGGTTGACTCACCATATTTTTGGAACAAATAAAGTGATATGCATTACTGTCTAAAGTATGTGTGTGTTGTGTTACTGCATTCAGTCCAGAATAACAAATTATCTGATTTGCAGCATTGCCATGAAAGCAATAGCTCTCCCATGTTGTCCTTCGCAAGCCCAACAAAGATAGGTTGCTTTATTCATTCATTTATATAATGCCCAATAGCCAAAGCTCTCTGGGTAGTAAAGAATAAATACAATAAAATATAATGCAATATAAAAGGACCATAAAAAATCATAAATTACATTAAAAATTTAAACCACTTTTTAATCACTAGGCAACTAAAACCAGTCCACACTGCTGGGGCTATGAAAAACAGACGGCAATACCCCTCCCCCATGTGCTATTTGGAGTTGGTAAATGCCTCAGCAATTTTAACCTGGCATCAAAAAGATACCTAATTTTGCCCCATGTGGGCTGTGATGAAGAGATCATTTCAAAATTTGGGGAGTACCAAAGAAAAGACCCTTCCCCTTGTTGCCACCAGCTGAGTGTCCTTTGGAGATAGCACTCAGGGGAAGGTCTCAGATATTGAGCAAAATGGCTGAGTATATTGTGGTTGGAAGATACGATAGATTTTATTGATACTATAGAAGATACTAAGATTCCATCAGATACTATGGTCCCAAGCCACGTAAAGCTTTATCAGTTTAAACCACTACCTTGAATCAGGCTCAGAAGTATTCAAAGAACCAGTGCAAGCAAGCCAGAATATGTATTATATATGCCGAACTTCGGGTCCCTGTTATTACTTGGGCTGCTGCATTTTGCACAATCTGTATCTTCCAAACTGTCTTCTAGGACAACCCTACATAAAGTACATTGTGGTGATCTAGTTTAGAGATTACCTGAGTATAGGTTACTGAACCAGGCTATTCCTGCCCAGATAAGGGTGTAGCTATGCCACTAAGGCCACCTGAGCTTCAAGTGACAAAGATGAATCAAGGAGCATTCATGGGCTATAAACCTGTAACCCTCAAGGGACTGCAACCCCATCCAGATCAATCTGAACAACCTCTACTGAGATAGAGGTCCCACCCAGCAACACAAACTCTGTCTTGCTTGGATTGAACTTCATTTTGTTTGCCCTTATCTATTCCATTGTTGCAGCCAGACACTGGTTTAGCACATTCACAGCCTCGCCTACTAAAGATGAAAAAGAGAAATAGAGCTCCATATCATCAGCATAATGATGATAATTTACTCTTAAATTCTGGGTAGCTCTGCTCAGCAGTTTCATGTAAATGTAGAATAGCATAAGGGACAAGACTAACCCCTAAGGATTGGATCAAAGGCAGTCCAATGGCCAAGCAATATTCCCTGAATCACCTTCTGGAGTCAACCCTCCAAGTGGGAGCAAAGCCAGTGCAGTACAATACCTGCAAATCCCAGTTCAGTCAGTCACTGCAGAAGGTTACCATGGCCAATGATATCAAAAGCTGCTGAGAAGGTAAAGCCATTTCTGTGCCAAAACCTGGTCTGCACCCTAATTGGAATGAATCCAGTTAATCAGTCTCACCCAAGAGTGCCTGAAGCTAGTTGTCCACCACCTGCTCAAGGACCTTGTCAAAGAAGATTCACCACTGGCCTAAAGTTAGTCTTCTACCATCAGAAAGGGTTTCTTCAGAGTGAACTCACCACTGCCTCTTTAAGGCAACATGGGACAACTCCTCATATACAAGCATTGTTCACCTCCCTGGCCCAGCTGGCTGTTTATTCCTGCTGGCTTTTATAACCCAAGTGGGGCAAGGATCCAGCATATATGTGGTTGTATGAACTTGTCTGAGCACAAGTCGAACCAACAGAAATTCATCCAAAAAAACTAGACTGAGCTGTGCTCCGGGAACCTTACCAGATTCAACTGATGCAAAATTGGAGTCTTAGGTTCTGGTGGATGCAAGTGATTTTATCCTGGAGGTACCTAGGAAATATATTACCATGGGCCGCTGATGGGTGTATGATGTCCTTGGGGTCAGCATGTAATACGCCCTGGATAACCCTAAAATGCTCTGCTAGGCAGCAACAGAATAATGGATAGACAGAGTGGTTTGTTTTTTGTTTGTTTTTGCCACCCTTTCTACTACTAAATATACCTGATTATGGGTACCTATCAGGTTCAACTGCACCCACTGGGAGATTAACTTAATCTGTGTTCAAGCCATCTTCATTATTATTTCACTGTTGTCAGCTTTGAGTTATATCATGGAGATGTATGAGCTCTAAAACACAGAGGGTGTTGCCAAGGATATGTATGTATGTATGTATTTGCTTGGACTGGCTGTGAGATGTTTTTTATACACTAAAACCTCATTTTTCAGGTTTTAGTGCAGTGTTGGCACTTTGTGATAAATAAGTGGGTTTTGGGTTGCAGTTTGGGCACTTGGTCTCTAAAAGGTTCACCATCACTGCATTAGGGTTAGAAAAATGAGGTGTCCTGGCATGATTTTGAGGGTGGGAATGTGTTTAGAATGGACAGAAATGATGAGCTGTGCAGAAAAAACTACTCATGGAAGGCTTTTTCAAAATCATCTCTTTCAATGGTAATTTACCCCTATAATAGGGTTAGGGGAGTGCACCAGGGTAGGGTTAGGCCAGTGGTGGTGAACCAATGATATGAGTGCCACAGGGGGCACACAGGGCCGTCTCTGTCAGCATGCGAGGCAAGTCGCCCCAGCATCACTGCAGCGGCCGAGCATCCGATATCAGCACACATAGGGGCCATGCCCATGCTCGGAAAGGAGTAGCGGCACCAGGCAATGATGTCACGAGCCGCGACTCATTAGCCACGACTTGTCCGAGCTTTCGTATGGCTAGTCAGTGCACTGCCAAGGATATATATATACATTTGCTTGGACTGGCTTTGAGGTGTTTTTTCTAAACTAAAACATAGTTTCAGGTTTTATTGTAGTGTTGGCACTTTGCGATAAATAAGTGGGTTTTGGTTTGCAGTTTGGACACTTGGTCTCTAAAAGGTTCGCCATCACTGCTCTAGGGTCTGTCTTCTGAGGACCTCAGTGGCTCTCCAGGTTGATAAGAGAGAAGGTGCTTTTTCAGGTATCCTGGTTCAAAGTTGTTCAGAGCCTTGTACACTAGTACTGGAACTTTAAACCTGGCCTGGTAGCAAATAGACAGCCAGTGCAGTTCCCTCAGCAAAGGAACTGCATGCTGAAAAGTAAAAGCTTCTGACAACAGTCAGGCTACTGCATTCCACACTAGCCCCATCTTCTAGATGAGCTTTAAGGAATACAGCCGCACATAGAGTACATTGCAGTAATCCAAGCTTGGAGGATCACTGTATGCTCTGTATCACTGTGGCCAAGCTATCTCTAACCAAGAAAAAATGGAGCATGCAAACCAGCTGAAGGCACTCTGATTCACCATGGGCTCTTGGGCCTCTAGTGACAGTGAAGGATCTAGGCATATCCCCAGGCTTTGAACCTGATCGTTTAAAGCATGGGTCGTCAAACTATGGCCCACAGGTCGGATATGGCCAGCCATAGTCATTTACCTGGCCCGCCTCAGAGGTTTTGGACTTGTTCAGAGAAAACGATCTCCGAACAAGTTTGAAAGCTCTGAGCAGGTGCATGTGTTCTCTGAAACTATTTCAGTTTCAGAGACAAGCAGAGAGCTGGTGCACGTGCCAAATTGTAACAGCTCTTATCAACTGCATGTGTGCTGGCTCTTCCCCCCTATTGCACTCATGCATTGGCTCTGAATACAGAATGGGAATACGGAGTGGGAATACAGAAGAGAGGAGGGCGGGAGAGAGAGAGAGTCGAAGACACTAAAAAAGGATAGAAGGTAAGAAAAATATAACTTTTGAAATCTATTTTAACTATGTGAGCCACATCCCCAGGCTGCAGGCCAAGCCGCAGCTGCCTCGCCAAGACCAGGGGCAGACAGGCTGAGGCGGAGCGGGGCTGCGGTTCCTGTAGCTCCACTACGGCCTTCTCTGGGCAAGTCGCTGCCATCGAGTGGCTGCCATGCTTCTTCCCCTGAGGTGGGGAGAGGTGGGAAGCACCCCACTTGGCCAGCTGCAGCCCCATTCCTTGCCTCCCCTCACCTCAGAAAGCAGCCATTACCCCCTTCCTCACGGCCCTGTCCCAGCTGGGGGAGCCATCCGATGCTTGCCTCTCTGGCCTCCCACTCCCACTTCCCCTCCTGGAGCCAGGTGAGTGCCTGCAAGGGGACCTTCCTCTGACTCGGAAGTGGGGTGGCAGCGAGGAGCTGGGAATGCCTCAACTGAGGCAAGCAAGCCCTCATGCTCTCCCGTGTCGTGCTCTCCCTTTTGGTGGGTGGCATGGTGTCATCTTGTGCTTCTGCTGCAGCCCGAGCAAGCGGAGTAAATATTTTTTAGTTTTTTAATTAATATTTTAAATTTAATTATTTTACTGAATTTTACTTAATTTTAATGTGCAGTGTGCATAGGAATTCATTCATATTTTTTTCAAACTATAGTCCGCCCCCCCCCCCCACCACCAACAGTCTGAGGGACAGTGAGCTGGCCCCCTGTTTAAAAAGCTTGAGGACCTCTTTTTAAAGAGAATGTAGAACTGGCAGTGATCGTATCATGTGGACTGAGAAATTATTTACTACAGGGCTTTGTCTTCACCTTTTATTGACCCTCATCTAGCCCCTCACTGGGTTTAGGTACTGATCCAGGCCTTGCACAGCTTCACCTTATTTGAGATGTCATAAGAAAATAAGCACTGTCTTTCAATGCTGAGTGTTTCATTAAGCAATAAAAAGAAAGCAACAGTTAATAAAATACAAGAAAAGCAAGTTATATGAGTAAAATAATTCCTATTAGTTTTGATATTATTTTCAACTAAATAATATAGATTTCTTTTTCAGAGAGAAGCGTACATATGCACACAAATACGGAAAGCAAAAAAAGACTCCAAAAACTAATTTCTCCTTTTGACCCAAGTTGAGAAGAACAGATCCATCCATCAGGACATACAATTTTAAATCTATCAAGACAATATTGCAATAGAATCATGGACTCACCGCAATACAGGCTTTTGTGCATGTAGAATCAAATTTGTGCATATGTGATAAATTAATTGTTGATTGTCTAGTTACAATGCAGTTTAGCATTAACTTAAACAAAATCCTCATATTTGAAAAAGTCTAAAGGAAAAATAGTTAATGTAAAACTGATTATATTAATTCAGTGTGACATGTCAATAATTGGCTAAAATGAAATGAATAAAAAGTACTCGGGTATTTCAGAAGTCCATATCAAAGAAAGCTGGTCATTTGTCAGTTTTTCACACTTACCACTAGAAAGAGAAACAGATGAATGAAAAAATATTTCAACAATTATTACAAATATTCTGTGAGGCTCCTTTTTACAGCATGGAGAAATGTTCAGTTCACTTCCTCCTCCTCAAAATATCTAGGTTTCAGTAAGCAGACGCTATGAAAGCAGTCCCGTTCTCCCAAATATATACTAACATTTGATGAGATTTCTTAGAGTATCTGCCCTTCTGTATTGCAAATTATATTTCTGAAAAAATGTCTGATCACTTCACTTCCAGGTGATAAGAATTTTAAAATTTTCACATCCATATCTTCTGTTTATTACCATTCTGTAATGTTTTCTGTTACCAAACACAAGAAATTTTTGTTAACCAATCATCTTTAGTGACAGTCATTATCATACATTTTGACACATGACTACCTATATCCTCCCCCAGCAACTTACAGCAGTCCAGCTACCAATCAGGTGTCTGGACTGCTACTGTTTTGATGCAGTGGTGGCTATATGTAAATTCTGTATCTTCCCTACAGAAAATGAAACCTATGTGCAAACAATATTCTCAGACAATCATTTTTCAGAATTTGGGGTGGTGGGACAGTTTTAGGATCATCAAGAGGCAAAGTACAATCCACAAAAAAGTTCCCCAATGCAAAAATCTGTTCATGCTCGGGTTTAGTTCAATTCAATGAGACAAATATACAGGAGAATGTTTGGGGCTGACTTTTTTTCCCTGTTCATTGTTCAGCCTTGATGCTATATGATAGAGCACAAGTATGTTCAGCCTTCAAAATGTTTTTGCCTTCTACAAGTTAAAATGGCGGCTCGCATTTTGGCAACTCTTAATTGCTATCAATGCTACCCCAGCTCTTAATATCTTACTCTTTAATGACCTAACATGTAAGTGGAAGCTTCCTTCACAATCAAGTAAGTTTGGTATAAAAGCATACAAAAGACACAAGTATTTAAAAGAGCATAGGTAATGTGCAGAATTCGGATTCAGTGTGACATTTATTTAATAATGTTTAATACCAGACTGAATTATAAACCATGTTTTGTGGTTCGTATTAATTTTAAATGATTTAATTACTTCAACTATGTGGAAAAAAAATCCAGACCAGCAGTTGAGAGCTACATTACACTACTTACAAAGCCACTGTAGTTCTGCAGAACTAAAGGGTGGTCTTCAATGTACTCTAATATCTGGTTGCTATTCCATAGATTCCCCTTCCTTTGGATTTATCCTATAGAAATCATGCCAAACAAAAATGAGGCACATTTCTTCATCCAAGCCTTATTCATTTCTTGGAGGGGAAAATGCCAGTTAGTCTCTAATCTGGGACCAGAGTCATGACTGCTGTGCCATTAGAAATCAAGAATTTACCTGAGACCTTTGACTTACTTTGTTGCTTTAATGTACTATGTGTACCTTTTCATGTCTAGTCTGTGACTACAATCCTTTGCCTACTTATTCTGGCAGTAAGGCCCATTGTACTTTCCTTCCTTCCTTCCTTCCTTCCTTCCTTCCTTCCTTCCTTCCTTCCTTCCTTATTTATATGCCGTCCTATTTGCAAAAAAGACTCAGGACGGCTTACGATGTACTTGATAGGACTTACATTGTACAACAGGAGAATTCCTCCTCTTCTTCTGGAAACATGGTTAATCATTTTTTCACTATTACCCTGATTGTCAAGCAAGGAAAGGAGAGAGTAGAATCCATATTTATTTTATCAAACTGATGAAATAAGTAGCCGGGCTCAACATACTTTACATCAAGCAAGTATGGCTGTATTAAAAAGTTAATCTTTCCTTCAAATAATGCATATAGTTATCTGAGTGTCTCTGGGCCACACACCCATGCTGTTGTGATGATAAAATGGAATAGAGGACAACAATGTAAGCTTGCCTTGGGTTCCTCCCAGGAAGAAACATTGTGAGATATTAAACATAATAACAACTGTTCTCAGCTTCCTAGCATTTTTTAACAGAGCACTATACATATCTCAGTGTTTGACCAGAATTTTTGCATCAATGTTACCCTGGACTGTGAACATGTCACATTATACATCAACTGTGTTAATAGCTAAACATTATTACTATTAATATTATAAAGTTTGGCAACATGAACCTTTTATGAGCATCTTCACAAATTATACATTCCTGCATACCAACCAAGACAAAAGCACTGGAGAAAACAGCTGTGTTTGGAGTATAGATCACTCATTTTGTAACTTGATAAAAAGCTAACTAGAAGCATAATCAAGGAAAATATGATTCTGTTTATTATTCAAATACAAACTTTTTTTTACCAGCTTGAGCTCATGCTAAATCATGTTTTAGTACCATGACAATCTCAAACATGACAGTTCATTCCCTTTGAGATTTGCCTATTTATTCTTCTCATGGTCACTTAATGTTATTTTCCAAAATGATGTCCTTTTCTCCTTTTATATGCATGTTCCTAATATTGAAGGATCAGACTGTGTGGCTGCTACACCCCCCCCCCGAAAGCAAAATTAATGTACATTGTGATCTTCTGTGAGGAAGTATGCATGCACAATACAAAACTATCTTGAAGCATGTAAAACTTAAATATCCAGAAACTTAAAGCATAGAAGATAATTTTAAATTATAGAAATATTTTGAGCCTAAGTCAAAGAATATAAAGAAGTCTTCATAATGAGGTAGATATATTAGTGATGTGTTCTGCTTACCAGAACAGCAAGAGAGAGAGTGAAATGACAATATACTGTGTTGGTTATGAAATGTTTGTTGCATTGGGGCAATTATTAATATCAAGTCTGCATTTAATGTATACAGCCAGGAGTTATTGAAAGGCCTTACTGGTAATATTCTGTAAATTCAGATCTGCCCTATATTTTTCCTTTAAAAAACCTCAATGGAATAAGCACTACATAACCCAGGAGGGTGGGTTGAGAGTACACAATGAGAAGAAATTATATTCAAATTCACCCAAAATCTGATGTGTTAGATCGATCACATTATCAGTTACTGTTGTTGTTGTTCCTATATACTATCCAATAGCTGAAGCCTTCTGTATACGTAGATGTGTTCCTGACTTATCCTACAAACCCACAGTCTAAGTAAGAACAGTTGAAGTCCCATTTTCAACTTTCCAAGGAATCTTGGAACACATCTGTACTCATTTCATCTTTCTATTGTGGATAGCCAGTTTGATACCTTGATCAATCAATCAGGCCTAAACATATTTTTAGACATTACATTTCCAGGGTACACAATATTACCACTGGATGTTAATTACCATAACTTTTTTAAAGGACCTCAGCTGCCCACAATTTTCTGATGCCTCTTTAAATATTACTGTGTCCTAGAATTAACATTTAAACAAACTTGTTTTTAAAGGATTTGACATGTTAAGTCAGATGAAAAAAATTTAGAACTTCTATTATTTGGAACATGTGATTACTCTGAAAATGCCTCTGATGTGTTTGAAGTGGGTTATATCCCAAACAGTTTGCTCCAAGCATTAATTGAAGGAATAGAAATCAAATTACCAAAGGGAAAGGATGTTTAAAGACCCTAGAAGTGATATGCATAAAATATCCTTCCTACATATTTTTGTTCTCATCCAAGCATATCTTCAAGGAAGAAAATGCAAACTAAACTCAATTTAATTTCCTTGACCAAAGGAAATAAAATATGATGCAGTCAAAGTCCATTATTGGTAAACAAGAAAACATCTTGCATGTCTTTTCCCCATTGATATTCTACTTAATTGCAAAAGTATTATATCATAAGAAATTGGGTTGCATACAGCAAAGGAATGAATTATTCTGAGAATATAATGAAATATTTAGTTCACTAGTCTTACTCCATAGATGAGAACAGAAATTGCAGGAAATGGCAGTGGATTCAGTGTGTGTGTAATGAACAATATTTGCAGCATTTACAAATGGTGCTCCATCGTGGTGGCCCTTTCAAAAGTGCAGAACAATGGTTTTGGGACCAGGAATGTAACCCTCTATAATTTTCCATAATTCAGAAATCTTTCTTTGTTCCACTCTTCTCTTGACAAAAAAAGCACCAAGTAATCCATGTTTTGTTTGTATCGTATCGTATCGTATATTATGTTCACATTGTAAAGCAAAAAGTGTATACAGATCATTTTCTGGGCCATTTTATGTATTCTAGAGCTCTGGGTTTTTTGTTTTTATTATGCTTTTCAATGCTTGAAGTAATTGGGAGAATGACATACAACAAGGCCTGTTTTTCATATGTTTCTTTATGAAGTCAAAAGATAGAGAATAAATTCTTACCTAACAGGAGAGGCAAAACATTATTAGTCAAATTTTTAAAAATGTTTAACATCACCAGGAGTTTTGCATAAAATATCTATAAATATTTGTGTTTTCTTTTTTGGCTTCCTCCCAATATTTTGTTTCAGTAGAATAATAAAGTAGTAAACTTTTGAGATATATTTATTCCCTTTTCCATTTGTTGCTACGACCTTTGAATAATTGTAAATACCATTTTGAATGTTATTTGTGTTTAATGCAATATGCCTGCCTGTATTTTAATTATTAAGCTAAAATTTCTCATTGGTAACATGGGAATTAATCTGGCTAATTGATTACTGTGCTCTCAAACTATACAATGTTCTTGGGCACACTGCTGGATAAAAATTCACAAATAGGTCTTTTCTCTGAAAACTTAATAGAAATAGGAATGGGTTTTTCAAAGGTTGAATGTGGTTTTTTACTTAAAAAGAGAGAAGGTTAAACTATTTGGCAAGACGTATTCTACTAAGGATGATGTAGGGGAAATTTTGCAGTATTGATTTTGTATAGACCCATCACTCATTGATTTATAGCTGTAATTTTTTACCTCCATGTTCTCCTCTCTTTTTCTTCCTTCCTCTATTTAAATAAAGTTTTCCTACATGCATACACAAGGCATGTGTAAATAGAGTCAATTATATTTTGATTTCTCTCTCTAATGTTCCTTCTGTTCTTCTGCTGCATTCTACTGGCAGGATGAAAAATAAAACTGATCATAATATGTGGGCTGGGGGCTTCAGGGGTCATTACCCTTCCAACTTTCACTTTGATGACAGGGTATCAAAACAAAAATACTGCTTCAAGATGCATGGCTGAATTTTGCTTCTTTAAATCATTATTAACAATGCAGGGTTCTGTGCACTGTGTTTTATGCACATGATATTAAGAGCTGATATTGTTTTTGGGATGTGTTTCCTGGTTGATAAACTATTATTAAGTAGAACTGGGCCTTGATTACAGTTCTCCCTTTGATACGTCCAATTAGTGATTATTAGCGATAGCAGGTTTGGAATACAAACTTCCCTTTTAACCATTAAGTGATATGGAGTAAGTGAAATTATCTCTTGCAGTGAAATCCTTGGGTTTCTTTCTTTGTTTTGGTGAGCTTTGAATCCCACTCATCCTTTACAGGTGACTGGAGAGAATAACATATTTTGTTAAGTGTCCAAGTTGATGCATAACTGCCTGGTTATTCTTCTGGGAAGTATACTCAGGTGGCTTTCACAATGCAAAGAAATTCGTTTGAGCTCAACTGAAATGTTGTTGCTGGTATATATTTGTAATTTTCCTAAACAAATGAATATATTACTTTTTGTAAGCACCCTAATCTCATTAACTATTGTTATGATAGGCTGTACCTGTACTAAACAAAGTGACATTTGGTGCAGCTTTCTTTTTCAAAAGGTAATGTATGTGGTAATTTAACAGGCCTTTGGCACAGTTAACCACAAAAGAAATATCACACTATATTGAATGTATACTAAAAGAGTATGAAACATGACAGATACTAATAATATACACGTATTAATCAGTTATGAAATCATGATGTTATTTATACTTGCACATAATTCCTCAGGTGTATGATTTTGTGATTTAAAAATACAGTTTTCAGTGCATCAGACAACTCAATTGGCCAATCATCAGGATACTTCTAAATAGTTCATTTAATTATGTTGATCTTTTTAGTGGTTTCTCAGTAAGGAAACTGATAAGGTTTGGTGATAAGGTTATAACTTATCACCAAAAGCTGGTAAGCAAAACCTGTAGCAGCAATATGTGTCAAGCTTTCATTAATTTACCTGTTATTGAGTTTATGTTGTAGATGAAATATAAAGTGAGTGTGTGATAAGTGATTATAGTTAGAGTAAGATGGATCAATGATTACTGAAATAAAATTTACACGAGATAATATACTAACCCTTCCTTTATATATATGACATCTTTCAGAAAATTGTATTCTGATTTCTGTTCTTTGAGTAATTAATATCCTAATCCTGTCAATATAAATAAATTTTACTACCAGGAATTTATGTCTACTGTAGTAATACAAAGAGTATATGCATTACTCTCTAGGTTTGCAAAGCTAGTGCCTTTGCGCCTGCTCCTCTTTGATCACATTTTTTTTTAGTGATCAACAGGAGATGAAAATCATTTAAAAATAAGGAAAAACTTTTAAAAATACAATTACATTTCACATTCATAGTGTTCTTTAAACCAAAATCAAGTTTTGCTAAGTACTGCTGGATTATATCTAAAATAAACAATAATTTGATTCCATGTTTCAATTTGTATTCCCAGATGAGCATTTTTTAAATGTGCAATTGGATCCTGCAGTAGGGTATATTTGAAAAGAAAACAGTGGCACTATTTCATAGAGAAAAAGATCTATGTAATGGAAAGACCATAGCTTAGGATATTAAGGTTAGAATACTTACCTGGAAGTAAAATTTACAGTACAGTGGATAATGAGCATAAGATTTTGCTGCTAAAACTTTTTATATCTTAGAGAGGTATCCTTCAAAAATTAGAAACCACTGCTTACAGATATTTAATATGTGTATTTATTTAAAACATGTTATGATGTCCTTTATCATAAATTATATCCTTGGACAGCTTATTTAATAAAAAATAAAGCAAATGGTTAAACATTTAATATTTAAATAAGCAACACTAGAAAGCGTAAAAACAACAGATAACATTTTGAAGTTTAACAATTAATCTTGGAAAATAAAAAGTGTATGTTTGGTGCTGAAAAGTCAGTAGTTTAACTAAAGTAGAGGGCTTCAATCATTCACTGGTCCTACAATCTGCAAGGCCAGAGTCTCCCCTAGTGTCATGGGTAACTCTTTAATACTTGAAGGTTATAAGATTATTTTGCAGGGAGCCCCAGTTGTGAGTAACTTTTATAACAAATAATTTCAGTCATATGTATGAATCCATTCATCTCGGGCCAGAATCCAAAAAAATCATGAAAGTTCTGTGAGTCCAAAGAAACTCTAGTGTTGCCATATTTCCTCTGATATCAATTCTCTATACGACAGCTAAAGGGGCTTGAAAAGCATTTTATGATGTGGCATGGAAATAATTTGTTCAAAACATTACTTTTTTATCCTTTCTTTTTTTAAAAAAAGAGCAACAAATATGGCCTTTGTGGCTTTTTGGTTCCCAGTCTTTACTTGTATGTACTATAATTGTATAGTGTGTGTGTATAAATATACTATATTCATGTATATGTTTCTATGTATTTCAGGTTATTTTCAGTTACATGATTTTTTTCACTAACAAGGAAATGAAAAGGCAGGTCAAAGGGGGTGGCCACATTAGTTTGTTGCAGCAAAGCAACAGTCCTGTGCTTTGCTACTAACCTTAAAGGCTAACATATTTATTTTGGACAGGCTTTCATGGACTATGGTTCATTCATCAGATGCATGGTGTGTTATTGAGAGTTTCATATATATAGTTAATATACATGGTAAGGGTTAAAATATACAGTTGAGGTCAAAGGAAATTAAAAGTACCTGTAGTGACCATCACATTTAACAGTTGCTGATAAGCTTGAATAAAGGATTTAAAAACAAATCCAAACACCAAGCTCTATGTGTTAGGTTAGCTTACCTAAAGTTCTCAGTGGCAACTGTTCTGTAAATGGTCATTGTTAAAAATGTTTGTCAGTATTTTCTACGTTTAATTTCTTCTCTCTTTAACAATTTCTGTACTGTACATACACCTGTAGTTCTTTTTGTATGTGATGAAGTGGACTATAGTCCACGAAACTTATACTATACATCTGTTGGTGTTTAAGGTGCCATAAGTCACTTTGTTGAAATTGTAGTCTGAAATTGTAACTATTCACAACAGTGTTTCAGGACTCTTAGTGAACCAAAGATTTTTTAAAAATACATTTTAAAAAAGGAAGCAGCCAGCAAGACCTATTAACATATCTAAGACAAACAACTGTTAAGAATTACTAGTTGATTCATCAGTTTTTAATCAATCACATTTAAATAATGTATATTACCAAAACTTGATTTTTTAGATGATTAAGTATAAAATAACTTACAACTGAACACACAATTCACTGTTACAAAGATAGGTACTCTTTCTTAATACTATCACTGTACACAAGTACTGAAATTACCTGTGAAAAGAGTTCATACACTCTCTGCCACTTAATCAGCTAACGCATGCAGCATTTCTAATATGCAAAATAGTTTAATTACTTGGAAGAAAAGAGGCTAATAGCTAAAAAAAGGCTGATCTAATAACTAATTCTGAATAATTAGGGACAGATATTGCCAAATTCCTTTCTTTTAAACAGATATCTGGTTTAGCAATAAGGAAAAATCTGATGAACCCTTCAAGAAAGGGTTTGGCCCAATATTGTATGGCATCCTCAGAAAGCTAGTCTGTGAACTGGAGTGGATTATTAGAATATAGATGCAAAGCATTTTTAAATAAGATAATATAAAAATGCAGAGTGTATTAGATATAGGCAGGTACTGTCCTATAACTTCTTAGAATAATTTGACCATGGACTTCGCATTATATTAATCAAAGTATTTGATCTGGAAGATATGAGGTACTCAGAACAAGAAGAAATAATTGGCTATGCCAGCTGAATGGTAAATGAAACTATTATCTTTATTTTCATTCTCCTTGAGGTTTGACAAGAGGATGAATAATATTCTTACTCATATTCTAAATGCAACTAATTGTTAAACAATGTCTTAGGAGAATTTCCATGTGATAGTCCTGGTGGTTACCTTATTTATATGTTATTTAATTGGATATTTTCTTCAGTAGGTCCAGCTGGTTACTACAGAAGTAATTGTGTGTATTATACAGAAGTGTCATGATCTTGCTAAATATGTTGTTGCAATTATCATTACATTTTTAAGGACCATGTAATTTGTTACACTCAGAAACTGACATAACCAAAACCTAATAATGGTACAATCCATATTTACTTCAAAGCCAATGGGAGGATTACCACTGAGTTAAGTGATAAGGTGATTCCCTCTTAATAGCTTGCTTCTGTGCATATTTACTTAAACATTCCACACTGTTCAGTGGGACTCATTCCTACAAGGATGTAGTCTTGTACAACAGAAGCATTAATTATGCTGTTTATGTCCTTATACATACACAGAGGATACTGGCATAAATACATAGAAACAACAAAAATGCCAATTTACACATGTATATCAAAGACTGGTATGTACTATGTAATTTTGAACTGACTTTAAAAACAACTTTTCTAAAAAGGTCATTGCTTGTCCATATTCTTCAGTTTAGGGGCCAAGCCTAAGAATGGTTAGACAGGAAAAAAACTCTTACAACTCTCAGCATTCTCCAGCCAGGGAACTGAAGGGCTTTTTAAATTTTTGCTTTGAACAGACATAGGATTGTGCTGTAATTCAATTATCTGTAATTATTCTGAAGTTGCCAGGAGATTAATCTTATAATAAATGACAAAATTACACATCACTCACAAAAAGCTTATGATTTCTTCCATTACCTTGTATATATTATTAGTAGTAGTACTGGTAGCAGTCCTCTATTCAAGTGGCTCAAGGGAACACTTAAGAAAAACAGAACAAATGAGCTGTCAACCCAACTGAACTTTTTAGAATTATAAGATGAGCTACTTCAAATTAGGTGGCCACATGACTTTAGTCATTATGTGTTGTAAACTGCCCATAGAGCTTTGGCTATTGGGTGATATAAAATAATGATGATGATTATAATTAACTAGGAATTGCTGTTACCTGTGCTTAAACATGACCTATGCTCCAGAATCACCTCTTGAAGTAAATTTTGTATAGGAATAAATGTTCTAGCTGGAACATTTAGATCAAGATGCTATAAGGATATCTAGATTGGCTTTAAGTATATGCTGTGTTAGCCTTAGTGCAAAATGAGATGGCTTGTAATACAGAGGCTACCTCATTAGAAAGGGTTTGTTTATAAGAAAATCAGTTCAGTAAACAAAAGCTCCAAATTCATAACCCCTTGTGGCCCAACTCAAGAATTACTTTGGTTTTTAAGAACCTTCTTTGCAAAAACTAATAAAAATATAAAAACTGATGGCAATACTTCTATGTCTATTAACACGGAAAATTAAACATTTTAATATATGAATAATTTTCAATAAATGCTGTTGCAATTATGAATTCTATCAAAATGACAAAAGAGAAACAACCTAGCTATTTAAAACAAGAACAGATGATTATTTTAAAGCTAGACTGTATGGGAAAATGAGCAAGATTATTTAATAATTTTATCGTAACTGCAATAGCTTTTTTGCAGTTTCTCTGCTGTTGGGGGTGGGGTGAGCTTAATAGTCCCAGTATCTTAAACCATTTGTCTGAAATTTAAGGAAATATACAGAACTTCTAAGTACAGTTATAGCTTATGTGACTCTCCTATGAAGTATAAAGAAGAGGGGGGCATATCAAACGCCCAACAACTCACTGTACGTGTACAGGTAGCTTGTAAACAAATATGAGTAATTTCCCTGGCCATCCCTATGAGATAAACTAAAGATGGTGTTTAGATTCATAAGCAGAAACCCTGCAAAGATTGGATGTATTCACAAAATATAATTGAGGAGGTATGTCCACTCAGAAATAGAGGGAGATAGCGAGAGTTTGCTTTCATGTAAGAAAGAACAAAACCTCCTTAAAATTATGCTACAAATAAAGATTAGTTGGATCACAGGAAAAGCATCGATAACTATGGTAGACAGAGCTCCAAGGAGAGGAGCGGGTTGAAGGAAGGGTGGGGGGAATTGGACGTTGAACTCGTAACTGCAAGAGCAGCTACAACAACGCCTTTCCTCTTGCTTGCTCTAAGCAGAAAGCAGCAGCTCGCCTTGAGTTGCAAGATCAGCTGAGCGCGGCTATCACGTGGGTGGCGTGTCGAAGGTCACAGCGCGGCTCACAATGGAGCTGTCGGAGTCTGTGCAGAGTGGCTTGCAGATCCTGGCTGATCGTGGCTGCTTCTCCCCCAAAGCCTACGCGGCTCTACTGGAGGCTGCCTTCCAGAGTTTGCTGAGCGGCCAGGCCTCCTTAGGTAAGTGTTGGGTCGCTGTTCCTCGAGCAAAAAGCCATAGCCAGCAGGAATTTGAAGCCTGCGGTGCTCCCTTGGGAGCCGGAGAGAAAAAGAGAAAACAACCAAGGCGAAGGAAGGAAGAAAGAGGTGGGGGGCTCCTTTCTTGAGCTTCTCTCCCCCCGCCAGTCCTGACGCATTGTTATGCCTGGCTGTTGTGTCCCTGCACGATCGCTTCCCCTGAAACGCAGGAAGTGTCCCCAGCCCCGAGCAGCGTTAAATGTAACCACCCACAGATTGTCTTCTCTCTTTGTCTGTTTTCTTTTTGTTGTCGTTCCCCTCTCTCTCTCCTCCATTTCCCTGCGGTTGTCATTTCCTTGCAGAAATGTAAATGAGTCTCTCGCTCGGTCGTGGCCTAAAAGCGAGTGTGAAGCCTCTGTCCCGAAAGCCGAGAGCCTGTAGTTGTTGAATGTGGTATCCCCACCCCCAATTTACATTCGTTGTCGGATTATTTCCATCGCTTTTAGTGGGTGGGAGCGGTTGTTGTCTGGCAAGTGATTCTCAGCAATTCTAGGCTCATGAATGCTGTCGATTTTGCAAAGGTCAGGCTTGTAAACGGATTGATTTATTTTGGAAGTACCATGGTACTAGCCTCAAGATCAGGCTTCACAAATGGTGTGTGGTTTTGTGTACATACGTGTATGCAAGGTTGTAAGGAAGAAGTTGTGCTTTTTTTCTGGGCCCGTTCTGTGCTTTATGTTAAATTCTTCACCGGTAATCAGCAGCTGCATGCACCAAAGCGATCTAGTTAGGCCGTCCGCTTCGCGCAGCGAGGAAAGAAGGGGGTTGTTTTCTGCCGTTTGCCTTTCTGCAGCGCTTGCTTTGAAAACGCGCGGCCTCCGGTAGGAACTAGTTTGCACTGCATTTGTTGAATAACAGTTCTATTTACTTAGATGGGATTCAGCAAAATTTTTTTAAAAAGTTAGAATTTTTGTGCCTAGACGAATTTATAGCCAGATCTGAAGTGACACGGTGTTTGGACTTAGAAAAGCGAACTTAATGCCTGTGTTTTCAATGAACCTTCATATGGCACTCAAAATCCTTCACAAAATTATTCTCAACTACTGATGTATTTGCAAATTGGTAGTCCTGGGCGGGGGGGATTTTTCCTTTCCTTCCTGAAATCCCCAAATTAGAGAAAAATATTCCAAAAGCATTTATTTTATTTCTGTAGTTCTGTAGTTTAATTTGTTCCAGAAGTCCGGGCTTGGCAGTAAATTCCAGGAATGGATTGCATATAAAAACAGATAGGAAAGGGAAAACCAAGACATTGTGTTTTAGAAAATGAGATTTTACTTTCCCTTTCTATGCCACATTATGATCTAGTGGGATAAATCCAGATCAGTTGATACTGGAACAACTGAGGTCAGGTACTGACCTTTGTGAAAAGGTATTCATTTATGATGTGAAGGGAATCAGAGTTCCCCAGTATTACTTGTGGCTTTTTTTAATGTACAGAGACTTAAGGAAACAAAATCCTGGATTTGTTTATAATGGTAATTTTAAATCTTGCCAATATGATATACACTGTTTGCCCAGCTGCTATAATTGTACTGTGCTACAGGTACCTGCATGGAGGGAAAGTTTTCCATAACACATATATTTCAAACTTCCCTTTGAAGTATATCATCAACAATTCATTTATTTTTAGATCACCCAGACTTGAAACATATTGATCCAGCAGTATTAAAATATTGCCATGCAGCAGCTGCAACTTGTATAGTGGAAGTTGGAAAGCAAAAAGCTGACAAATCAGCCATAAGGTATTCCCATTTTAAAGCCCTTCAGTTTCTTACCAGTTGCTATAAATCCTATTTTTACTGGCTTTTAAGCTAATACATCTTTTTCTGGTTTTCCTTTTAGCACCTTTCTAGAAGATTGTAAGTTTGACAGAGAAAGAATTGAACAGTTTTGCACTGAATACCAGGTTTTCAAGCCCATTTTTATCATCTTTGACTTATCTTTTCAGATTTTTTTAAGTCTGTAAAAACTGGCAAACTCTTGTTTTTTTTCTTCCCCTTCTTGCTTTTAACAGAAAAATAAAGATACTTTGGAAATCCTATTGGGAAGGTATGTCAAGGGAAATCATTTTAATACTTTAAGGCTGTAATTCTAAAAATATTTACTATGGAGTAAGCCTCTTTGAATAGAAAAATGCTTGCTTCTGAGTAAACAAGTTTAAGATTTTGTTAAGTTTAAACATACCTTTACAGTAATGATATAAAGGACTACTAGAAAAGAAACAGTAAAAAAAATCTGCAGAAGTTACATAGTTGAGGTAACCTGTTCCCTGAGTTCATATTTGATATATACTAATGATGTATGGAACAAGAAGGGGTTTTTCCCACCTAAAAATGTATACAACATGTTGTTGAACATAACATACTCCAACAGATAATCATTGTGTTCTTCAGTATAGGCAGATGTCCACCACACATAACTGATGTTTGTTGGCGTTTGGAGTATCAGATCAAGGTAATTGAAACCATATGGGTATTGATTAATTCTGCTTCCTTTTTACCTGCTAAATTCTTATTCTCCCCCCCTTTCTTATCACTTTAGACCAATCAACTTCATAAAAATTACCACCCTGCCTATCTGATGACCTTAAATGTAGAGGTACTGTACCAATCTTTAGCATCTTGCACCATTAGTATTAAAGATTTCTTTAGGCTTTGCCAACTATTAAACTTCTCATGTTTGGAATTTTTGTTGTTTTTAGAATAGTGACTCAAGATCTCACCCAGATATTAATTTCAGTTGTTCTATGGAGCAGTTACAGGTATTTCTTATCACCTTTGTGTGTGTGCTCTCTTGGGTGTCATTAGAATGACATTTTCTGTCAGGAAACCACCAAAAGTAAACTTTGCAAAAAGTACAGTGTGAAGTGATGGACCATGTCATATAGTTCTTAAAATATACTGCAAAAATACTTGCTTTTGTACTTTCTCAATATGGGATTTAAAAGCTTAATGACATAATATGTAGTGTCTTGTAAGAGTAGCTTTTTGAGGGGCAAAAAGTCTTAACTGGATATCTAAAAGGGAAGGTCACTTTATACTTCTATATATAGTGGAAGCACTGTGGAATTTGGCTTCTTCAAATTATTGAAGAATTGTAAAGTATGTTCTTTAAAGTTTACATAGTTCACAACAAGATAAATATGAACTTAAAATCTAATCCGAGTCTTTAAAAAAATTAAGGCTGCAATCTTATGCACCTGAGAGAAAGTTCCACTTAACACAATGGGACTTGGTTCATAACAGATTACTGTTGTAATGTTACCTGCCCAGTCCTGTAGATGTCTACTTAAAATTAACTTCTATTGTATTCAATAGGATTTGCTTCTAGGTAAATTGTATAAGATTGCAGCCTAAACAAAGCTTGAGTAGCTGTGAAAAGTAATCAACAGATATGAGTTACAACTTGAATTTTGAAACAATTTAAATATTAAGTTTTCCTTGCCACATTTATTTGAAGATTTAAAAATAATATACTGTACCTCTGAGTAAATATATTTTGGACAGCAGCATTAGAAATGTATTGGATCAATTGAATTGTTTATGTTCCATTAAATAGTAAGAAAAATAGCAAACTTTTCAATCTGATACTTAACAACCTCAGTTATTTATACCCTGCTCTATATTTAGTTAGGCATTTTCATTTTAAATGTGTCAATGTTATTAGCACAATATTTGCATAGAGAACATTCATCATATAACATTTACTAAAAGATATAGCAGAGAGATTGTATGTTTCTTTAACATGTTGAACCATAGACATCGTTAATGTGTTAGACACTGAGTTTTACACATGCAAATTTGATATCCTTTGATGACAGACTTTCACAGAACTTTATGCAAGCAACAAGATTATTTAGCAAAAGTATTCTAAACTTCTTACTCTATGTTTTAGGATTTAGTTGGAAAACTAAAAGATGCAGCTAAAAGTCTAGAGAGAACAACACAACTTTAATTGCAATCTGCTGGATCCAAGAAGAAGAAAAATCACTTGTTTCTTCTTTGAATAATAATGATTTTTCCTTATTCTATTTATTTCCCAGAACTTTGATAAATCTTTGGCCATATTGAAATGGAATGTTCTGCTTTCTGGACAGTATTACAAGATTTGTGTGCAGTTCTGACTGTCACATTTGTTAATATCTTGCCTTATAAAAATGTTTATTTCTTAGATTATTAGACAACTGTCTCCTTTCTCCTTCCCCCTTTTAAATATCTGCCCACTGTTCTGTCTTGCACTCTCTTGAAGATTTCTTCATTTCTTCTTTCTCATTTCACCATGTCTAAGCTCTAATAAATACAATGAATTATTTTGTGTGTTGTGTCAGTCTATAATACTGTGTTTTTGTTGAGGAGGGGAGGAAGGTTGGATTCTCATGAGGTCTCCAATATAAGAATCAATGTTCAATGTTTAACCTCCACAGCTAAAATTATTTTAAAGGGCTGGGGAACTCTGAATCTCGGCAAGCTCCATTGTATTGTAATTAAGTAGTCAGCCCCTTGTATCATGACTTCAACAAAATGAGATACAACTTCTTTTTAAAGTGATTCACATGCAAAGGTTCATCTGCTTCAACTCAGATTTACTCTAAAAATATTCAGTAGTTTATGCAGATAGACAATGGCCGGAGTGCCGTTAATTGCACCAGTCCATCCCTTTTCACTTCAATGCAGTTGAATGGCAATAAATGGAATGTGACCAGCGTTGTCTCCACAACTTAAAACAACCCCCCCCCCCATTCCTACCCTCACCACCATCTCACAATGTGGGTAGAAACTGCTTTCCCAGTTAGCAATTACACACCCAGTCTGGGAAAGGAGTAGTGATGCGGTTCTGGTATATTGCGGGGGTAGGGGGAGAAATCAGAGTTCCCATTTCGTTTTCATCCTCTTGAACACACTATGCCATTTTGAAAAGAACAAGAGAAATTGCCTACCTGTGTTGAAGGGTTCTTTGCTAGGAGGGGATGACACCCAGTGTGTCTGGAGAGAGTCCAGCAGCCATAGGAATTTGCTATTTTATTCTGATACTATGAGCCTTAAAAGCATAATGTCCATGCTCTTACATGCATAATACTTTCTCATACGTCTCCATGCATGGCAGAGGAGAGTGAGGGAAACAAATCCACTAGTTTACTCAATATTCCAAGAGGGGCACTTCTGCAGTGCTAAAATCTGAGTAGCTGGTATTGAATTTGCATGTGCAATTTCCATGATGAAATGTTTAAAGAAAAACCTTGAATGATCCATAGTAGCCATTCTAGGCTACTATATTTGTTTCAGTCAAGAAAGGAACAGCAATTGCCATTACAGACTGATGGCATGATGAGGAATGAGAACAAGAGTAACAAAAATATTACCACAGCATTGCTTAGATTCATACAAACAGGAGTCCCTGTTTTTGCTTTAAGTGGTGGGAGCATACAGGAGGAGGTATGTTCTTTTATCTCCCTTTGTTTCGGGGTGATAAAGTGGCTTAAGGATAACAGATTTGGAAAACCAAAAACCATATCTACTTTTGGTTGATGCTACTGTAAGAAAGGAACTTTCTCTGCCTTTGGTTGAGATGGAGTAGTGAGGTGAGGCAAGCCCCATGGTGGTATTTTCATCTAGGATGACAAAGTTAAGCCAAAACTTCCGGCAGATTTTAGAGCCCAAGATATGGCAGTATTTCATTCAATGGCTCTTCCTTGCACCAGTGTTGGCATCCTGTGTGGAGCCATGGATCCCATTTGTAAGCTTTGAACAAAGCATATATGGGTGCAATCGTTCAACCAGTATCTCCCTCAGTGATGGAAGTTGAAAGCTGAAAGCGTTTTCTCTATGAATAGTCTTCCAGGAGTGTTGAATTTCTCCTTCCATTGTAATCATGGCATAGAAAAGAATGCTAAATTCTCTCAGTTTACCAGTTCCGACAGAAACTGGGGCTGGTGACAATGTTGTATCTGTTGTGACACACACTCGGGGATCAGATTGTCAGGTGGAGGTGTAAACTGTGGGTGGGGGGCACTTGTATTGATGGTGGGCTAGGGAGTGGGTGGATAGTATGGTGTTTTCTCTGGTGTTGATAGCAGCCCAAGCTTGCCATTAACACTGAATGTGAGTTTTCTCTCAGACGTCAGTGGGAGGTGGATTGTGCCCCGTGTCTGTCTTCGATACCAGGCTCACTGCTTCGTAAGGGAGTATTTTCTGTGCCAGCCCTTCTTCGATTATATGGCTGGTTGTGCGCTGAGAGCTACCGGCTCACTCTCCGTCCTACAGTAAGTCGTCGTTCCTCTGGAGCGTTGCTGAGAGGGGTCCCTCAGACTGGACCCCCGTTCCTACCGTGCCTTGAAATCGTCAAGCCGAAGTTTTGCCTGAAATGGAGAGTAGGAGTAAACCCAGCTCCCCTCAGGGAAGGAGCTCCAAGCGTGGTGTTTGCTCTCAAGAAATGTTTGACGTCGTTGGTCGTTATAGATGCGTCTTGGCCAGAAGAAGACAAGGGGTGATGTGAGAAAGTGCGAGTGTCCCCTCTTCGAATTCGTTCTTCCAGGCTCCTGAAAATGCTCACCCAGAAGTAGAAAAAAGCCTCCACCCAACCTCCATTACCTGGGTCTGTACCCAAGGCGCGCGCGCCATTTGGAGGGATTCTGCCCATGTGTACTGGAGAAGAAAATTGTGTGACTGAGCGAGCAAACGTTTGACAAAGAAAGTGTACAAGAGTATAAGTCGGTGTGGGGGTGGGGCGAAATGGCGAGAATCTGTGGTAAGGTTGGACTTGTGCCGGCCGCGGTGGCGGCGGGGAGGTCTGGAAGGAATTTGTTACCTAAATGTAGTAACACTCGCTGTGACGAAACATGAGGTGGCGGAGCTCGTGTAGCGAAGTGGATTTTTACGCCGAAAGAAGGCGGGAAGTGAGAAGGCGTGTCTAAAGCCAGGAAGAAACGTACCAAGCCGGTCAAAATGGGTGGCAGGCTAGCTTTGAGGAGCAGGGGGCGGGGGGCGTTTGAACACATTGAACAAATTAAAATATAAAGGAAACAAAGGAAAACAAAGACCTCAGGCTTCTTTGGGGTTGTGAAATAAAGTGTAGGACCAGCCTATTGTGGGGGTGGAAAGTCTAGGTTGGTCATCGAAGGCATTTAGGGCAGGAGAAAAAACGGAGAGGGGGGCTGAGATCAAAGCACAGGCAATGTGTGTGAGGAAGAGGGTGGGTATGTGGGGAGAATTTACCTGAAGGGAAATGGGATCGGGAACCTTTGGATATCGCTGAGAGAAAGAAAGGAAGGAGAGAAAGGTGGGGAAAAGAAGGAGGATAGTTTTGAAGGATTCGCTCATGAACTCTCCGCACGTGAGACTACTGTGGTCAATGGAAGGAGAAATGAGTCGAAGACAAAGGGCTGGAAAACACCAGGTAGAGAATGAGCTTGGGGAGGGGGGGTGCACTGTATGGAGGCAGAAGTGATGGGATACCTGCAGGGCTGAGCAGAAGACACCGTAGGAGAAGCAGAGCGGAGGTGAGAGAACTGGAGGATTGAATGTTCAAGGCGGGAAAACGTAAACGGAAGACAAGGAGTGAAGGTGGAAGCTCGGAGACGAAGCTCAGGACTGTGTTTCGGCGGCACGTTCTCTCTTCCAACTTCTATGGCCCCCGAAAATAAACGACCCGCATAAAATCTCCATGGGGTCACGAATGTCTTGCCCACGATGCCTTGGGTGGTGTGAAAAGAATCTCAGGCATGGGTACATCACGTGGAAGATCAGCAGAAAGTCTGAGCGTGGACGATGAAGAGCTTTGTCTGTTTGCACAGAAAGAATAGACGGGATGCTTTGAAGAGGAAACCTTGGGTGCCATAATCTTCAGCTTTTAAAATGGTGGGCTCTAGAGACTGGGCAACCACTGGGGGAACGGGAAGGGCTACTCTGCGATAGGCGAAAAGAGCAGCCAGGGTAGGCTTGAGACTCGGAGGGTTTCGATGGGGAAATGGACTAAGCCAATTTATTGCGTCTTGGAGAGAGAAAAGGGGGGGAGTGTTTTTCTGTCTTGCTTTCAAGGGCTAGATGTCGGTCAGTGGTAGTAAATACTGAAAAGAAAGAAGCCGCGCGCGCGCGCGTGTTACTGTTAAGAGAGAAAGAATGAGATTGCGCGTGTGAGGTGACAGGGTGTGTGAAATGTGGGGAAGGAGGGAAAACGTGGAAACAGAATGGGCACAGAGTGTGTCGTGCGGGGTGGGTGTGTATGTATACAAGGGGAGAAAAGGAATAGTGCATTGTATGCTCTGTGCGCGCGCGCGCGCGCGCGCGAGAGAGAGAGAGAGAGAGAGAGAGAGAGAGAGAGAGAGAGAAGGGGGGGCGGGAGGAGGTGGAACAGGCAGCAGCGTGAGTGCCGTGGAGAAAAGGAGGACTGGGCGAAGAGTGTGTGCGCGCGCGCGCGCGCGTGTGGAGCGGGGAGAGGAGGAGGACCAGGCAGAGCGCGGGGCGGGGGAGGGGAGGGGAGGGGAGGGTGGCGCGCGGAGGGAGGAGGCGGCCGAGCCGCGGGATTGGGTCACAGCGAGGCTGACGGGCCCGACTACACCGACACTAATTCCCAGGCCACCCTTAAGGAATGAGGCGCCCCACGTGACGCTGGCGGGGCGGGCGAACTCTGAGCCATTTTGGGGACGGTGTCAGTTTCCACTGTGTGCCTTCAGCACTGGAGTCCCCCACCACACACACACCTCGTTCGCCACTCTCCTCCTCCGCTCCTCCACAGCAGCTATGAAATAATATATATGTGTATATGCATGGGAGAGGGAGAGGGAGAGGGGGAGGGAAGGGGCGAGGAGAGAGGACTCCACAGAGACGGAGAGCAAGACAAGGGGAAAGAGATTGACGGGGGGGGGAGTGAGAGGGAGCGCGAGTGCAGAGCGAGAGACAATGGCTTGCCGCTGGAAGAGGAGCGAGGCGACCCATTAGGATTAGACCGATTTTAAGATCCCAGCACCGGAGCCACGCATTTAAGGGGGGTGGGGTGGGGTGGGGGAGAGAGCGAGAGGAGAAAAGGAAGAGGAGGGGAAACCGAGCGCAAACTCGGAGGGAGACGGAGGGAACCTGGAGAGGTCAGTGGAAGAGGAGGAGGAGGAGGAGGAGAAGGAGGAGGAGACCCCGGGTGTTTTTGGAACTAAAATGAGCTGAGCGCGGCGGCGGCGGCGGCGGCGGCAGCAATACGCTTATTGCAATTGACAGCGTCTGCAGTTCATTTCAAGATGGCCGCTTGGCTCACATTCATTTTCTGCTGAACGACTTTTAACTTTCATTGTCTCTTTTGGCGGCTCCGATCGTCACCCAGCAGCTCCTTTTCGCGGGTATGTACCAGCGGGCGTGCTCTGTGGCCCGGGCCGGAGGGCGGCGGGGGCTCGGCGGCGGTTTTCGGGGGCTGAGGGAGGCTGCGAGGGGGAGCTAGGTGTCCCCAAGCTTTCCGTATGGGAAAAGCGCTGACAGTCTCGCTTCAGCCACGCTCGCTCGCTCGTCCGCCCGCCCGCCGCCCGCCCGCACCGAGACGTTCCGCCGCCGCCGCCGCCGCCGCCGCCGCCGCCCGTGCTCTCAATTTCGTTACGCACCCAGGCTTGCAAATTTTAGTTCCTTTCTTTCCACAGGCTGGCCCGAAAATCTTTCTGGGCGCAGGGTCCCCGAGGAGGATATTTATATTTTCAGCCCCTGCTAGCTGTTCGGGCGCAGACCTCTTTGTTTAAATGCAGATTTTGATTGAACGGGGACAGTTAATGGAATCTGGAGCTGCCTGGGTCATGGGATGGCGATTGCTTCCGAAAGAAACGGGTCGGTCGGGGTTTTCCAAGCCAGGTAGTGTGCCCATTTTATAGAGATGGGTCCAGCGGGGGGTGGCGATCCCTCTGGAGGGTTCGTTGTACCCATGGGGACTTCTAAAGAAATGTTATTAACTTAAGTTCCGCGAGCACTTGGGCTGGAACTGAATGGCTTGTAAGATGGCGGTTCTCACTTCGCTTCAAGTGTGGCCCCTTTCATTTGTGCCTAAAATGCAAACGTTTCTAGCCTTGGGGAGGGCAGGGCAGGACAAAGATGGAAAAATAACTTTTGGGGAGAGCTTCTAGCCTGAGTGTGTTGATCGCGAAGAAGTTGCCCAGTGCATATTGGGAGAGTTGGGGAAACTGAGGCGGTGCGACCTGCAGGATCTTCTAGACTGGCTTTCTTTTATTTAGCTGATGTTGTCCCCGTCCCCCCCCCCCCCCCCCCCCCCCATCCTTCTAGACTGGACAGAGGCATCTTAGCTGAAAGATCTTACTAGTATCTGAAACGTGATGATTGTGCTTCTCGCTCTTCTGGCTTGGTGTGCCTAGCACAAAGAAACTTGGTTGTGCCTTTCATCTAAAACCACTTGGCCTTGGCAATGCAGTCCTTGCAATGCCCCCATTTTTGCTCTTTTAATATTTTGTAGGAAACAAGTCAGTAACCCCAAATCAAAGTTTCTCTCCCCACAAGTAAAATGTAACTTTGCCTCCAAACTTGGAGATTTAGGCATGTGGTCACAGCATCTTCATGGTATTTGCAAAACCTCTACAGTTAGTTAATCTTATTAAAATAGTTTTAAGTTAAATGTTTAAAACTAGTCTGTTTGAAAGGATCTTCCAAGGACTGGAGATATTCTAGAAATGCAATCTTGTAGGAAGCGGTAGAAAGGAGACTGGGTTGAATGTGAAGGCTTTTGTTGGAAGTTGGATGCTGAGATAGCTGTGGCTGAGCCGCTACTTTGCTTATAGGCGACAAGCTGGAGAGTTCCCTGCGCTACTTTCAGGAGTTTGCTTGTGCTGCGCACACTGGTGTCTTCTGCTGCAGTGTGCTTGCACATACATGTCAACCTGATCCGTGAAGGGATGGGCACAGTTTTTCAACAGAGATGGACATGCTTTGCTTTTAGAATCACTTTTCCACCTACAGAAAAATGGCTTTAATCACTTTCAGGAATTAGCTCCATCAGAGCTGATCTGTGTCTAAAGCACACAGCTTTACTCATTCCAGCATATCTGGTCTCTGGGTAGCCTCGGCTACATTGGTAAGTGAAGGGCTACCAATGCTGCTGCTCTGTGCTAATTCACAGAGTGCCCCCAGGCATGCATATCAGGGCTTGCCCCTACTTTTTTCAGTTTGAGGTAACCCATGTAAGGCCTCCCAGACTTTCAATTGACTGTCATAGCATGTTTTTACCCTTCCTTTCTTGTTATGGTTGAATGTGTGTCTGGGAAGGACTGGGTCTGCAAACAAAATATGTTACCTAGTCTTAAAAGGGGGAGGGAGTTGTCTTGACTAGTATCTACACAGGACATCAACATGGGGGTGAGGGTGGGAAACGAACCTTCAGGGGAGGGGAAAGGGAATAGATGCTCAAACTCCACTCCTAAGCATGTTAGTGTGTTTGGCAATGAGATGCTCTTATATTTATATCTGTGATGTATATGAATAGAAAGGGGCATGTACATTGGTGTCTTCCAGTGAGAAAAGCGTCTTCTTGCTTTGATTCAGTTTGTCGGTTTAAAATTCCGGCTTTCAGAGATACCTCCAACCATGCCCTGGGGGAGAGGGCTCACTTGGGTAATAAATAATATGCGGTTAAGGGGCAGCTTCGACCAAACAAGCGTCACGGTTGATTTGAGTTTTCTTCCACTTAGGGAGAGAGGCTGTTTCCGTGAAATAAAACATGTGTTAGTATCTTCTGAAGGATTACGTTGCCTCCGTGTCTCAGTGCTGCAGAAGATTTTTAAGCCAACCGATTAATACAACCTGGGCTGTAGTTTATTTTGTAATTATGAGATATTTAAGATTGCCTGCACTCTCGGCTTGTACAAATAAAAAGAAGAAAGTTGGGGTGGGTGTGGAGAAGGCGATGATTCGTGCCAGACAAACTTAAGAACCCTTCCTCCTGGATGAAGGGGACGGCAAATCTAGGAGTACCCAGAAAAGAGGCTAGCGAGGTCCAAGGAGGTGCGGCTTCCCCCTCTGTGGATGCTGTTGGGGAGGTCTCTCCAGGACCAGCGCTCAACGTATTCGTGAGCCGAACCTCCCTGCTGCACGCGGGACTGAGGCCAAGGCTGTTGCCGCCCTCCCTCCTTTTCGCCTGTTCTCCAGACCTCTTTCGCTTCGCTCTTTCAAACATTTTGGATACGGCTGGTGCTGTAGACAAACAACAGTTTTCCCAGCGCAGCATTTGCCCTTTTTCTCTCCCGCCCCCACCCATCTTCTCTTCCTCCTCTCCCCTCCAGTCCCGGGGCTTGCAGAGAGAGGCCGTCGGAACAAGTGAAGCTGCTTGCTAAGGTTGCTCGTTGGCTCTGCTCCGGGCAATCCCAGCAACGTCTTAAACTCCTCCCGCCCCCTCACCGCCCCTTTTTCTTTTTTTTCCTTGGGCAAGTTTGGCTGGAATTCATGGCTCTTTTGGAAGCGGAGAAGTATTTTGTCTCGACTCGACTGTGGTGGGTTCAGAAGAAGGAGGATATCTGCTAAGATCAGGAAACTTAACCTGTGCTCTGGGTGGCGGCGACGGAAAAGGGGAAGGAACACTCCCCCCACCCCGTCCTGACCTGATCGCGCCGTAAATTATTCGCCGAGCCTGGCCGAGGGCTGCCTGCCTGCCTGCCTGCCTGCCTGCCTGCCTGCCTGCCTGCCTGCCTGGGGTGGGATCGTGGGGCTGGGGGCAGGCGTCTGCCTGCGGCTTCTCTCCACTTCCCCTCGCAACCTGCAGCTCCAAGATGAGGCGCAACTGTGCGGCGGTGGGGCTCGCACTTGCAAACCTCTGGAAATGACATTGGCGGCTGCCAGTTTTCCCGCTCGTCGCTGCGCCGCGCTTTGACAAGGTGTGGGTCGAGGCGCGCGCCGGGACCGGCGACCGCCTCCTCCGGCGAGGCGATTCCCCGCGCAAGGCAGCGTTGACCGGCCTGTTGCAGAGGCCGGCGGGAGACCTGCGCCCCGTTGAGGTCGCCTCCCCGGCGTGCCCGGCGGAGTGCCCGGAGCCTCGGCTTGTGGCAGCGTCCCCTGACGCGGCGGAGCGGAGCGGAGCGGAGCCCAGCCAGAGCGGAGGGGCGCAGGGGAGCGCGGCGGCGGCGTGGGCTCAGCTGCCGCCGCCGCCGCTTTCTTGCCCCGAGTCGACGTGGATGGAGGCCCCCGGGAGGAGCCTCTCGCTTCGGCCTGGCGCAGACCCCAGCGCTGGCTCGGGCCGCCTCCGAGGCCTCCCACCGCCAGCGCCGCTCCTGGCCTCCCTCCGCCGGCCCCCACCCCGTCCCCTTGGCTCCCAAAATCCGGCGGCGGCGGCGCGGGGGGAGCGCGGCGAGGGGGACGCGCTGTCCCTAGCAAGACCCCTTTCCCGGGCCCACCCCCGCCACGCCCCTCCGCGCCTGCCCTGCCGCGGCGCCCCGAGCCCCCTGCGGGCTCCTCCGGGCTCCCCTGCGCTGGAGGCGGCGCTGGAGCCCCACGACCCAGCCCCCCCGGCGTGGCCCCCCGGCCCCCCGCCCCCAGAGCCCCCCCGCGCCACTTCTGGAAACATCCTCTTCGGCACCGCTCCCCCTCCCCTCCCCCTCCCCCCGGCCAATCCGGGCCCCTCCCCCCGCTGCGCTCCGGGCGGTGGCAGGATGCCAAGTGTAAGTGTAAGTTGCTATAGCAACCCTTCGCTCGCTCGCTCGCTCGGTTCCGAAGGCGCCGCCGTCCCGAGCCTGTTGGGCTGGCGGCAGCGGCGAGGCAACCGGGAGCCAGGCAGCGACGCGGCGGCGGCGGCGGCAGCAACAGAGCCCAGTTCCGGTGGCCGGCCCGATCCGCTCCCCGGCTGTGCACGCTGCGCGCCTTGCCCGGGCTCGTCGATGCTGCCGGCCCTTGTGCAGAGGTGCGGCGAGGCCCGATCTACCCAGGCAGCCCGCCAGCCCGCCCTCCTCCGCTCGCTCGCTCGCTCGCTCGCTCCTTCCTTCCTTCCTTCCTTCCTTCCTTCCTTCCTTCCTTCCTTCCTTCCTTCTCTGTCGCCACCGCTGTGGCCACAGCCGCTCCCCCTTCTCGCCGGAAATGCCCAGGGCAGCGTCCGCAGTTGCACCAGGATCGGGCTCCGTTTCTTCTCCCCGCACTCATACCTTTGCCACCGTGATCGAGGTGCCCGGGGCGCCACGGGAAAGGGGCCCCCACGAGCCTTCTGTGAGTCTCCCGTGGGACGGCCGCCGCCGCCCCATTCCCGGGTCAGCCGATGCGGGAGGGGGAGGGCAGGTGGGCACTGGGCAGAACAGCGGCCCCCTCTCTCCTTGCAGGCACTGCCCTCCCCGCTGCCTGGCTTGGCAGCTTCCCTTTTGCACTGCCCTCTTCCTCACTTTAAACACAGGGGTGTGTTTTTTCCTCCTCTTAGGCGGGGTGTACGTTTAAGTCGGGGAGGGGGCAGAAGAGATGTGTTGGAACCGTGCCTCCCCCTCCCTGTGCCCCATGTGGCTCTTAAACGCTCCTCTGTGTGTATATTTCAGAGCTGCCTATTTTTGCGCAAAAATGCATCGCACCACCCGAATCAAAATCACCGAGCTAAACCCCCATCTCATGTGTGTTATCTGTGGAGGGTACTTCATTGACGCAACCACCATCATCGAGTGCCTGCACTCCTGTAAGTACTGCTGCCTGGCTGCTTCTCACCTAGCCTCCATTACCCAAATCCAGAGAAAGGAGTGATCCCATTAGCCTCTCTTGATGCCAGTCAGAAGAAAAGGGTACCCTGTTTCCTATGCTGCTGCTGTTTTCTGCAGCCTTGAAAACTTGTCCTATATGTTTTAGAGACAGTTTTCAGCTCTTGAAGATTTAGTCATTATCTTTTATTGATATGAGATGGTTCACTTTTGTGATTCTCAGTTTAGCAAAAGCCAGCTGCACTACAGGGTTTTTTTTAAGCTAAAGAATTTATCTTGCTTTTTCTTTGAAATCTTGGTTCTTTCCATATATACTTTTTTTCCCTTTATAGTCTGTAAGACATGTATCGTGCACTATTTGGAGACGAGCAAGTATTGTCCTATTTGCGATGTCCAAGTTCACAAAACCAGACCACTTTTAAACATAAGGTAGGGAAAGGACTATGAATGTGACTCGTTTGCTGTATGCTATAACTGTGAGCTTGCACTGCTTGTGTTTGTTTGATTGCCATCTCTTTATTGAGTTCAAATCTGAAAAGAGATTACTTATGGACGTTCTTGGGTGAAGGATCAGACTAACATTTCAGTCTGGGCATTCTCTGATCCTTGTCCCTTCCTATACAATATGCTTTTTTGGGTCTGTTCTGTCCAGACTGCAAATTAATCTTCCCTTATTGCCACCCTGTAAATTTAATTACCTGATTTTCTCTAGTGCAAACTACTGATATTTGTACATGTAAAATATTGATTAAAAAGTCAATGGTTAAATTATTTTCAGAAGTCCTATTCCTTGCTGGTGATTTATTAGCTTATGACCTCTTCATTAGGTGATTGCATTTTTAACAATAAAGTAACACTGGGCCAGACAGGTTTCTAGCAAATGACAAATAATTTTGTTAAAATTGTGGCTGGCCCGAACATGAATTCAGGGTTTTTTAAGGTGTGAGATGCAGATTGAATTTCAATACTGACACAATTTTAAATGTGTATGTCTTGGAATTGTACATTTCAGATCTGATAAAACTCTCCAAGACATTGTGTACAAGTTAGTACCGGGCCTTTTCAAAAGTAAGTAAACAGTTAAACTAAACAGTCAGCACAGCACAGTACTACAATCTGCTAAGCTGGAGTAAACTAAATGACAAATATGTCTGTTCACTCAGATGAAATGAAAAGAAGAAGAGACTTCTATGCTGCTCACCCATCTGCTGATGGTAAAAGCTTCCAGTTTATTGTTTTATAGATGTAAAATGTCATATTACTCATAAACTAATGCAGTTAAATAATTTTCCCATATATAATATTTCAGTAGTAATACAGAGCACAAATTATTTAAATGTTTTATACATGCTAAGAGCAATTTCAGTATCTGTAGATATTTTATCAGACATTTCCCTTGTAACTTAAGTTTTGTTCTAATTCTTCCTGATTTGAATTTGAAAATGTAAATGACTGGACATTTCTGTGCAGCTGCCAATGGCTCTAATGAAGACAGGGGAGAAGTAGCAGATGAAGACAAAAGGATTATAACCGATGATGAGATAATAAGCTTATCCATTGAGTTCTTTGATCAAAATAGGCAAGTTGCAAAAGCAATATTTTACTCTTAACTGTATGCTTATAGGTTGCAATTCTTTGTAATCATTGTATAATTCCTCTTCCTAGACTGGAACGGAAAGGAAATAAAGAGAAAGAGAAACCCAGAGAAGAGGTAAATAAATTTCTTCCAACCTTTCTTTAGAAAAAGACAAACTTATATTACATTGGAGGGTCAACTAGATGCATATTTTAATTTCCCACAAATAAAATAACAAGAGAGGCAACTACAGTACAGAACTTTATAGTATCTTCTTGACAACTAAAATAAGTTCCATACACTTTGTCTCCAATTTTTCCTTACATAATTAAAAAAGTAAGTTATCTACAAAATTCCTAGTGAACATGCTCGATATTTTGGCCCTTCGGTTTCACTGTTCTGCATGTTAATCCAGTTATTTTGCTCCAGCGATAAGCAACTAATTGTGATTATTTCCCCACTATATTTAACCACTTTATTAGAATGAGGCTTATTGCCAGTATTTAATTATATGCATTATTTTTTCAATCAAATGCTCCTAACAGATGAATGACAAAAGATATCTACGCTGCCCAGCAGCAATGACTGTAATGCACTTGAGAAAGTTTCTGCGGAACAAAATGGACATACCAAATACTTTTCAGGTACTTTTGGCTTAAGGGGTTGGTAGAATTTCCAATACAATTTAAGATGAAGTGCTTAATTTAAAGTCATGTTCTTTATTAAATATTCTTATCAAGAACTAGTAGGCACACACTGTGTAATACTGTATGTAAGTTAGTAGTATATTTTAGTTTATATAGAAACATTTCTAAGTTAATGTAATAATCTGTTTTCAAAAAGGCAAATCAGATGAATAACCCCAGCCATTTTTCCTTTGTTCTGTCCAGGGTTGCTTGCCATGAAAGAATAATAATCAATGCCACATTTCAAACAATTTTGGAGTGAAATGTTTGTAGTCTTTTCCATGTTCCTCAAGAGTTTTGCTAATGGTTTTTGCTTCTGGGTTAAAAAAAAAAAAATAATAAAGGCCTACACTATTGGCTGTCAAAGAGTTTATGAACAATCTGACCAAAGTCTAGTGTTCTTAAAAGAGGAATTATTGCCAAATTCAATTATATTTCTGGAAAGATGCAGATCTTGGATATATGGCAGAATTTGTCCCATTTGAGACAACAAAGTTGAATAAAATTTCAGATGAAGTGAGTGATGTGAGAATCATATTGTCTGTGAGCATGTTGCTGTTTCTCCTGCTTGGCATACATCAAATGAAGCTGAATTACATTTCTTTGGCAGATCGACGTCATGTATGAAGAGGAGCCTTTGAAGGACTACTACACACTTATGGATATTGCCTACATTTACACATGGAGAAGGGTAAATACACCAAGAGCCTGCAGCTTCTCTCTGTAACTCTGAATTAGCTGTGGGAGAAAAAGTATTGCTGCTGACAATGTGTTTTTTGGGGCTTCTTTTGCAGAATGGCCCCCTCCCTTTGAAGTACCGAGTGCGACCTACTTGCAAAAGGATGAAGCTGAGCAGTCACCAGCGAGATGGCATAAACCACAGTGGAGAGTTGGAAAGTGACTCTGGGAGTGAAAAGGCGAACAGCCCTGCGGGAGGCACCCCCTCTACTTCATCCTGTGGTTTGCTTGGTCCCAGCACTCCAGTGCAGTCTCCACACCCTCAGTTCCCTCATATCTCTAGTACTATGAATGGGACTGGTGGTAGTCCTGGCAGTAACCACCACTCTTCCTTCGCCAACAGAGCCCGGAAGTCATCTATAAATGGTTCATCTGCAACTTCATCTGGTTGACACACTGAAATGCCCTCAGACTGAAAACCCCACCACTTCTTTAGAGCTCCCTTTTCTGCCCTTCTGTCTTTTTCTCTCCCTGCCATTCAGCTTTATAGAACTTAATCCACGAGTGATGATCATCCAAAATGCTTTTTTAAAAAAGGAATAAAGGACTGTCTTCTACACACATTTTGGATATTAAAATGGTGGGACCTACTGGGTGAGCATTTGATATGAACCCTACGTTGAAGCAAACAGCAACAATTTTAAAAGCAGTTTCTTAAGGACTAGCAATGAGCAACAAGGTATAAACCCTGATAAACTGGGAGCAAAAAATTGATTGTTTTCTGGGGAGGGAGGGTTGCTACCCATCCTCAACCTACTTCCTAGTTTGGACTCAGGATTATCTGGGAATGAATGCATATCATTAATGGGATATAGTTTTGCTAATCCAGACTAACTTCCTACATTTACACACTCTCAGATTGTTCATTGTTTATTTCGCTGTTTTTGTGAACTTGTAAAAGCAAGTGGATATTTTTTCCATCTTGAGATTTGTCAACAAAACCGGATTGAATATGCATAGAATGTATGCATACCTGTAGTAGCCATGCCACTGTGAATAACAATTTCTTGCTTTATTAGCCATTTTGATTTTTGTGTTGCATCCATAACTTCTCTGCTGCAGCACAGAAGCAATTTAAAAGGGAGGAAAGGAAGAAGAAACAGAAAATTACGACAACAAAAAGAACAAAGAAAAAAAGATAGATATTGTGTTTTACAACCTGTAGGTCTAAAAGCGGGTATTGCCGTTTATTTTACTGACTTGTTTAAAGAAAAAAAAAATCAAAGAAAAAGACACTGTTTTTGTAAAAATTGGATGGCATTTTGTGTTTGTTGAACAATGCCATATTGGTATATGACAAAACAAGAAGCAGTATTGTATGATATATTTATAAATACTATAAAGAAAATATTGTGTTCTGCACACACTCAATACAGTGGTTAAATTCCCAGGCTAGTTTGGTGGATGCAGATGCCCCTTATGAGGTTGTTGCTGATTTACCAGATATGAGCTCTTTTTCCCTGGTGATGTTTGAAGGTTGCAGGGCTGGAGTGCAAGCTCAAATCAGCGTTAACCTGGAAGCAATTGGCAATCTCAAAAGGATTTTACGAGCTTTGTCTTGTTCCAAGTAGTATATTATTTTTACTTTTACACAATGTGATTGTTTTAATGATGCCGGAGGGAGGAGGGGGAGGTTACAGGAGAAGTAGAAAATGGAGGAACAGGGGGGTGAGTTAACTATTTCATTCGTTCTATTATTTTGTGTGATGGGTTTGTGTTTTTTTTTTCCTTAAAAAAGCACAGGAAATCATATAAGAAGCCATAAAATACGTGGGAACCTTTGTCATTCATTATTTCTTAAGAAATCAGTAAGTCTCTGGATGAAGGCTTTTAATCTAAATTTGTTTTAATATATATGTATGTATATGGTACAGTACTAACTTGGTTAAAGATTAACAGGTACTTTGAGATCTCCAATAAGCTGTGGGGAATCCCTTTTATACAATTGACTCCTTAAGGCATTGCAGTTTGGGGGAAAAAGGAAAGTTTTCAAATGTAAGAATCATGAAGAGCCTCCCAAATACTTTTCAGTTTGTGCTTTGCTTTGGTCAAAGTGTGTGTGTGTGTGCGCGCGCGCATTCTTCACTCAGTTACACATTTGTGAGGGTGTTTATCCTATATGACTATTGTTTCATGTCTGTATGAAGAAATTGTAGCTAAACATTTCATTGTCTCCAGTCTGCAAAAGAAGCACAATTCTATTGCTTTGTCTTGCTTACAGTCATTAAATCATTACTTTTGCATATATCTTGTTGCTACTTCTTCTGATGTTCTAGACTAGTCAATGTCCAGGTTTCTTATTAACATTCTGAAGTGTAACAGGCTATTACAAGAAACCAAACACTTATACTGAGATTGGGAGCATGAAAATTTAAGTTCTGCTTAATTAAACTGAGTTTACTGCTAAGGAAGATTGTAAATTGAAGCATGTTTAATCTGGTATGTGACTTACTGGAAACATAAATGCTTATTTCCAGAGGAGTTGATTTGGACTAGGCTAGAAGTCTGCATCAACTTAATTGCCAACATTAATAGGATTTATTTTAAGGTAATGTCTCTTATGATACACTCCTATATATGTCCATTCTGAAGTAAGTCCAGCTTTGTTATGTGGGCCTACTCCCAGGTAAGTGGGTATGGATTGCCATCTTTGAATCAACGTAATAATATTCCCTCACTTTCCTTTCTGTGATACGGTTTCATACAAAAGTTGTAGGTAGTCCATTAAAAATGTATTAAATGAAAGGGTATAGAAGAAGGGAAATTAAAAAGAAATGGCAGTTACCAATCATAATATAAAAGACAGCTTCAAGTAATGAAGTTTCTCCTGAGCATCAAAATGACCTGCTAGGGGCAACGCCAACACCATTCCTAAACTGTAGCATGAAAATGTAGTAAATGCCTGCAGTACAGCCCAGGGCCATGAGCGTAGTGCTTATTTGTTTAAATTCCTGCTTATTATTAGTGAAAGAAATGAACCCTATTGTATCAGAATACGACTATTTCTAGTACATTAAAATACTTCTGAAAAAATCCTCAGTGAATTACTTTAAAAGAAAGAAAACCAGGATAAAGATAGTATATATTTGCAATGACCTATATGTCCCAGCAGTCATCGTCCAACTATAAAAAACAACAAATAGTATAATTTACGCAAAGGCCAAAACTGAACCTCAGATTTAGAAGACCAGCTTGCTTATTTTGGATCCAGCTAAGTGGTATCAAACTCTGCCATTTAAAAATTGAGCTGATGTCCTATAGCTTTTCCATCAAAATAAGTATGACAGATCGTATCCACATGATAATCTACCAGAAAACAAGACACATGCATTTCAGTGGAATTTGTTTCTATCAAAACACATTTAAGATCTCAGCCTTAAAGTCTGTCCTGCTTGCCTTATTAAACTAGTGCTGTTGAATCTGCCTCCTTCCCTTTATCCAGTGAATCCATCTAAGATTAGAGAAGCCCCTTTAAACCCTTTAGCTTTGCCAGCTACTTGCCCAAGGAAATGAGTGACCGCTGTAAAACAGCTGATGCCTCACAGAGCCTAAACACTTCAAATGGATGTCAAGTCCCACTGAGATTTTATTTTTTTATTATTTGGGGCCTTGCTTTCCCCAAGGAACCCAAGGTGGCTTATGTAATCCTCTCTCCTCCATTTTATCCTCACAACTACCCTGGGTGGTAGGTTAGGGTAAGAATGAGCGAATGGCCCAAGCAATCTCATGAGCTTCTTGGCCCAACAGGCACTTGAAAACTGAATCTTCCAGTCTTGCACTTTCAGTCCTGCACTTTATCCAAGATGCCACACTGGGTCTCAAGTGGTGGAAAACTTGTAGACTTCTGTGTATTGTCGGACTACAACTCCCATCAGCTCCAGCCAGC
This sequence comes from Varanus komodoensis, assembly GCF_004798865.1. Taxonomy (NCBI): domain Eukaryota; kingdom Metazoa; phylum Chordata; class Lepidosauria; order Squamata; family Varanidae; genus Varanus; species Varanus komodoensis. Next base: position 23,647,701 of record NW_025335440.1, on the reverse strand, counting down.
ATTGCCGATGATCAGTTCAGCAGCAGGTTCCCCTCCCTCCGGTTGTATAAACAGAAGACTGTTAATAGCGGAAATGCGACCTTTCCTTGGAAAGAAGCGAAGGATCGCTGTACCTTCCTTCAGAGCCTCTGAATAACCGCCCCAGCTTCACGAGGGGTTCTTGGGACGCCCAATGGCACAGGTTAGAGGAGTGAGGCGTCGATGTTATTTATATTGGGTGAAACTGAAAGGTGCTGGCAATGTTATCCGTATGTAAGTCAACTTAGAGAATAATCTTCTAAATGCCCACTACTCGAAATAAGCCCTCCTGAGTTCAGTGGGCTTTCTCCCAAGTAAGAGTGCATGTAAGGGTTGCGCGTTCGCTCCACTGCAAGGGGTTGGCACTGGTTAAACTGGTCCGGTCCCTCACACAGTGACTGAAAGAAGCCTGCGAGAGCAATGCAACCGCGGGGCCATCCATTCCCGGTGAAATCAGACCTGTACAAACAGAAAAAACTTAGAGGGGTGGAGGAGGCGCTTGAGCAGGACGTTGCGCGGATCCTTGTTCACCCGCTCAAAAGGGCGGGCCGGATCCAGTCTGCGTGTGTCTTTGCACTGAAGAGCAACCGCGCCCACCACTTCAGAAGCAGTCAGGCTGTGTAATAACCAGAGGGCATCGCCTGCAAAGAACCTTGCATTTTAAAGAAAGAACAGGAGTGCGTTTAAACATGCGCAGAGCACTATATCCTTCACCGCAGATTAACCAAACCAGATCTCTGAGACCGGGAAGTCCGGGAGACCGGCCAGCGCGCACCTCAGACCCGTAAGCCCGAGATGCGGCGCCCCTCTCCGGAATTTAGGCTGAGTCTTGAGACTTCATTGCAAACCTTGGTGCTCTTCGTAGCTTTAGCTCTTCCTCCTTGAAACGGGAACAGCGGAGACGTGGCCAGCAAAGCTGCCTCGAGAGAAACGGACTTCGCAAATAACTTTTCTGTACAAGATAAATGCCATACAGGAACAAGAATCTGTTCGGTATAAACTAAAATGAATCCTAGAGGAAAAAGTAGGTTTGTTTGCATGTAGGCAAGATTTAGCAGCTCTTAGGACTGGGGTTCCGGAGGTCAGCGAGTCCAGGGGGACCCCCATGCCACTGTACTGGCCAAGTTTAGCTAAGATCTCACTAAACCAGCGAGGGATACTTTTCTTGGGGCCTTGAGAGCAAAGAGACTGCCGGCTATTAAAACTGGGTGGGAAAGAAACAAGTACAAAATGCATGCGGTCGATTTTCTCGGGTTTTCAGACTTGACAGAAGCATCTCATCTTCCAAGGAGCTGTACAAGCTGCCTTTCCAAATCCAATATGTGCACTCAGCTCCCCGCGATTCTGCGGAGGAGACCTCGCTGTAGCCAGACACAGCCTTTTGCTGTAAAGGTGAACCTGTGCAGACGACCCCATGAGTCGATCCTATTTACTCCTTCGCCAGCGACGTCGTGGACCTGGAGTCGCAGGGCTGAAGAGCAGGGACTTTTGCGTTCGTAGAGCGAAGGCGTCCTCTGCCTCTTCCCCCCGCTCAGTTTTTGTTGTTCCTACTGAGTTTCGTCGTCGTCCTCGCAGTAGCTGAGGGGAAAATAGATTTTCCCCCCAACAATAATGCAGAGCTGTGAGCTACCCCAGTTGTAATTCGGATTTGGGCTGACCTTACAATCCACTACCTGGGGCCTGGGAATGGCGAAAGTCCTGAGGAATGCCTCTCTTTGCAACTTCGCTGTGACCCCACTGTTCCCTCCCTACTCCTTTTAAGATTCTTTGATCTTCTTTTCCCAAGTCCGAACCATCACCTCTGAATTCACTTTCTGTACCTACAATTCTCTCCCCCACCCGTATTTCAGTTCTGACCTCGAGCCGCGAACTCTAGTGTGTCGTAGGGTTGTCGTTGTTGTTGTTGTTTTTTTAACCTAGATATGAAGCTTTTGTTTCCGCTCTTTATTCGCAGACTCCTTGCATTCTACTCCGGAAGGTGCCTGCATTCCACCATGTCCCACCTCCTCCCGCAGTCTAAAAAAGCAGCGTCCCTTGCATTCCTCGCCGGCTCTCGTCAGGTTATTGCAAAAACAGGTCCTCGGGCTGGCCACGGGCATCCCCGGGCATCACAGGGGCTTGCGGTTATAAGGCTGGACCTCCTAAGGCTGAGATTCACGAGCAGTGAGCGCAAGGCTGAACAAGTAGGCAAGGAGCTGATGGGCGCAGCCAGCCGCCGCTTTGCAAAAAGGTCCAAGAAAATGAGACGGAGGAACCACATGTGATGAAAAAAGGAGGGAAGGAACGAAGGGAGGAATGGGGCAAAAGATGGAGGCGAGAAAGAAACCGAGGGAGAAACCGAGTAGGGAATATGAAGGGGCAAGAAGGAAAGAATTGACTGCGTAATCTGGACATGTCTGCTTAGAACTGCTTAGAACGGATGACTCAGACTTTTCCATGGGTCTACTCTAAGTAGGACCCACACTGATCCAACCCAATGGGACTTCTTCCCAGCTGAGCATGTACAGGACTGCAGCCTCAGTCGCTTCTGCGGGCCACAAGGAAACCGGGTGACACACGGCCATGGGAAGCCCTCGTCCTTGCAAGAGCACGAAGGGAGCGACTTCTTGCCTTCCTTGCCTGTCCCTTTCTGACCCTCTCCTTCTGCCGCCGGCTCCATGGCATGCGATCCGCTGATCGGGCTTTTCGCCCAGGGGAGCCATGCAACGAGAGAGGCTGGCTTGGCCAGGGGAGAGGGGCGGCGAGGAAGGTGCCTTCGCAGGGCGAGCGGGAGCCGCCGCCGCCGCCCCCCCGGAATCTTGGGGTGCCTCGCTCGCTTTCCAAGCGTGGAAATCGCCCCAACGTCTCCCTCGGGGCGGACGGGGCGAAGATGCCGCCGCTGCAGCTGGGCCTCTTGGTGGGACCCGCAGGAGGCTGCTCGGACAGCGCCGGGCTCGCCTCGCCCGCTCCTCCGACACCGACCCACCGACGGAGGCCACCTCTTTCCGCTCGGCTCCTCGGGTCTTGGCGAAGGAGAAGCCATTTTGCGCCTGCGCAGTCCTCGTCCGTCGCCGGCCCGGTTTCGTGCTCTCCCGCCGCCAAATTCGAACGCGGGCGGCCGGACGGTCGGTCGGCACGGAAGAGCCGGGCGGGGCGGCGGCGGGCCCGGGCGAAGCGGGCGAGCTGCCGGCGCGGCGTCCGTCCACTGCCAGCCGAAGCCTTTTCTCCGGAATGACGGCCGACTCCAAACGGGTTGTTCCGAGCTAGAGTCAGCTAGGAGGAGGAAATGATAATAATGCGGTTTAGGGGTTTTAGGGTGCAGACAAGAAGTTTCGCAAGCGACCTCACTAGCCGGAACTTTCAGAGAGGTCGAAAGAGGCATGTATCGAGCCGATTCTACGCGGCGGATTGGGATTCGGAAAAGAATGCTAGAATTGCAATAAAACAAAATACCACACAAATTAGGCGACGGTCGTATATGCAGCGGCGTCAGCAGACACAGAGGACATTGCGCTGCAATAGAACCTATCTAGAACCTATCTAGGCTGCAATCCTGTACCCACTTACTTGGAAGTAAGTCCCGTTATACTCAATGAGACTTCCTTCTGAGTAGATATGGGTTAAACGTTAAAGTATCGGTGTCCCCTGTGGCTTATGGGAGAGCGAATTTACCCCTAAAACCTGCACCGCTGGTTTAAAAGGAATTCAGCCATTCTCTACCGAAAGGATGACTTCGGTCATAAACTCTGTGTTTCCAGCTTCACTCAAAGGCAACATTCTTCGCATTTACAGATTGGCTGCAGGTCCAGAAGCAGAAAGACAACTTCTTCCCGCAGCCATTCGGGATTCTTCTCTCCTCACATCCCATCCCAAACGGATGCTGTCTGATAAAATAACGTCATCGCATTTTATCCTCCAACAATCCTCTGAAGAGGGTTAGGCTGACAAAAAAGAATCTCCCTTTGTGGCTGAATGAAAATGTGAACCCCAAATCTCCCAGCGACACTGGGGTTGCGACACACAGGAAGCCTTGTCACTGCCTTCGGTTGTAATCCTCCCACACTACCCGGCGTACCTTCTTAAGCCCTGATACTTAGATCTGGCGAACAATAAAATAACATGGTCTCCCCGCAGCCCGGTTCACATCCCATGGTGAAAATCCTGCTCCAAATGCTGAATGCCATCCATACCTGTTTCCCCAACAAGGACAAAATAGGGAGCAAAAAATTAATCGGAGGCAGTCCGACCTATCTAAGAAAAGTGAACTTTTATTTACAGGCAAATTCTGACTGTCTAGTTTGTTCACTATAGAATTGTAACAATGATTTATTCTTTTTAAAAGAAGATATGTTGTAGCAGTTAGGGGGAAAAATTGATCCTAAGTATAAACTGAGATTATTCAGTGACACTGGGGGAAGAAGCATTCTGCACTTGGCCAGAAGTGTGTTTTAAATTGTTTTATATTACAAGACTGAGCTGTCCAGAATGGCAGCTGGCTCCAAACTTAAAAAAATACTGATACTATGTTATCCTAATCAATGTATGAAACGTGGAGCCAGGGAGGACAATGAAATTCATAAATTTATATCGAATTCCCCATACACTGGCCTGCATCCAAAGGGCTACTCTGAGAACTCCCTTTAGGTTCATAATCGATTGGGTCCCCTGGGCACCCAGGGCAAGTATTCCCGGTTGCTTCTCTGGGGAAGGTTTTTGGGTAAAATCCAAAATAAGTTCTAAAGTATATCCACTGAAATGAATGGAACTTAAATTAGTAAGTGTTTACTCTAAGTAGGTCTTACATTGCTTTGCTCTTGGAATCCTGGCCATCACATCAAAGCTTTTTCTGTTTTCCCAATTATATGTAGCAAAACAATAAGACAAACATTCTCACGACATATTGCTTCCACAGCGAAAAGAGAAGGGAGAATATGTAGTTAGAAGAATTTATCTCTGGCTGCAGGCATCCGCTCTAGATGTATGTTCATTAACTCTCGCCCCCCTGCCTGCAATCTTCAGACCTAGGAAAAGCGCCAGGTTTCATTCCCAAGACCCTCTCCACTCCCGGGGGTGGGGGGGACGCCCCGAACTTCGTGACCGTGAAACAATCGAAGATGCCTCCATGGTGAGACTTCCTGGTAGGAATAAAGGGCCACAGATTCGCCACTTTCGGCCTGAACCATGGGCCCTTCGGCTTTCAGAGTGTCTCATCGCCTTTCCCGGGAACAAAGGACTCCTGCGGATGGATCTAGATTTAATCATGACTATCTTTGGTCTCATGGATTTCAATTAATCCAAGGAACCGAATATGAATCCGACTCCTGACTTCCCTCTCTTTGGGAAAACGCTTTTATCCTATCAACTGCTGCAGTGTTGGTCTCTTTTCCCATCTACAATTCAGCCTTCTTCAACCAGGTACCATCCGGCTAGGCTGGACTACAATTCCCCTAATCCCCAGGCAACAATTCCGTGGCTATAGTTACAGTCCATCACATCTGCAGGGCACCAGAGAAAATATCCACTGTCAGTCTTACATAGAGTAGACTCATTGAAATTGATGGAGCTTAAGTTATTAGAACTGCTGAGCAAGACGGTCATGGATAAGACATTTTGGACGGCTTTCATTTATAAGGTCGCTGTAAATCGGAGGTGACTGGACAGCCCGTAATAACAACTCCATGTAGGATCTAGTATTTGTAGAACTAACACTGGATACCATCCCAGGATGGGGAAAGCTGCTCTAACCAAAAGTAGTGATGGCATCAGAGGACTTTGGAACTGGCATCCAGGTCTACAATCAGCAGAATGGGAAGGAGGGGGCCCAAATGCAGCAGCACAGTTGGTCCAGGCTGCAGTGAGGACATAGCTGAGCTCCGGGTGTTGCTAATGCATCGCTCCCCAGGACCTAAAGGGGACTTTCTTCTCTGAGGAGCCCTATCATAGAATGCTCCACACTCTGCACCGGTACCTTGTGCCGTCTCAAATACTGTCAGGCATGGTCCTTGCAGAAGGGTAAGCAGAAATTCAGCTGGGATGCTTCAGATGTTTTGGACATCGACTCCCATCAGTCCCGTCCAAGAGAGACCAATAATGAGGAGTCATAGGAATTGTGGTTTGAAACGTGTGGAGGATACGCATTTAGGAAAGGCTACAATTAGCGGTCTGGAGATGCAACAGCGAGCATTCCCATTCCTGATGTACTTCTGTCTAATCTGCAACTTTTAAGGGTACAAGGACCTCACCACGCAAGCAAGACAGCGCGGTGGCAAGTCCTGAGCTGGCAGATGGGGCGGGGCGAAGCGGGGCAAGCCGTATGTTAAAAATGCACAGGAAGGAACAACGGGGCGGGGATCACGTTTCTGAACACACAATTTTAAACAGTGAGACCCATATAGGTTAGTAATACTGATCTTCCTTCATCTGTGGTGCCCGGATAGCAGAGTGGCGCACAGGGTAAATGCTGCTTGGCCAGAAGAACTTGCCTAGGAGCAAGCTCCTTCGAATTCCTTGGGGCTTACTTTTGAGAAAGACAGTCAGACCTTTTCTCAAACTCTGCTCAGCCACAAATTTAGTGGGTCGATCTCGGGTCACTGTCCCGCTCTCAAGCCAAACTATCTGACATGGTTACTTGTAAAGTTAAATGAAATGGAGGGGAATTATTTTGTTCTTCTGATGAAAAATGGCTGGTTTAAAATGCACCCCATAAATAGATCGATAATGCTGGGGTGGTGGTGGTCCTGAATGTATTGTTGAATGCGAGAGTTTCTTTTATTAATGATTATTTTATCTACATATCGCCTCCCCCACCCCCGCACGGAACTCAAGGCAGCTTAGATGACCCTCCTCCTTTCCATGTTATCCTCACAACAACCCTGCAAGATAGGTCAGGCTGAGAATGAGCGACTGGCCCAAAGCCACCTATGGAGTTTTCTGGCCGCGTGGGGACTAAAACCCAGATCTCCTGAGTGCCACTCCAACACGAATTGCTGCACCACGCTGGCTCCATGAGGCAAGATAGTATTTTCCTCACCGTTCTTGGGAACGGCATTGAAAGGGGCAGCCGGTGATATTTCCTTCCCCGCTATTCTGGGCTCATCCTGAATACGTCCTTGTCGGACCTCGAAGTCAATCCCTGAGAGAAGGGAAGTACAGGGGCAGCTCCAGAGCTGCCAGGAGTTCCCTGACCCCAGACTGGTCGGTGCTCAGAAAATGTCCATCCGGGCTCGGAAATCAAAGTCAGCCCTGGAGTCCTGTGCCCTGGGGTAAGTCCAGTGCTCGGAAATGTCCCACTGGACCCTTCATACCTTCCTTCGAGTAAGCAGGCTGCATCTCTCTCTCTCTCTCTCTCTCCCTCTCTCACTCTCTCTCTCTCTCTCTCTCTCTCTCTCTCTCTCTCTCTCTCTCTCTCACACCCACCCACCCACCACCCTGAGCACCCATTAGTAGAAAAGCTGGATACAAATCGCCCCCCCCCACACACACACCCATTTGAGGCCCCAGACGCTCTCTTCATGCGCACCTCGTAAAGAGATACATGTTTCCAAAGATGTCTGAAGATAAACAGATTTCCAAAAATAAACCCCGGGAATCCACCAAACGATGGCTGTTGGGAGGAAGCGGTACAGCCATCTAAGAGACTGGACTGGGGTTCCTTCCAGGAAGGCCAGGCTGAGCACCTCCGCGAGAGCCTTGCTGCGAGTCACTCCGGATGCACCCACGAACCGCGCGTGAACCAAGTCAACAGATTCCAGCTACTCAACGGATCGGCGTATTAGCCCGAGGTTAAGCGCCCGGAACCTCAGGAGGACTTACTTCCAAGTCTATATGCACTGCCGGAGGACTTGAGCTGTGCACTAAAGCTGATCCTGAGCAAAGGGACTCAGAGGGACCAACCGCACCAGCCGCGGCGCCTGGTCAGAATCATTCGCTGAGGTTCAGGTACCCAGTAACATCCTTCAACCCCTTTGCTATACTGGCCACCGTGGTGAACGCCTGGGCAGCTTTCCTTAACCGGTGGCCTCCGCTGTGTAGGACTACTCTGCTGGAATTTACGGGAGGTGCAGCCCAGCACGTCTGGAGACCACGGTCACAGGGCACGCCGCGTCAAGCGATGGAGAAAGGTGGACTTTGCACGCCTGGAAGGACTGCTCCCAGGGAGCGAGCCTGATTTTGCGGGCTGAGGCGCAGTGACTAGCTCGAATTAATTACTTCGGAGTCAACGCACGACTCTGGAGACCGGAGGAAGCGCGCACGGAGGCGCACACCGGTGCCCTCTTCCCAGCTATCGCGGCGCAGTGTCGTGTGAGCGCCTTGGCGGACGTGCAGAGCACGCTGCTTTTTGGCACAGGCGAGGGCGTGGAGCGAACGGTCCCCGAAGCGTCCTCTTCGCCCGCCCCGCCCGCCCCGCCCGCCCCGCCGGCAGGCAGGCAGGCAGGCAGGCAGGCGCGTCGCCCGGTCCATCCCGCTCCCGTCCTGCCATCTTGGTGGCCATTGTCTCTTGGGCAGGGGAGGGCCATTCCCGGCCCTCCAAGGAGCGAGCGACGGTCAGCGCCCTGGCGGGATCCCCAGGGGCCGGGACGCCGCTGCGCCGGGCGATCGGCCTCGGGAAACAGAGGCCCGGGAGAGCCACGCCGGCGCGGACCGGCGGGCCCGTGCTCCGCTCCCCTGCTCCGCTCGGCTCGGCGTCTCTAGCTCCCTCGCCCAGTCCTCGCTTAGGTGCTTTGGACCGCTTTGTTGCCAGTAGCAACCACACCGGCGCTGTGCTCCGCCGCCGCTGCCGGCGACTCGTCTGTGACTCCCTCTTTCCCTCTCGCCCAGTCGAGCGCTTCTGCTTGTCCCTGCCCTGCCCGGCCCGCCCGGCCATTGTTCCGCGGTCCCCGACCTTTGTTATGCGCAGGAAGGACTGAATTCTGCAGGTGTGCGCGTAAGAGAAAGAATTATTGCAGCTCTTGCGGATGGGGCCAGCTGGATAGGCCAGCCTTCTTCGAGCAGGTGCCTTTCGGCTGCTTTGGACGACATCGCCCATCATTCTGGACGGTGCTGGCTGTGGCTGTGGCCCGGGGAGCTGAAATCCAAAATCTTTGGAGGGCACCAATGGCAGATCAATAAATGATAGAAAGATAATTGCAGAAAAGCAAGGGAAGAGAAGGTCCCAATATTGCACATCAACATTTATTTGTTTTTCTCATAATGATAACCTGCACTTTTTCTTCTTGCCAGAAACCCAAGATGGCCTATATATTCCTCCTCCTAATTTTATTCTCACAGCAACCGTGTGAAGTAGGTTAGTCTGAGTCTGTGACTGGTCCAATAGCACCCACTGTGCTTCGTGGTTTAGTAGGGACTAGCATTGGGACTTGGGAGATATGGGTTCAGTCCTTTCATCACTAAACCACACTGCCTAGATAACCAAGACCCTGGCTGCCTCAGAGCTCTTGAATTCCTTCCTCTTCCCTATTCTTCCGTCTTACAAGGGTAACAACTCATCCACAAGTACACACGTAGGATTGTGTACTGACTGCAACCTATACTCTCTATGCTGCCTTCTTAATGCCTTTTTTGTGGCTGAGGATCGGCCAGCAAACCTGAAGACAATTTGTGGCATGAGATGGCAAAACCCAGCTACTCAGAAATAAACATGCATTGCTTGTCAGCCTCTTCAGTGCAACTGAAAGGAATACCAGGAAAGGTCTGAGGCTTTTTACTCCAAGCCTAATCTCCAAGTTATGTGGATGCAAGCCTAAGATATGATTGGATTCCATAGCCACACATATGGTACAAATGATCTTGAATCCAGTTCCAATGGCCCTAAGTGGGAAATATAAATGGAAATACATGTAACTTTGGAAAAGGCCTATGTGTAGATGGCTGCCTTTGGTTTCATACTCTTGGAAGCATGAGAGGAGAATTATCGTTCTACTATTTTGTGCATTTCTCCTCTGTATCAACAAGATCTACCCAACTGTGCTACTCTAGGGGCAAGTCAGGCTGAAGTCCTAAGCATACTTAGTGAGAAGTAAATCCCATTGGGCTTAATAAAATTTACTTCTGAGTAAACATAGTTAGGTTTACATTGTTAGGCTCTAAAATAGTACCAGGGTCAATCTGTAGTATTAGAATTCTGCAGGTGTGCACACACACACACAGAGTGTTACCTTATTAAGCTTAGTCATACACTGGCACACATATATTCAGAAGTAAACTTCTTTGATTTCACTGAGATTAATTTCAAAGGAGGCATATCTTGACTGCAGCTCTACACATACTAGAAGTATAGCACTAGAAGTAAGTGCCACTGAACTTAATAGAACTTTCTACTTAGTGAGCATGCAAGGGCCTGTGATGTTATTCAGGAACAGGACCATTAGACATAGTGAATTGCATCCAGCAGTAAACCTATTTAGAGTAGTTTGAAAGCTAGGCTAGCATTGGATACAACCCAGTGGAAATGCCAGTTGACTGCAGGATGGGGAGGGGGACTTCATCACTGATTCCTTACCTATATGTTTATTAGCCAGCTTCGGTGCTGGAGTGGATTGTCCAGCCTAACCGCAGAATAATGGAAATCTTGGGAAAGCAGGAGGCAGGATACGTGACCCTTCTGAACGGATGGTCTAAGCCGAATATGACGCATCGTCTGTCTGCCGGTATAGGAAATACTGTCGCCTAAAGGCCAACTCTATTTCTTTTTGTTTTTACCTCTCAACTACTTTCGATTCCTATGACACACCAGCCAGGCCGGTGGGCCGGTTTGTCTCTGTTCAAGCAAGATCAGGAACTTGACGTTGTTTATAGCGGGCACCATCCCTCCCAAGTTAAGCCCTCGTGTCGCCCTCCGATCCGAAGCAAGTCATACTCAGGCATAAAGGTAACGGGACTCCGCTTCCCGGGAGCTCTAACCTCAAATTAAACAGGAGAGGGTTAAGCGCTTTCCCAAGACGATCGGTGCGACGGAAAGGACTAGATTTTGGCTGGATCTTATTCTAATGCATAGCCACCGTCCCCAAACACTTCTCCCCGCCCCTTCTCTCCCACTAGGCAAAACGTCCGGATTTAAACTGGTTTACCTTCGGAGGAAACGCAAACATTTTACTCCCACTTAACTGGGGTTGTGAATGAAGCATTACCCCGCGCCGCAAGCAGTCGGTCTGCCCCGCAGTTCAGCCAACATTTTTAGCTTTAAGCGCCTGTCTCCTTAAGCGCCTGTCTCCTCCAATCCAGAACACATTTATGGAGACGTGAACATGGCGTTCAACTTTCTATTTTCAATGGTTTTGCGAGGCTACCTGGGCTTGTATAAAAGAGTCATCCGCTGGCAAAGGTGTTGCCGCTGGCTCGTGGGAGATTGTGCTCATAAATTCCCAGCCAGCACCACTTTGGCTGTCCCCTGAATAGCACCAGTTCCACGTCCGCAAACCGAGAACATGGTCTTCCTTGCTGAAATTCCACGAAATTAACATCGACCTACCTGCAGCCAAAGCATAACAGCAAGAATAATGAATCAGCGGCTTCGCATAGAAACCAGAGCCTCATGCTTCTGGAGAAATCGACCTGGGAAAGACCACTGCTTATCAGATAAGCAGCGATGCAGAAACTGCAGGGACGGCCAAGAGAAGAGTTTTGCATTCATCTCCGCAAAAACCGAAATGGTTTTTCGGGCTCAACAAGAACCCTCTCAGTTTTTTAAAACCAGATCAGCAGCAACAAAAGACAGGTTCTTCTCCCAGCTCCATTCCTGGTCGATCCTCAGCGCAGTGGGATTACTTCAGCCACTACTCCTGGGACTTCATCCAAGAGTTTACAGCTGGTTTCTCTCTCTCATTCAGAGCTCATCATTCCACTAGTGCTCTCCCCCGCCCCCGCCCCCGCCCCACTCCATTCCAGGTACCCTCCCCACCATGCTTTCTAAATGTTTTGGATTACAAGTCCTAGCATTCTTGACTATTGGCCATACTGACTGGAGCTGATGCGTACTGGATTTGCAACCATCTGGGAGGCACCAAGTTGGGGAAGGCTGCTCGAAGATGTACTCCGCTTGCAAGTGGTGCCATTCAAGTAGGTCTGCAGGGCAGAAGCTCAAGGCCCCACTCAGCAGAATGAAACAGGGGGCAGGCTGATAAGCAGAAGGTCTGGCTTACCACGTTTTGAGGTGAAGTCCTGCTATCTAAAGAAGACAACCCTTAAAACCATGAATTCTGAAGCAATTTAGGATGCAATCCTATCCTGTTTCAACAGAATATATCTTACAACACCAAGTACCCCCAACCAGCCAAGCTGGTAATTGTAGGACTACAACTTCTGTTGAAAGAAGCAGGCATCCTAAATTGCCCCAGAATTCATGCACCACTGCTGGTAGGGTGGGGGTGGCTAATACTCAGCCCAGAAACTATTGCCAGAAAGACAGAGGCTTGGATTGATGTCCATTGGCATCTGGCAGAAGCCACACTGTCTTGCCTCATCCATATATGTTGAGAATGTGCTTCTAATAAAGTGCTTTGCTTCCTATTTGGCAGTCAGCCCACTTGTTTCAATGGGAAATACTTCAAAGTAAAAAAGAGAAAATAATACATTTGAGTGGGATTTGGATGCAGGTTGGCTGAAATCAACACATTCTAGCTCAGTTGCCTGGTGGGTCAGATTGGATACTAAAACAGAGAAAAATTCTCTGCATTTTCTCTGTTCCTAAGTAATGCATAGATGGAGATAAACAATCTACTTTACAATGTGCAAATGGTAAATAATTTGTATGTGTCCACCCAGTTTTGAGGCTAAAATGGTCTCTCGGGTTACCACACAAGGGACTGCAGCAATCTTTTGATCTGGGTGAGTTAAGGAAGAAGCAAAGTTCCAGTCTAACTGAGGGCTGAATGCAACATAGCACCTCACCTGTGAATATTTAAATAGCACTGCCTTTTTCTCATTACAAGTAACCCTTTTGGTGACTCAAGGAATGAAATATTTCAGCAGCAAAATATTACTGAAATACACAATTTCCTTGACCAACTTCGAAGAGTCAGGATAGCACCCAACCTAAAGGATAAATTCCACACAGAGTAGACCCATTGAAATAAATAAGACTTCATCATGTCTAACTTAATTCCATGAATATACTCTAAATAGGACTTGTGCCAGATTTTACCCTAAGGCTTCAATAATATTCAACACACTCTAGTTCTGATGAGAATCTAACCTATTGCATAGTGTGAGACTTCTGAGTAAAATATGTTTAAGGCTGCCTGCCTGATTGTAATCAAGGAAATTTCCAGTGCATATTTTATTTTATTCCACTTGATACTACTTTTCTGTAAGTGTAAACAAAGTAGGGATACCAGTGCCATCCTACCTTACAGGTGTGTATGACAAAGATTGCTGTATTAATATAAAGAAAGCATTTTGCACACTCAAGCATTATACAAGTGCTAAGGATGGTTTTGTCTGTTTCCTAAGGCTAGCATGGTATATTGGCTGGAAGGCTTCAAATCAAAGCTTGACAAGGCAGGATACATGTTATATGTGCATTTATAAATAATTTCCTTTATACATATAGAGGTCATGTGTGCATATGTGTGTTTCTCAATGGCTGTGCATATCTACATACATGCAAATCAAAGAAAAAGAGCAAAAACTCAGAATCCTTTAATCTGAATTACCTAATTCTTTAACAATCTGGTTCTACTCACACTCATGGATGTTCCTCAGCCCTTCAAGATCTAATTATGGGTGAAGGGTATCAGAGTATGGAATCCAGGAGTAGTAACTGTACCAAATTAACCAAACTGGAGTATGAGGGTGCTGTGTTGTATATGCAGAATTTATCTTGATTGGCCCATAAATTGAAACCAGCCACAACAGGGCTGCAACTTGGCAAAGCCTGAGGTTCCCCTTCTGTGCTTCAACGTTTAAGAGCCAAGCCAAAAAAAAAAAGGGGGGGGGACCACCCACCAGATTGAAACCAGATCAAGTCCATTGACATTAATGGAGTTAGTATAGTGATCCACAACCCACTTAAATGGCACTCCTATTATGTTGTCCTGCCATAAGTGGCAAATTGGTCGAGGCATAAAAAATGCTGCTGGGATTGGCTGTACTTCAATTCTGAGAGTGAATTGCCAACTGGTGCACTTCCTATAGGACTAAGAGATTGCTGTACTTACAACCCAATTAAACAGACGGGCTTGGACACTAATCAAATGACTACATTCACAGTAAAGTTCAGCAACAATAAACATGCTGAAAGTCTACGTATTTCAATGAATTCATAGATCAGACTGTCCTCTGGGCTGCCTTGTGTGTTTCTGTGCCTTTATTTTGAGAGAGCTAATGTCACATGTAATGGCTAAAGACACATTTCTATGCATTCTAGGAAAAGAAGTCCTACAACTCCTGGCAAACCCTAGCCAGCATTGCTAGCTGGCTAGGATTTGCCAGCTTTTATTTTCTCTAACCATGCATAGGACTGTGCTCTAAATCAAAGAGAAGTGATCCAAGAGATTGATCATAACTATCTTGCCTATGCCTAACCTTTTCTTGAAAAAATTTGGAACAGGGATGGTATATCTTTCAAGACTTTTATAATGGTTACTGTAATAACATTCTATTATTCCCTAATTTTGAAGTAGATCTCAGACCAAGTATTTCAATTACCAGACTATTTGTGGTTGATGTTTAATGGATATTCCCTTAAACTTCTTGAAATCTTAATAGGCCAGACATTCACTTTCAAAGCTGATTCCAATTCCAAGCCTACACACATTATCTTAGTTCCTTTGTTTCTTCAGTACTTGAGTAAGAACTGAGTTAAATCTGCACTGGGCTTCATTTGGCCAAGATTGTTTCACAGCTTCTTTAACTGTGGAATAGGAAGCAGCCCTTGATAGAAGACCTCAGGTCTGAAGCATATGTAGGCTAACCTTATGTCCTTGGAAATAAGTGTAACTGAAAAAGGGCTTACATGTAAGTAAATGTACTTAGAATCGAGGTGTTTAAAGTATCACCATGCTGATAGACTGTTTTGTTTGTTTTGAATGTATCTTTTTTAATATCTGGGAACCACAAACAATTCTAGCCATCTTTTTCTAGACTGTCCCAATTCAGACTACATTGTGCTTTTGTACTGAGTGTGGGGGCTCCTGTGTGTTTGAATGCAGAAGTGGGACTTGGAATTGTATCTCCAAAGGAGAAATATAACAGAGCTGAGAAAAGGCTAGTTTGGGAGAGGGTGCAATGAAACCCTGGTGTTCATTATGCAAGCAAGCATGTATGTATTTCATACTTTGAAACTGTTCCACTGAAGTGAATGGATCCAACATCCAATCATTTCTTACAGGTGAGGAAATACAGGTAAGTATTTGTACATATGTGCACACACACACAGTCTCTCACAAACAACCTGAAAATAAATGTGAATCAGACCTCATCCACTTCAGTGGAACTTTATTTTCAAGTAGATTTCCTTAAGGACTGTTGCCATTCACAAAATGTTTTCTGTGGTACTGGCTGTCCCTTCCTATTTCAAACCTCCTTTGTATTCTGCAAAAAGAATCACCTGTTTTTGTTTGATAGAGACCATTCCTCATTTTAGCATTTCAGGAATCAAATGAAGAGCATTTCCCTGGAGTGGAACATTTCTATTTTAGAGGTACTACTGAAACTACAGAGATATTATTCCCAGGTCAAATGTTTATGATCTGGGTGTGAAAATCAACTTTTCTTCCCCTTTTCTAAACTTTGCAGTGATGCTGAGGGAGATATAGACAGCCCATTCAACTCCAAAGCAAAAGTATTTCTTTCAATTTACACTCAGCAAATGTCTGGAAAATGTGATAAGTTCTGAAGACCTGATAGTGTAATAGAAGTTATGAAAACAATAAGTGGTAACAGTATCTACACTGGGGTGGTTTGTAACACCCAGACATTGGACAAATATGGCTATTCAGAATTACGCCTCATTTCAGTGCTGCTTACTCTCAAGTTTAGCTATGCAGAGGATTGCATCCTTAATAAATTAAATACTGAACAGTAGCTTTCAAAGCAAAGATGTAATGCTTCTGGAATAGCCATTAAAAGCAAAGTGAAACTTTTTGAGAATGTTGTTGATGTTGGAAATCATCTGGTTTTGTTTTTTTGTTTTTTGCTCATTTTACTATTAATTAATTTAGTGCTACACAAAGTTTGGTTATCTCACCTTATAAGATCAATTATGAAATAGAGTTGCCGTCCCCCACCGCCATAACACACAGGCAAGATCCATTCTTAGGAAAGCACTTTAGTAAGTCTTGCTCATTTCAGTAGGAGAATTAGACACCCACATCTCCCATTTTGAAAGAAATGAGACAAAACTGCAAAGTAACCTGGCAGCAGATTTCTTTGAACACAGTGGAACTTAAGTTCAAAGCAGATATTCATAAAATTGCAGCATTAAAAGAGCTTACCTATATTTGAGGGAATGTCCTAGTAATTCTAATAATTTTTCTTCCATCTATTACATTAAGGAATGCAGGGGAGGAGTGAGAAAGAGTGTGGAAGTTATCTTCAATGGAAATATGAAATAAAATAGGTTGTCAAAATGTATTATATCTTACACTTTTTTTTGCTTCCAGCACAACGATCCTACCTACACTTATTTGCAAAATTCTCACTAAAATCTACAATGTTGATTCCCAACTACATGCAAGCATGAAGTCCAAGCTTTCTATCTTTCACTTATGCACTATGCATTATCTCAGAAGCAATGCTTGCACATATTTTTAATTGGCCTAGTAGTACTAGGGTGGTAATAACAACAACAACAATAATACACAATTAGAGAACATAGTCAATATTTGCCTTTTTCTCAATATAGCTGACAAGTAATTGGATTTAAGTTGAGGGCTACCTCAGTCTAACTCTCATACACTTAGAAATGAGTCTAATAGATTACTGCAAATCAGACCCAGATAATTGGGTCAGGTATGTATCTGCTGAGATAGTCAAGCAGTTCCGCTTAACTGATTTGTGAATGAAGCTGTCACAATCCTCTTGAAGCTATTTGCTCGGACATCCACCCCAAGAGGAGCTATTTGGGAATAGCACCATCACTGAGAACTCCAGCAGGCTAATAAGCGATGCCTGCTTACCGCCCATGACTATTACTAGGACGCAAGAGTGCATCGGATCGCTGTTTTTAATTCCTAACTGCTTCCAGTTTAATAGGATTAAAGTAGTCTGTGGTCTGCCGAAACGTTATCTTTTAATACAGAAGAACCGCTTTCCTATCATCGTTTTGTAGGTAGGTCAGTACTCATGGAAACCTTCCTTCGTACTAACGTCCTAAAGGATGGGGGGAAGCAGAGCAAGTATTTTTGAGAACATTGCAGTACACCTTTCAGTCTGGATTGTGCTCTGTTGCGAGAAGAAAGGCAACCACCATTGGACGCACTGCAGAAACACGTCCGTGCTCACAAGCGCTCGGGACGAGCCTCGCTGGGTGACGCGTCACGTCCTGAGCGAAGCGAAGGCCAATTTTAAAATCGAAAGACGCTTCGGGAGCTGCGCATGTGCATTGGCTGTCGCAAGCAACTGGGGATTCTTTCTACCGTGTATGTATACACGGTCTATACTCTTTCCTTGAGGTTGAAGCGGGGTGCAATTTTTCCAGGGATTTTTCTGTAGCTTCAGTCCAGAATCGCTCTCTTTCTTTTTAAGCGGTAGAAAGAGGAATATTTGGACAAATGGATTAAAGGATCGGCACTGAGTGCGAGAGGTGACATCCAGTGCAACACTTACCCCGGAGTAAATCTTACTGCCTTCAGCAGGATTTACTTCTGAGTAAACGTACATAGGATCGGGCTGCAAAAGGTCGGCGATGGACGGTTGGCTCGGCTTGGGGCCCTTTTTTTGCTTCCTTCCTTTCCAGGGAATCAATACTGGTGTGCAGGTTTTGTCTCTCGCCTGCTCCCCTTCGCCGCCAGGGGCCTGCCTGGTTGAGCCGGGCGCTGAGCCGGGCTGGGCTGGCAAGTCTCTGCCAGGAAGAAGTCAATCACCGACACTAGCCAGCGACCTGACCACGCCGCCCCCTCAGGGCTTGGCGGAGCTCCGCGGCCTCTTCCGCCACTTACCCCCAAACGCCGGGCTTTTCCCTGTGCCAAAAGCCCTGGCTGGTCGGGAAACCTCTTCGCGAGAACGGAGAGACCCCGATCTCGCTTTCAAAATCTGTGTGGGTAGTGATCTGCTTTCTCTTTTCCCGGACTTACTGCCTCGGCTGGTGGAGGTGATTTTATAAACTTGCTTCGAAGTGGTACTGCTTCAGTCAGTGCTAAGGCTTGACTGGAAATGAGATGTGTTTCTACTTCAGTCTTAGTCTTAAAAGCAGGAAAAATTTTACAAGGAAGCAGGACTGTGAGTGCCTCTGGATCCGGTTGCAGTGCTGCCTGCAGAAGCCTATACATGTTTATTCAGAAGTAATTTCCGCTGCATTGTATGGGACTAATTTCTATCTACGCGTATAGAGAATTGCAAAGCTCAGTGCATGCATGTGCTTAGCTGTTTATCTCCTTCTAACTTTGCTTCCCACTGTAACTAAACTTGGCCCCAGAAGGTGGCTTTCCTTGGCACAGTGCAGGTGTCGGGTGGCAGAAAATGCACGTTTCTTCTTTTTAATTGGCAAAGCCAAGCTTTTTGCCCCCGCGGATGGGGCAGAATGCTCCGAACAAAAAGCGCCACAGCGGCACTCCACGAGGAACACCTGAATATCAGGTGGGAGTGTAGAGGCTCTTCTTTATCATGGGGTGGAGGGAGAATACTGTTCTACATGACGGTGTAATTTCGGCTAAATCGGATACCTGTGAAATTTTAAGAGGACATCTAGTATACTTGCATCAGGAAGGGAGATAGCCTCGATTAGATAGTTTTCTACACCTCTGGCTTGCTCAACCTAAGTATTAAAAAAAAGTTATACTCCTCAGTTTATGAATTGTGCATAGTATTGTTAAATATCCTTTCAGCTTTGGTTCTTATATGAAATCTGAGGTCTTTGTATGGTGAGAGAACATCAGGTCTGCATTTAAAAGGTCTCAGGTTGGCATGTTCAGGGTTAGGAAAGGCCATTTTGGAAACCTTGGACAGCTGCTGCCATTCAGTATCGATAGACCAATTATTTTAAGGAGCCGACTTTTGAAAGATGAAGATGAAAGATTTTGAGTGGGAGAAGCTATGTCCACCCTTTCACAGAACAGCTGCTGGAAATGTTGAATTTAGGAAGGGTTTATTCACAGTCACAGGAATTTAATCCTGAATGAGGTGTGCCTGAACTCAAAATGCTCTCAGTTCTTAGGGCATAGGCTTGAAGTGAAACATTTGGATTTTAGAAACCTGATATGCACAGGTTACAAGCCAGTGCTTCACTTTGACTTCTTTCCTAGAAGTGTCCAACAAAGTGCAAAAGTTAGTACTGCTAACTTATGTTTTAAATTCTTGCATGACTAGCCACATGACAACTACTCAAAAGGAAAAAAACACAGGTCACCTTTCCACAGGTAAATTCTTAAGACTTTTTCCTGGGTGCAAGAAATCACATATAATCTGCTGTACAATGATTAGTTGTGGCACTATATCCACAGGTTCCTCCAACATGAGGAATTTTGTTGTACGTGAAGTGGTCATGATGCCACCTGGATGCAAGGTTGGAGATACTAGGCTAGCGCTTTTATCATATATGGAAAGGTTTTTTTTAAAAGTAAACTCAGAGTTGTGTGGTTCAGTTCTTGCAAGGAATACAACATCAGTAGTTTAAAAAAAGTTGAGGAGGGAGAAATTTGAAAGAATTTACTCAGCAAAGTTTTAGGAACCCTCTGGGTTGTAAAGAAACTATCTTCAATACTATTGCATTGGCCTGGTGCAAGATTTACTTTACCTTACAGATGCAGCCCAAAGCAGCAGTGCATATCTGTAACTGAATCCATACTGTAATCTCACCAAGGACTGCACAGAGCTGAAGAATGGACACATGAATTTAATTCACTGGGCACACTGGAGCAGCTCAAACTTGCCCAAGGTGGGGAGGGGGGAGAGGAAGAAAAAACCCACAAGTGTTAACATAATTGGGTTTATTTTTCTTGAAATTGGAAATTGTAATCAGATCCCCTGACCACGCAAGGCCAAAGTGATCCAGGTTACCTGCTCTGTGGATCGTGTCAAGCTCAGTTAAACCTGAGTATAGGTAAGGGTACTTGAGCTTCCATGGGTTTAAAAATGACAATGTAGAGCAATCCTATGCAAGTCTCCTTAAAAGTAACTTCCCTGAGCTAAAGTGTGAACTTACATCCAGGTAAGTATGTTCTGTCGATACTGAATTAAAGATTAGTGAATGTGCTTTGGTTAAATAGTACTATCCAGTAGTGAATAAAGTGTTTGAGATTGTGTAAATCGCTGAATTTCAATATTTTCTAGAATTGTTTCGCGTTCAATCAACATTTAATGCGCTAGTTCCTTTGTAACTGAAGGGTATAATCCTAAAGGCACCTACTGGCCAATAGAATCTTCTTGAGCTCGGTGGGACGTCCGAGAGGCTTAGAGCGCAACCCTATGCGTGTTTAAGCATAAGCGTTGACACTCCTAGTATAGACGAGTCAGCCACTTATCTCTCCTTTAACATTCTCATTATTGCGCCCTTAGGATTTTGCTGCATCATTGCATCCTCTCTTTCTCTCCCGTACACACACTCTCAACGGAGCGATGAAGCGCTACTCCCCCTCTTGGTTCCATGGCAGGGCTCATATCCCTTCCCGATCCTAAACGTGCTTACTCTGAAGTGATTCGATTGTTTCACTGGGTCGATGTTTCCTTTTTCCGGTTAAATAGCAACGCAGCAACCACGCACGCCGCCTTAAATCCAAGTACTCCCTTTGAATTACGCCGAGAAGCTAGAAAGGGACGAAAAAAATCCAAGTCGTAAACCCAGCGCCCTGTGCCTTCTAGCCGGGCTAGGCGCAGAAAGATTAAGGCCCAGAGCGAAGGAAAAATGCGATGAAGACACTGCAGCGGAACCTGCTTGGGCTGCGCCGCTTGCAGCTGTTCGCAAGGTCCCCCTGGGCTCGTCCTTCTAGGCCGGCGATAGCCTCCCTCAAGGCGCAGCCGGCTAGCGGGACTGGTGCATGCCCGTCTGATGTCACAATGAGGCGCAGGCTGCGGCCTCTCTCCCGCCCCTTTATGGCGCCTGCTTCCGTTTGGTTACCTAGGAGAAGGATACACACCGCAGCCCAAACTGAAAAGGCCTCGGGGAACGGCAGAAGGGCCCTAGCTGCAGATTCCCGATAGCACTTTAGATTGGCGGCGCCGGGCAGATCTATTGAGTGAAAGGACGTCAAGGCAAGGGAAAGACCTCGTCCCCAGACTTGCAGGGAGATCAGGGTGCAGCCCCAGCCGAAGTCACTGTGGTTCCCGAGACTTTCAGAACCCTGTGATCAGCAAGAACTATGAGCCAGAGGCAGGTCTTACAAGGTACCTTTAAGGTTGGCTTTTGTGTATTGGAGGTATTACACTGCTTGGTTTCATATAAATAAAAGAGTGCAAGCTGCAATCGTGTACATGTCTATGTTCAGTGGGAATTAGACAAATATGCAGAGGATTGCAGCCAAAGAGTCTTGTGGGGTTGGTCCAGACTTAGACATATTTAAGAGACCCATTGAAATCAGTAGGAGTAACATTCATTCATTCATTCATTCATTCATATATTGCCCAATTCTTGAGGCACCTTGTATCCATCTTAAAGTCTGACACTTTTTTCCCCTCTTCATTTTTTCCTTCTTTTGATAACATCTTTTCTGCTTAAAAAACCTGGAGATCTTGAAAGCAAGCACTTGTGATCTTGTGATTAGTCTGTGGATTTTAGAGTTTTACTTATGCACAACACAGCCACTTTTGCTTTTTGTAAAAGCATGGGTACTTGACATTTCTTATGAATGCTCCTTAGGTGGTCTACTAAAGTGTGAAGGTTTCTGGTGGGAAAACATCACTGAAATCCTCTGATCCTGTCTTCTTTCTTATTTGCAGTATTTGAACAGTATCAAAGAGCCCGAACACAGTTCGTCCAGACTGTGGCAGAACTTGCTACTAGGCCACAAAATATTGAGACCCTCCAGAATGCAGGTAAATAATGTTTTATAAGCTTTCCTTTGTCTTTCTGTGGAAGTAAGAGCAGTTTGGTACTTTGAACTTCCTGCCTTTTTAGATAGCCTAAAGATGGTCCAAGAAAACAATCAGGTAAGACATATGTCTTCATATGAAAGTCAGCTGGTACATTTATTTTACGTATCCATACAATGCACTAAGGGAACTCCTAACATGTGACTATTTTTGCCTGTTTGCAGGCTATTTCAAGTAGTGAAAGACTGAACAGGAGGTGAGGGGCTGTAATTCACCACTCAGTGATAACTCTTTCCATCTCTAGGCTGTGCTGTTCGGAAGAGTGTGGGGGGAGGTGAGAATGTAATTTAAAATTTAAATTTAAACCTAAACATGATAAAGTTTAATTTAGGCTCTTTAGATTAGGGAAGTGATGCATCCACTTTTGGGAGTCCCTACCTTAAGCAGCAAAGGAACAGTATTTGTTTCTCTGCTATTATTAAATTTCAAAGATAGAAATGTTTTCAGATACATAATGTATTTTTAATTTGATTTTTCCCAGAAAGGAAATATTATATTGGGAGAGAAAACATTGCTGATCAAGTTACATGATTAGGATTTTCTTTAATATGCATTTATAGCGCACAATTGCAGTTAAATACTTGGTGGTTAAAGATTATGAAAATATACCTTCACTGTAGAAATGATTTATTTATATTTAGATATTAGTAGTCAGACTGTTATCCTATACATTAACCTGGACATAAATGTCATTATACCCAATAGGGCTTACATCCAAGTATCCTCAGACTGCAGTTTTAAAGCACACTTGCTAGGAAGTAAAGATGGTTTAATATAATGGGATTTACTTCCCAGTAAATGCATAGGATTGTTCTGTTATGTTGCAATCCATATGTGGCTTGCATCTGGAAACAAGTGTCACTAAACACAGGAGTTACTTTGGGACAGGAATCCTCAAACTTTTTCACCAGCGGGCCAGTTGAAAGGTGCTGGTGCTGGGCTCTGACTGGAAAGGGAGTGCTGGCGGTGCACTTAGGCCCGGGAGGGGTAGGGGGAGGCGAGGCATGCGGCAAGAGGAGGCGAGGTGAGGTGGGGGTGGGCACGCACCGTGAGGCGGGCACACGAGGCAGCGGCTTGCTCGCTTGGAGGTTGTTTCCTCTGATCGAGCAAACCGCTGCCTCCCTGAGTGCGGGGCGAGGTGGGTGGTGCACGTGTGGGTGCGGGTGCGCACGCGGCAGGTCCAAATGGACATGGCAGGCCGGATCTGGCCCCCGGGCCGTAGTTTGAGGACCCATGCTTTTGGATCATAAGGTTATGCTGTTAAATCAATTTTACATAAATTGAACCATGCTCTCTAATTTGAGAAAGTTACAGTATCTTTTCTAATAGTTAATAGCAATGTGATTTGTACTCAAGGGCAAAAAAATTGATTAATATGGAAAAAGCTAATATGTGTTTGATTACTTCTTGATAAATCTTAAGACTGTTCATGCAGGTGAGGCCTGGTGCTCTCACATAGCAGCTGCGGATGTATACCGGTATCTGGATTGTACTAATGCAGACTGCAGATGGGAGTATGGATGAATGCTCTTTCATTCAAAAAAAGTATCAACAGTGAAATTCTATACATCTCTACTCAGATGTAAGTCCATTGAGCTCAATAGGCTTAATTTCAGATAAGTAGGTATAGGATTGCCGCATAAATAAATAACATTTCTGTATCTAGAAAATGATAGAAAAGCCTAGCTGTAATTGTGCATTCTTCTTAATGGGATTGCCTGGGATACCTTTCCTGTGGCTTGTGCTCAGATGGTCAGTAGTACTCAAGTGATTCCATATGCCTGATGAATTCTTCTTTTTACTTCCTGTGAAGAAACCCAACATCCTATTGTGATTGTAGAATTTAATATAGTACAATGCAATTTAAAATTACAGAGGGTATTTTAATATATGATTTCATTTCTAGCCTCTCCAGGAGGAGCTCTTATCAGTTTGTGTTCAGTCATAGGAGCAGAGGCATAAGAATGTGAAGTAGCCACTCAGATTTATAATTAAAGATGATAGAAACAAAAGATGGACTGATTTGTCTTTCTTCTTTTGCTTGTAATATTAGCAAGCCTGTGGAAGTTTGTAAGGCACTAAGGTTTCTATTAAATGCTAGTAACACACATCTTTTCAAAACAAGTTTTTATTAAAGTGTTCTCAGCAGGGTGGTTGGGAGAGAAAAAGAATACGCTTTTTAATCAGTAGGTTAGACCTTAAAATTAGGGGGTTAGTTCTAGACTAAGGTTACACTTCTGTGCATATAAGACTTATTTCTAGCTAAACACATCCGAGCCAACCATATTTTATTTTTGTCTAAACATGCATAGGATTGCTCTCTTAAGTAAGTTGTACTCTGGGCATAATCTTAAAGGATCATGGGCATCCAATGGAGCCTGGGAGGAGGGTGTAAGTGAGAATTGCCATGGCAGCCTCCTGCTTTCCAAAACTCTTGTCCATTTAAGCATTTTATACTGGCTTTCAAGGAGTGGAGCTAGAAAGATGGTGGTATCTTATTCCTCCCTTCTCTACGTCCTCCCCACGACCTGACCCTGTGCTGGCTGCAAGGTTGATCTTGTGACCTCTGAGGAGTTTAGGGAGAATGCTCCAAATTCAAAGTCCCAGCTGTGATCTCAGAGCAGTTTTCTGAGGTTAGAGCAGGAACTGCAAAGTTTGCTGTGGCTATCTGAACAGCCTTAGGATTGTGCACTTAGGCTACTTTGAAATCAGTGGGATTTAAATAAAATCACAACTAACTTTAAAATTTATTTCAGCAGGGTTTGAAGTAGCAACAACTTTGAGGATGCAATCTAGCATTTTAAAATATGTTTTATAGTTGAGGTTCTAAAAATGACTACATTTATTTATTTATTTATTTATTTATTTATTTATTTAAAACATTTCTATGCCACCCAGTCATGCCACAGCACCTCTGAAACACAAGATAAAAACACATTTATTTCACATTTCTATATCACCTAATATAAACTCTTATTTGTAGATTCAGGACATCTACACAGGACTGTGATATGTGTATCTTTCATAGAGTTTAATATAGTTTTTTAACATTATGAAGCTATTTGCTTCACTAACAGTGAATCTCAATTTAAGATGCTAATATTTAAAACTGACGTAATTAAACATTTATTAAAACTGAAAAAAATAAGAATCCTTATCCTAGTCCTGGAAGTGCTTTACCCATACGAAAAGCATTCTAAGTTCAGATCAGAAGGTCTAACTGACACTTAAAACTTAGTATTTTAAGCGCCACATTTATAAATATCAGGATATCTTATTTTGAAGTTTACCAGATGATTTTGTTTGATTAAACTACTACAGGAGAATTAAAATCACTTTTGCAAAAAGAAGAGGCACTTGCAGAAATTATACTCAGCTATTTTAAATAGTGTAAATGTAATCTGGTTCCCAAATATTGGAGAAAAAACAAAAATGTAATTTATATCGGGTTGGATCCAGTTTAGTTATACAATAGAATCCTATTGAAACCAATGACTAATCATGATTAAGTGCCACTGTTTCCATTGTTTTCAGTAGGTCTGCTTCAGGGGTACAGAACCTTAGTTTTAGGGCCCAAACCTTGCCCACCCGGAGTCCTCATCTGGTCCTGTCTAGAAGGCCACAGTCTTTTCCCCAACCTCCAATCTTTTGTTGTTTGTCTGATTCAGTTTTTTCCCCATTCTAAAGGACTGAAATGCTTGTTTGAAGGCTTAGTTATTGGCACTAAGAAGTTTAAACTAAAATATGCTGTTCCTTTCGGCCCTACCCCTTTTGCCTTTACCCTTAGCCTCCTACTGGGATACCTGCTCTTGAGCTTCTCCGAAATGGAATTTGACACCTGGGCTTTAAAAAGGTTAACATCCTTGGTCTGCTCAAAGAACTTACTCTAAGTAAATCTGGATCCAGCTAAGCATGTTTAACAATATCACTGCTATGCCTGATGAAACATGTGTAATTCAAGATGGTTCAGCAGCTGTTGATCTTAGATGGAATATCCATTTTTTGTTCACAGTTTTTTCATATGCTGGGACCACCACAGGTCTGCCCTCCACATGTTGTCCTTACAGCTGCCATCAGCTCCACCTAGCATGGGCAGTTGTACATGGATGATGTAATGGAGTTGTAAAGAATTAGGCGGGGGGGGGGACAAAGTTGAGGAAGGGTAGAAGCTATTATTGGAGAGTTTGTGGAACTGTGCATTGAACTAAAGTAAAAAATCATGATGTTGCCTGCACACGCATCATTTGTCATACTGAATGGCATCCAGAGGCCCTTTATAGTGGTATATCAGGAATCTCTCCAGTGGCGCCCCGATTGTGGAATACGTTCCCCAGAGAGGTTTGCCTGGCGCGCTCGCGCTCTCTCTCTCTCTCTCTTTCTTTATGGCGCCAGGCTAAAACCTTTTTATTTTCCCAATGTTTTAAGGTTTGACATTTTAATATGGGATTTATTATTTATTGGTTAAGAATTTGACTAGGATGCTGTGTTTTATTCTGTTTTGTCCTATTGTTAAACTGTCCCAAGACCATGGTAAGGGACAGTCTAAAAAAGCTTTAAATTAATAAATAAAATTTCATTTATCATTTTGTTGCTGTTCCTATGGAAAAATGGAGTGGTCAAGTACTTAGCAGGCCACAATGCATGGCTGATGCACTAAGCCTGCTATTGGGGGCAGGGCCATATGCAGGCACAGTGTATGAAGGTACAGTGTGGACAAAGTGAAAACTTTTTAAGGTGGGGTAGGCAAGCTGAAGTCCCCCCACCATTTTGGACCACTATTTCCATAATCCCTGGCCATTGGCCCTTGCTGGCTGGGGCTACTGGGAATTCTAGTTCAAAATATTTGGAAGGCACAAGCTTGTCTACTCCTGCCTTAAGGCAAGGACAGTTCCTTTAAAAAAGAACATAGGGCAAACTGTAACTAACCAAATAGAAAATAGGTTTCAAAGACTACAGAATGCAGATTGATCTCAGATGGTAGGTTTGCATAGAAAAGTCCTAATGTGCACATATTGCATCTATTTTAGGAGTAGTAGAAAATCTGTCTGGTTTCACAACAGCAGCAAAATTGGATCACGACTCTGAGAATTTCATTTGCATTGGTATTGATCATAGAGTAATCAAACAAGATGGTACATTTTGGTATTTTCCTGGGCAATCTCTCTAATAATAGGCTAGTGTAGGGTATGGTGAGAAACTATTTCAGTATTTTTATTGGGTTGTTGGGAGGGGATTCGGGGAATATAATAAACAGAGTGAAGCATGGGCACTGGGAGAAGGAGAGCAGGGAGAGAGGCTAGGTAAGTGTTGCACATGCCTGGCACAGGAACCTGAAAAAGCCTAGCACATCACTTATGCAAGCTTGCCCACAGGAAGGTGAGCTTAATGCTGGTTGTCCTTAACAGCCACACCTTATTTCTGTGAGGTCTGGCCTCTCAGAAGTTTGAATGACACACACATGTCCATGGCCCTAAGACCTTTTCTCTACATAAGCACAATTTTATAGACCATTGCATCCAGAATAGCCAAATAATATTTGCAAAGACATAAACAGGTCAATTGCTTTATCTGTACCCAGATGGATATGACTGTAGGACTTCTGCAGAAACTAAGACTCAGGGTTGTGCACACCTTCTTGAGCATAAGCATCATTGAACTCAGTGGAACATTGGAAGATTGTGAACTAGGTGGGTAAAAGGAGTGGAGAGAACTGGGCATGTTGTCTTTAGCTTGAGGGAAGGGGCAGCAGGAGGTAGAAAGGGTAATAAAGAAATGACTGTACATTTGAGAAGATAAATTAGCTTAAAACAAGTCTTCATCAAATAATGATACTGGGTTGGAGAACCTTTTTCACACCGAGGGTCATGTTTCCTCATGGATAACTTCCCAGAAACAGTACCACTGTGCTACTTGTGGGTGAGGCCAAAGCCAGAGTGGATGGGTTTAGATCCATATATGAACCCCATTCATTCATGCATGTTGGTTCATTTGCACACACACACAAGTGTGTGTGCGTGCATGTGTGAGCAGCCACTAGGCTTGAACAAAAGTCTCTCTGCACCTAATATTTTCTAGCAGCAAACCTCAACTCCAGTGCTGTCCCCATACTGCAATCAGGTGTAATAAGGAAATATTCTGTTGGCTCCAGTTTCAAGCTCAACTGCTGGAAGTGTAAGGAGGGTTATAAATCAGCTGGGCAGGACCTGAGCCCAGCAGCAGTGTGCTGCCAGTTGCCCATTCTTATACAGCCATCAGAAAATCTCTCCTATCATTCAGAACCCACATATATGGGAATAAGTTGAGTTGAAGGCACTTACAAGTACATCGCATATGGAGGAGGTGAGCTGATTGCAGTCACCCTATTTTGGAGAGCCAGGTCAATTTTTTTGAGTTGAGTTCAGAAGCAACTGTTTAATCCAGAAGTAGAGGCTGATTGTACAGAGCTATCATTGGCTGGCTCTTCTGTCTATCATGGATCTACTTCCTTTTTTTTCCTTCTTGGAGTGGTTTTTCAAAGTTGGAGAAAAACACCAAGATTGGCTTTAAGAAGAAGTGCTAAATAAACATTTCATCAGAAAAGCAGACAAGGTATCTGACCCAGTAGGGCAGAAGTAGGCAAAAGCCTGCCCAAAGCATGGGAGAAATTGCTCCTAGGTATGAAGCCAAATTTGTATGTCATTGTAGGAGCAAAGGCAAGGGGAAACAGAGCTTGCCTCATAGCGGAAAAAGGCCCCCTTAGATAGCTGCACTTGTAAGTAACCTAAGTGTGTTATGTATGCTGGCATTAACTGCAATTCTGATATAAACTACTTCTTTATTTTGTTTACCATTAAAAAGTGGGTCCTACAACAAAATGCTGCAGTATGGAGTGTTTTTGTTCCAGCCAGCCACACCCTACTCCATGTTCCATCCTGTTCCTCTTTCCATTGGGCTTTCTAGCACTTTCTGCAGTAGTCAGTTGGCATTCCATGACTACAAAGCATGCTCAGTCCTCACTGGGCTATGAGGATTGCTCTCTTAAAGTGTTTCCTCCAGAAAGATAATCTGGACATTGATAAAACCTTTTATGATCAATAGTGGTCATTCAGTTTGCATTGGATTGCCAAAAAGTGAAGGATTACACTTGGCAAACATCTCAGGTATTTGAGGGCCCTTGGACTATACTCTCTTAGTGGTGCTGCCTCAGGTGTAGAATCTCAGGGGTTCTCCAGTTCATTGTACCCCCTTTCCTCTGATTGCTGATCGGTGGTTTCCTGACCTTTGTGCAGGTTTTTCTCCAGTTGAAATACCTCTGCTAAGGCTTAATTGTTGGCAAGAGCTTTACACTGAAATATGCTGATATTTTTGACCCTGTGCCTTTTTTCTTGTCATACTGACCACTGGAATGCCCCCTGAGAACTTCTTTGAGATGGAATTTAGCCCTTGGGTAGAAGGAGGTTGAACACTTCTATTGCTAGGTTTGTGTACTGCCACTTATAGACCAGTGGTGGTGAACCTTATGGCACACATGCCACAGCGGGCACGCAGAGCCCTCTCTGTTGGCACACAAGCCAAGTGGCCCCAGCATCGCCCCAGCAGCTGAGCATCAGATAACAGCACATGTAGGGGCCATGCACATGCTTGTAAAGGAGTAGCAGCACCAGGTGATGACATCACAAGCCACGACTCATTAGCCACGACTTGTCTGAGCTTTCACATGGCCAGTCAGTGTGCTGCCAAGGATATATATTTGCTTGGACTGGGTGTGAGGTGTTTTTTCTAAACTAAACTTCACTTTTCAGATTTCACTGTAGTGTTGGCACCATGATGTCCACCAATGTAGTATTTTTAAGGCTCCTAGGAAGAGGACTCCCTTGCCTGACAAAAGATTGCAGATGCGGGGCTCTGATTTCATATCTATGATCTAGACATATGGAATTTGGGGTGGGGGTGGGGAGAAAAAGAGAAGCACTTTCCCAGTTGAAAATGTTGCTAGGATATTGGCAAGCAATTTGCCCATCAAATTTTTATTTCTGCCTGGCTATGATTTATGTATCGAGCCTGTTCTTGTGTTTAATATTTTAGACACTTTTTTTTAAAACAATGTCTGTCTTTTTTTTTTTTTTGGCAGTTTCTACCCTAGAGGTTTGATCTCAGTAGGCATTATTACAGGCAGCTGGTGGCCAGGCCTGGTGGAAAAAACTGCTTTAAGCATCTCTTGTGAGCCAATCGCTGCCAGTTGCTGGCATGTTTCAGGTGGAACATCCTGGCTTGCATTTCATTTCACTCCAGGCTAAATTGCCCTTTCTGCCATCATTCAGCTGTAGGGATTCAGTTTCATTCAGTTCTTTGCCTCAAATTCAGTTGGGATTTCGTACTCCTGGGGATACAGGATTACCTACAGGCCTCTTCAAATTTGATTGGAGGAAGAAATTGAGAGGTTAAATCTCCATCCATTCCACTTTTCAAGTTCTCCCTGTTCTGCTATCTATTAGCTAAGGACTTTAACTAAGACATTGCAAGGGCCAAACCCAAGAAATCTTTTTGAAATGTATCTCCCCTCTTCTCCCCCTTTTCCTGAAAAGCAAACAAATTAAACATGGCCTGCTGGCCCCAAGGAGGAGTTTCAGACCCCGGGAACTCAAAAGCTGCATTTGAAGGTTGGGGTAAAAAAAAAACAGGCCTCCTTGGCTGGTATTCAACCTTAAATCCAGTTCCCTATTTTGTGGCCAGAAGCTTCTTTTACTTTTGTCTATAGGAATGGATGGCAAATGTTTACGTAAGTGGGAGACAGTAATGGTGTGAACTTGAAAACATCACTGTAGTAGAAGCTAAATCTGGTATTTGAACAAAAGCAAACATATCTCAGTTCAGCCTGCTTATTAGGCTGAAATTCCCACTTACAGTCAACAACCAGTTATTTGACTGCAGTTAGAAGCTCCGTTGACTTGTTGCATTTGAGTACACAAGCATATACCAAGGGTGAGCCAAGGAATATGAACAATAGGTCAGCTTTCTCCAATCTGGTGACCACCAGATGTGTTGGACTTCAGTATTTGCACTGTATATGAGTGGTGGGAAATGCGGTTAAAGGCATCTGGAAAGCACCATGTCAAGAAAGATGGTGTACATGTGCTGAGAATTACTGTTAACTATGTCCTGCAGGTATTACAAATCATCTTCATTGTGGCATCACAAATTCCAATATCAGAACTGAGGGAGAAAGTTCTCTTTCTCTGCATAGACATAGCATGGCACTTGGTAGACACCACACAAACAAGTTTGTGTTTGCATATGACTTATTTTTCTCTGGTAGGGATTTTTAGAACAGAAATATGTGTAACAGAAAGTGGCTGAGTGCTGCTGCTGAGTAATTTGGGTAGTCTCCTGGAACAGTTTTGCTTAGTTACAGTTTTGTAGAGATACTGTAGTTGAGGAGGGAAGGGCTGCAGCTTGGTGGTAGAGCTCAAGTTTTGCATGCAGGAGTTCCCTGGTTCAATCCCCGATCATCTGTAGACAGGGCTGGAAAAGCCCCTTTCTGAAGTCCTGGAGATCGGCAGCCAGTCAGTGTTGATAAGAGTTTGTTGGATAGACGAATGGCCTGACTCTGCTTAAAGAGCTTCCTGTGTTAACCTTCCACTGTCCAGCTTTGACTCAGCACAAATGGTGTGGGAGCTACTGCAATCAAGTATATAAATTAAGTCACTTAAATTTTCTTATAATTGCTGCCAGAAGAATAATACAGTTCAGAGTTTGTTCTTAGATAAGTCATTTCTTATACAGCATAATATGACATAATTCCATTGACAAATTCTGGTGGGCTGATAAAGCACTATATGATGCACACTTAAGTTTTGGAATCTGAGTTGGGATTTTTGAATGAATTAATATATTTGCATATGTTTCTTTATTAAGCCTCTTCTGTTTTAAAAGTTTCTCTTTTTACAACACTGCTTGCACCACAGATATGAAACAAACACTGTCTCTTTTTATATTCCTTAAATTTAATCTGCCCAACCTATCTAATAATGTTGGGGTCATTAATCCATTTGCATGACTTTTTTTGTATAGCACTGATACTTACTGTAGATGCATTTGAAATAATGAAAGAAGTTGTGAAATTCTAAGTTTTCAGAATAAGCTAATTATATTGGAATTTGGTGTCTTTAAAATTGTGTTTTGTTTCTAGATTTGAATTGCTTCTGTTTTCATGCTGTTCTATATAAAACAGAGATCCAGAAGCTTAGCATTTTTTTCCTTTGAAAATTGCAATTATAAGACATCAGATTGTATCACAACACACTGGAACATCCCAAAAGAGTGACAGTGACAACCTTTGTTTTGGGCTTAATGCTCCCTACCTAAGCCCACTGATTTGTTTGCTTTGGGCAAAGTCCTTTTACTTTGGTTTCCTGTAACTTATCATAAATTGCCAAATAACTCATAGTCCATTGTAGTTGGGTAAACTAGGTTATTGTACAGAGGTAGTTACAAAATGGCTAAGGTAAATTGGAGGCCTAATGTTCAGATTGTTTAATGCAAAGTAATTGCCTTCACTCATACTGTCAAACTCCCAGTGAAGATGTTAAAAGGATTATTTTTCCTCACCCTTTCACTGCAATCAGGTGGAAGAAATATGATTTTTTTTAACCTCACAATGTTAATGATTGTGAGGACAGCTCTAAGCTGATAATTTCAGATTAATTTGCATGGAATAGAGGGGTGCCCTCCATACACACAATGCAAATGTGTCCTCAGAACATCTCAGTTTCCCCCTTCCCCCACCCATCTTTTAGTTTTCATTGCTGGTTGTATTTTCCCTCTACTGAATTTTCCAGTCAACATCATCATTGTCTTCGTCATTATTATCATCTTATTAACATTTCCATACCACCCATAGCTGAAGCACTCTGGGCTGTTTACTACAACAACAACAACAACAACAACAGCAGCAGCAGCAGCAGAATGATATGCTCAAATCACCCATCCAGATTCTAACTAGACCTGACCCCTACTTCACTTCCAATCTTAGGCAGGATCAGGCATTTTAGGCTATATGGAACCAGTTTATTGTGGTTTTGATATATTTGTATTATATGTTGTATTTTAAAATGTCCTGGAAAATTTGTGTTGTCAAAGGTGGGGTAGAAATACTTAAAATAGATTTTTTCCCCTGAGGATAAGTTTGATTTGTATGGGCTTTTCTTTCTTTTCACTTGAATTACAAGGAAAGGGAGCTATCACAAAGTCAGTATTTTTGATACTCAGTATTTTTTGAGAGGCAATTCCTTCACTTTGGGGCAATGTCATTATTGTGGCTCCATTCCAAACTTCTCTGCTAGTATATTAAGAAACTTAGTGCTATGTGCATTATTGCATTAGGCTGCAGTTCTGTGCACGCTTATCTAGGGGTATGCTCCATTGAAATCAGTGGGCTTATTTTGGAGTAGATATGCATAGGATTGTGACATTATTTCACACTGAGAAGTTATTTCTTATTTCTAATGCAATACTGGTAGGGCTAGTTACTGAGGGGTTGACCTTTCCCACATTTGAAGGCAACTGTATTTCCTAATGTTACTGGAGCACCACAGGAAAGGACTATGAAGAAAAAGCAAGTATGCTACTCTCTGCCCTGCAGAGATCACGCGAAACAGGGAAGGGCAGAAAGGAGATTTGGATTTACTGGTAACTGCCTAGGTGAACTGCAGTAAATTAGCAGGGATGTGTGACTCAGAATAGTTTAAGAGCAACAACAAAATCATATGGCTGAAATGAAGGAAGCTTGGGGTAACTAGGAGTGCTTTCATGTATAGATGGACTGTGAGCTCCATTCTGTTAAGATATTCAGAACAAATCCCTTGGCTCCAATTTCTTTAATTTTAAGAGTGTGTATGATTTGCAGTGGTCTCTGGTTGAACGGTCTTGGGGTTCTAGTAAGCAAATGAAGTAGATCTGGCTAGTCTGAAGGTTGCCCATGGATGTACAACACTGTCTTAAGATCAGGAATTTTCTAATTCCCTCTACTTCCACCCATGATTTTAGACTGTCTGCTGCTGCCTTGGAGAATTTTAAATCTTACAGCTGTCACTCAAAGAGAGTGACTTGGGGAAAGATGTGTAATTTGCCAAAGAAGTGAATTGTACATGTGGCAGCAGCTGTCTCTGCCTACTAGCTGAGGAAGGCAGCTGATCTAGGCAAATTTCAGTTAGTTGTAGTGTACTCAGTCAAAACAGATTTTCATTGGGTGATGTGTGCTTTCTTCAGATCCTTTGCTCAGGCAGCTTTCATTCACAGTGGGAAGCAACCATCATGCATGAAGGAAATAATTCAACCATTTATTTATTGTATCATATTTGACCCCACCAATGTCCAGATTTTTCAGATGTAATGAAAGCTATGTTAACACAGCTTCGTTTGGAGGTTGCCAATCTTTTTTTGCATGATTGCCATATCAAGCACAAAGTTTAAGGATCTAACTAGCACCTTAAATCAGTGTTTTTAAATTTAATGAACAGTTCTTTTAAGGAATTCAAATAGCATCAGCTGAGGGTAGCGGCTGATCATTATTGGGATCACAACAGGCATAGACAGGGAATGTAAACCTTCCTCTGCTGCTGGCTTGACAAAGAACCCTCCTTGGGAGCTGGTATTTGCTCTTGAGCTAAATCCTCAGCTGGCGCCTATGGAGGGTTTCTTTCCAAAGCAAATTCCAGTTGCAAGAGGAGAGATTTTCCTTTGGATCACAGCAGGGGAAGGTTAACTTTCCCCTGCATGAGTGCTGTGATTCTTATCCTCACTGCCAGACTGGCACATTAAATGCAAAACCCCATTTAACTTTGTATCTCGTTTGGTCCCAAGATGGCACCATTGTTGGCCCTAAGATGATGCCACTGCAGTACACACTACAGCAATGGTGGCCGGAAGAGAATGCTCCAAACATTTTTGATCGTTTCTCCTCAAAACCTCTGCCAACATGGTGAATGAGCAGAAATGCTGGGAGTTGAAGTCCAAAATATCTGGAGGTCTGCTTTCTCCCCCCACCCCCGACCCTGGACACACACTAGAGTGTGCTGGTGACATTCTGCCTCTTAGCCCTTCCTGCTTGTTAGCAAGGGTACATGAAGCATGTGGGCAAAAATGCAACACAGAAACTGTCAGCCTGGCTCTGTGCCAACCTCTCCTAACCTGGTGCTTTCCAGATGTGTCAGAGTTAAATTCCCGTTATCTCAGCCAGCATGGCCTATGCTGGTTGGAGAGGATGGCAGTTGTAGTTCAACACAACTGAGGGCACCAAGTTGGGGAAAGTGACCTGTTGCATTGCAAGTTCACAGGCTTTCCTCCTCTTCAAGGTGTGTTACAAACTCCGTGCTATTCATGGCACTTCTGTCACAAGTTTAAGGTTGGCAAGCCCTAATATGCTGTCATTTCTCTATTCTGTTTGAGATAGAAATTGAAAGTGAGGAAGAAACACATGACAAGTTGCATGAAGGCATCAGACCTTCTCACCATGAGTGGCCCAAACCACATTAGGGGATGACAGGTTTCCTCTGTCCCAGAATGCAATTTACAGGAAGATATTAGATCTGTTGCATCTTTCTAGAAATGAATCACTGACCATTGAATGAAAAACAAAGTGTCATGTGTTTGTGTTGAAGAAGTATTTTTATTGGCTAAAATGTGGCTGGAAGCTTTGCTGGCTTTGAAGAGCTTGATATAGATTGTGCTTATTTTTAATGGTTTGTTCAAAATTATGTGTATTCTGTACTTTAAAAATGGCATTTGTGTGCCAGAGCACTCCATAAATGTGCCAATAAAAACAGTATCTTGTAACCTATATAAAGCATGCAAATTTAAGCTCATCTGCATATATATTCTTATTTTGTATATCCCCCTCCACCCTGTTAGTTATGATGTTAACCATCATTACTCATCTTGTAGGAATCTGAACCAGGCAGGCTTCAAGGCACTTAATGGAAGAAACCATCTTATGAAAAGGCTTGTGTTGCTCATGATGCAACAGCATTGGAGTAAGCTACTGTAATTAAGCTGCCTTGGAAGACTGAAATTAAGGAGATGGCTCTTTTCCTTAACACCTGTAACTTATTGCAAATGTATCTAAGCTAAAAATATGCCAAGAACATTTTCTCATGTGTAGGATTATTTAATTGTTGCTGGGACAAGAAAACAGCACGTGGGCCAGTGATTCGCCACACTCCACTGTTCATGTTCCTTAAGGGGAGGGGGAACTGTAACAGGAGATGAGCCAAGGTGTTTCAGAGCTTATAAGGGAGCTGATAAGCCAACAGAGATCCAGATGAGACCATGAGGCTCATATTTGCATAGTCATTTGTGTCACTGTTTACAGTCAGATTGACTTGCTCCATTGGAGTGGGCTTCTGGTAGCCAACTAGGCACTCTGTTCGTGACTTTGAGCTTAGCACACAATCCACTGCTGCTCTTCAGCTCTGGGGAGTGAGGGGGGAGAATTAGGAATCCAGGTAGGGTGTGAGATGGGTTCAAAGATGTGCTTCGGGGGCATCTTTGAGATGAAGCTCTTCTGACTTCCTTTGGGCCACTGCAGGTTCCTCCTGACTCTCAAATGGGAGGATTCTCATTGGAGTCTCAGGTCTTTTCCTCTGAAGAGATTTGTCCAGGATAGACATTGGATGAGATCCTTACACTTGACGCTTCCCCACCATGAAGAGGCAGAAGTCTGCGGAATTAGACTAGCAGAATGTTTATTTATTTATTTATTTTATAGCATTTTTATGCCGCCCCCATCGCAGAAAGCCTCGGGGCGGCTTACAAAGAATATAAACAACATAGAATAACATTAAAAATTCAGAGCATCTCAGCAATAGTTTAAAACCAATAAATGAAAACAACAATTAACAATTAAAATATCGTTTACATAAAAAAAAAATAATGATGGCGCCAGGCAGACCTCTCTGGGGAGTGCATTCCATAGGTGGGGTGCCACCACAGAGAAGGCCCTCCTCCAAGTACTCACCCTCCTATTATCCTTCACAGAGGGCTCCTGGAGAAGGGCCTCCTTCGCCGATCTCAGGGGGCGGGAGGGCACACATGGACACAAGCGCTCCTTTAGATAACCAGGTCCCAAGCCATTGGGGGCTTTATAGGTGATAACCAACACCTTGAATTGGGCCCGGACTTCAATGGGAAGCCAGTGAAGCTGACGGAGAACTGGGGTTATATGAGAACAACGCCCAGTCCCCGTCAGCAGCCTGGCAACTCTATTTTGCACCAATTGAAGTATTTGGACCGTCTTCAAGGGCAGCCCCACGTAGAGCGCGTTACAGAAGTCTAATTGGGAAGTTACCAATGCATGTGTCACTGTTGCCAGGCAGTCATTATCCAGGTAGGGACGCAGCTGATGGATCAGCTGAAGCTGAAGGAAGGCACTCCTCGCCACCGCTGTCACCTGAGCTTCTAATGACAGCTCTGGGTCGAGGAGCACTCCCAAGCTGCGAATCCTGTCCTTAAGAGGGAGTGCAACCCCATTCAGGACAAGGTCCAGGTCCCCCATCCCAAAGCCCGACCCACTACCAACAGGACCTCCATCTTGTCTGGATTGAGCCTCAGTTTATTGGCCCTCATCCAGCCCATTACCTTGGCCAGGCACCGGTTCAGTACAGCCACCACCTCACCTGGATTAGTTGAGAATGAGAGGTAGACCTGGGTATCATCAGCATACTGATGATTCCACAGCCCACACCTCCTAATGACCTCTCCCAGCTGTTTCATTTAGATGTTGAATAGCAAGGGGGACAAAATGGACCCCTGCGGTACTCCATGGCATAGCTGCCATGGTGCAGAGCCATAGTCCCCCAGCACCACCTTCTGGAATCGGCCATTGAGATAGGAGCGGAACCACTGCAAAGCAGTGCCTCTGACCCCCAATCCCGCTAGCCTATCCAGAAGGATACCATGGTCGATGGTATCGAAAGCGGCTGAGAGGTCCAGGAGAACCAACAGGGATGCACTCCCCCTGTCTCTCTCCTTGCACAGGTCATCATACAGGGCGACCAGGGCAGATTCAGTACCATACCCGGGTCTGAAGCCGGACTGAAATGGGTCCAGATAATTAGTTTCATCCAAGAGTGCTTGGAGTTGTCCCGCCACCACCCGCTCTAACACCTTGCCCAGAAACGGGATGTTGGCCACAGGTCTATAATTGGCGGCCACCTCTGGATCCAGGGATGCCTTCTTTAGGACGGCCGGGTACC